>NW_027206305.1:0-528387 GCF_024711535.1 Dipodomys merriami
TGGGAAATTTGAGATCCAAACTGGAGGTGCTGATGTGGGAGTCAAGTAAAAAAAAAACAACCCAGGGATAGTACCCAGCCCTCCCCATTCCCCCCCCCCCAAAAAAAGAAAAGTGTCCCTGTCAAGATCCCCTGGGATGGTTGGCTGAGAGTCTTTCCTGTTTTTACTGGGGTTCCTGGTGGTCTGTGGTACTCACCTCTTTCTCTTCCTACCTTTCTGGTTGTGTTCCTTCTGAATTCTTTGCTGGTTCTTTTTCTTCTCCAGCATTCAGGATGTCATGGGGGTGCCTCTAGGTCCCTCTGGGAGTCACATGACTAGCTAGGATTATAGGCATGAGCCACCAGCATTGGCTCACTGGTTCGCCCCCCTCCCCCTCCCCCTCCCTCCCTCCCTCCCTCCCTCCCTCCCTCCCTTCCTTCCTTCCTTCCTTCCTTCCTTCCTTCCTTCCTTCCTTCCTTCCTTCCTTCCTTCCTTCCTTCCTTCCCTTCCCTTCCCTTCCTCCCTCCCTCTCTTTCTTTCTTTCTTTTTTTTTTGGGGGGGGGGTCCGGTCGTGGGGCCTGAACTCTGGGCCTGGGCACTGTCCCTCAGCTCTTCAGCTCAAGGCTAGCACTCTACCACTTGAGCCACAGCGCCACTTCCGGCTTTTTTCTTTTTGCTTATGTGTTGCTGAGGAATTGAACCCAGGGCCTCAGGCATGCAAGGCAAGCGCTCTACCACTGAGCCACCTTCCCAGGCCTCTTTCTTTCTTTCTTTCTTCTTTCTTTCTTCTTTCTTTCTTTCTTTCTTTTCTTTCTTTCTTTCTTTCTCTCTCTCTCTCTCTCTCTCTCTCTTCTTTCTTTCTTTCTTTCTTTCTTTCTTTCTTTCTTTCTTTCTTTCTTTCTTTCTTTCTTTCTTTCTTTCTTTCTTTTCTTTCTTTCTTTCTCCATACCGGGGTTTAAACTCAGGGCCTCTGCTTACGAGGCTGGGCTCTATCACTTGAGCCATGCTTCCAGCCCTGTTCCTTTTTTTTTTGTTGGTTGTGGGGCCTGAACTCTGGGCCTGGACACTGTCCCTCAGCTCTTCAGCTCAAGGCTAGCGCTCTACCACTTTAGACACAGCACCACTTCCAGCTTTTTCTGCTTTTGTGGTACTGGGGAATCGACCCAGGGCCTCATGCATGCAAGGCAAGCACTCTACCACTGAGCTACCTTCCCAGACCCTTTGTTGGTTATTTTTGAGATAGGGTCTGAGAAACTTGAGTTCTGTCCAGGTTACCATCAAACCATTATCCTTCCACTTTCAGCCTCCTAGGTAGCTAAGATTACAGGAAGGAAGCTAGAAGCTTTATTTTTGATTGTGATTTATTTATGTTTGGAAGGGTTGTTTCTTGATCGCTCATGTGTTGATACTGATACTTGAACTCAGAGCTTCACCTGTGCTATAGAAGCACTCTGCCTCTGAGCTGCAACCCCAGTCCTTGATAAGGAATACTCTTGGTGGAGTGGAGGGAATAAAAAGTCAGACTGGAATGGTGTTGAGAGAATAGGACTGGCCATGGTGGCACATGTCTATAATCCCAGCTACTGAAAAGCATGGGTAGAAGGATGATGGTCTGAGCTTGACCTAGTAAAAAATATAAGATCCTACCTGAAAAATAAGTAGAAGCAAAAAGGACTTGAAGTATGGCTTAGAGCACATTCCTAGAAAGCTCAAGATCCTAGTTACAACCCAGAAAAGTGGTGGGGAGGAGGGTGGAGCAATCAGGAGGAAGGAGAAATGAAAATGATGACAGGGGACAGAGAGAACTCTGGGACACGTTTGGCTGCAGAGGGAGGCGAGGAATCGCAGTAGGTGGGGAAGGGCCAGGTCTTGAGGGGGATGAGATGGAAGGAAGTTTGTTCCCTGATGGGAACGGATCTGTGGACGGTGAAGAACTGGCGATGCCGGGTGGATGTGATGCTGGAGCTTCATCCTGGAGCAGATGAGCGGGGCTGGCTGGGCCCCTTGTGTAATGGGGAGCGGCAGCCTGGGTAGCCATCTCCCCCAGGGTCCAGGAGCAGAGCATGTTGGGTACGGATGCTGGTGGGGGGAAGGGCTGGGAAGGTGGTTCAGTGGTAGAGTGCTTACCTAGCATGCATGAAGCCCTGGGTTTGATTCCTCAGTACCACATACACAGAAAAGGCTAGAAGTGTGTTGTGTAGTGGCATGAAACAAAACAGCAACAAGAAGAAGCCACTGGGGTGGGGTGGGGTGTCATGGTACCTGAACGGATCTGGAAGTACTTCTAAGAAACTGGATGGTCTTTGGGGAGTGGGAAACAAGGTCATCCCCTGATAGGGAAGAGGAGTGGGGAGGGGGAGACCAAGGGAAGTGGGCTCAGCAGCCATGAGCCTTCTCAGCACTCAAACTGCAGCCCACTGCGAGATTTCTGAACTCTCTGACCCCAGGACACTCACTGTGCAGGTTCTAGGTTCCTCCAAGCAGCATCTCGTTCATTCCTTCCTGTTCCGGCGGTCAGTAAGAGCTGAGCAGCCAGGCAGCTGGTGCTGGGAACGCTTTGCTTTGCCTGTTTTTCCCCCTCCTTTTTAAAATTGCCTCATGCTTATTTTCTCATCTGTAAAATAGGAGCAATGGTCGGAGAAAGTGTTGTGTTGTTTGCTATTTTATACCCGTTGCTTCAGCAGAGGAAGGAGAGCTCAGCAGGAGCAGAGTTGAGTGCATGGTGGCGCATGCCTGTAATCCCAGCACTCAAGAAGCTAAGGCCAGAAGACCACGAGTGTGAGGTCAGCCGGAGCCACGGAGAGATGTCAAAGCTGCCCTGAGCAAAAATGAGACCCTTTCTCAAAAGAGTTAAAAGTGGGGCGCCGGTGGCTCATGCCTGTAATCATAGCTAATCAGGAGGCTGAGATGTGAAGACTGTAGATTGAAGTAGACTCTGTCTCCAATTAACCAGCAAAAAGACAGACTGGAGGTGTGGCTCAAGTGATAGAGTGCCGGGGCAAACAAGTTACCATGTGCAAACAAGCTGACCTGAAAGCATAAGGCCCTGAGTTCAAGCCCTGACCTCCACACACTCACACACAAAGCAATGAAAGGGGGAGAAAGGTCTCTCTCCATCCTGGTGCGCCAAGGCTGGGGGAAGGGCCATGTCACACCCGTGTCCTTGTGTCCTGACTAAGAGCGAGGACTCCTGAGCACCCAACTCCAGGTCTCAGCTCCCCCTTGTGCCTAAGGCCAGGGCTGCGCCAGGCTCTTTGAGTGGAGCCCTGGGAGCTGGCAGAGGCCTCTTCCCCAGGCCCTGCCCTCCGGACTTTCCTCAACCTGGCCCTTCCTGTTTTTCCCTCCTTGGCCTCCAGAGGCCATTTCCTCCATGGGGTGGTCCGTGCAGGGTGTGGCTTTCTCTCTCCAGAGCCCAGAGCTTTCTAGATTCAGGAACTTCACGAAATCTAGAATGGAGTCTTTGCAACTTCTAGGAAATAGCTCCATGGATCAGCCACTGCCCAGTGGTTGAGATGGGGACTCTGCTGAGGGTGCCCTGTATGTGTGTGTGTGTGTGTGTGTGTGTGTGTGTGTGTGTGTGTGTGTGTGTGTGTAAGAGGTCTGCTCTTGCCCTCTGCCTGGCCCGCAGCAGACCACAGACCACAGAACGAGCTGGCACCCTTGGAAAGGGGCTTGAGGCCTTGCAGAGTGGCCTGCTCTGCCCAGCTGGCGCCCCAGCTCCTAGAGCATCACTCTCTAACCCCCTACAACCAGGAGGTGCCAATAAAGGCTCCCTCCCGGGGCACCGCATGGAGTAAGGGCTAATGGGCTGAGTGGGCCCCTCAGGCTGTTCTGAGGGCCGCGTTCCTGCTGCTAAGTGCTAGGAGTGTGAAGGCTGGGATGGGAACAGGGCAAAGTGCTTCTCACCCCTTAAATGAACCAAGCAGCATTTACCAGAAACGTCCCCCCAGTCTCAGGCCCTGGTTGGAGGCTGGTGCCAGCTTCATACCTGGCTGCCCTGATTGCTCATGTATTCTGCATGAGAGCAACCGAACAGAACCCAAGATTCTAGGAACTCCTACCTCATTCCCACCTCTGTATGCAGCCCTGTCCCCTTTGTCCTTCCCTTTGGGAATCCCAGAGGGGCAGGGCCATGGCATAGGGTCCAGGAGCAATCTATAAGCTGGCGGGGGGGGGGGGGGAGGGGGTTATTGGGAGGACTTCAGTCTCCCCCATCCAAAGTCATTCCCTGCTTGTGCCACAAGGAAGAGCAAACAGAAAGGGTTTGACACTTGTCTAAGGCTGCCCAGCCTTTCTTGGATAAACTGCTGCATCCCCCCCCCTCCCCACCAGCAGCCAGATTCCCGCTTTCTTCCCACTTTCCTTCAGGGGATTATAAGATGTAACCAGTTACTGCTTTCTGTCTCCTCTAATGATGCCAAGCAAGAAGTAGCAAAGTATTCAGCGACAATAATAGTTCCCTTTATGTAACTTGAGGGGAGGGATGGGAGGGAGGAACTAGGGGAGAAGGAAGGGGTGACACTGACCAAGAAGCATTGAACTCATAACCTGACTTAGGGAAGCGAAACCCCTTTGTACAACTACTCGATACTAGCGGTAATAATAACAATGAATAATAGTTCCCTTTTATTGAGGAGCTACTACGTGTCAGGTGGTTGCCTCCATCTCAGGTGACCCACACAGGGCTCATGTTACTGCACTAAATCCCTGCCCCCCACTCCCCCATGTGGTTGGTGTTGCTAGCCTCAGTTTACCAATGGAGAAACTGAGGTTCCGAGAATGCACATGACTAAGGAGCCAATGAATTGTCAGAGCAGGAATTTGAACCCAGGATTTGAACCCAGGAAGTCGGACTCCATCTGTAGCCTGTCTTCTGAGCATAGTGAGGTTTCAGGAAGCATCCTGAACTAGGCTGTTTTTCCCCATGCTGGACATCAGTTGTCTTGGATCCCTAACCTATACATCTGGAAGGTTCCTTTCGGCGATTATGGAGTATCAAAAGTCCTGGCAATCTGGCTTCCTGAAAGACAGAGCCAAGAATCCTCTCCTCCCTCCAAGGCACAGAAGTGAGTGGGAAGGAGCAGGAACGCAGCCTTTGGGGTGTAGGGGAGGTTTGGACTCTGGCCCCACCCCCATGCCACAGTTGCCCCCTCCCCCAGCCCCCCATCCTGGTGGGCCTCAGCCTGGGATTGACTTGAGGGTTCAAGTTCTAGACTCTGCCTCTTCTCAACTGGCTGTGTGACCCCGGGGGTAGGGGTTGCTATGCTCTCTGCCTTTACATTTATGGGATGCTGGAGGCTCCCTAGTTCTTTGTTTCCAATTGCGTAAGCCTGTGGAGGCCTTCATGGGGCCCGGCTCTTGCTGAGAACTGAGTCAGGCCGACAGGGTCAGCCTCCTGGTCTTGAACTCTATCCACCTGCACTTCTTCCCTGTAGATGAGGATAGGAAGAGTGACACCTCTTGCCTGCCCCGCCCCCATGCCTAGGCTCTGAGCCTTGAGCTCCTCCCCCCTGCCCATCATTGAGGGGCAGCTTCCCTGCCACTTCCCCATTGGTCAGAGAAAAGCTGTGGGGTGGGACCTGGGGAAGATGGAGTGGGCAGATAGAGAATCACGACAGGTAGGGCTGGGAGGTGGCGAGGCTCTGCAGCGACCACACTCAGCTGGAAAGGCATTTCTCCTCGTGGGCACGCACGCCTGCCAGGTAGTGGGAGGACCATTTCTTTCTTTTGCTTTTTTTATCCCTAACTAACGTGGCTGGGAGTGAGGCCAGCCAGGGAGAGATGGAGGATGGAGCCCGAGGTCTGTAGCTGGGGCTTCGGAGGATGGACCCTCGTGCCCAGGGGCGTCTCCATCCCGGATGGGTTTGCATCTCATTGCAAAGCCAGGCTCAGCCCAGGCTGCCTCCCGGCCTAGCCGGCCAGGGGAGGGGCTGGCCCTGCTCTCTATGCCTCCAAGACTCTCACAGTGTGAATACGTGGGTGCCAGTGCCTCGCCCCATTTTACAGATGAGGCCATGGAGGCTCAGAGAAGTGGGTGTGGGCAAACGATGGGCCTCCGAGGAATTCTCTAGCCTCTGCAGGTAGGAATGGGGTTTGGGAAAGTTATTTGGTAAGATGAATCCTCCCCCCCCCCTTTCCCTCCCCTCCCACTGGGATTTGAACTTAAGGTCTCCCAGTCTGGCTTCACTTTTATGCTCAAGACTGGCAAGTCACCGCTTGAACCACATCTCCATTTTCAGCTTTTTGCTGCTCAATTGGAGATAAGAGTCTCACAGGCTTTCCTGACCAGGCTGGCTTCGAACCGAGATCCTCAGATCTCAGCCTCCTGAGTAGCTAGGATTACAGGTGAGAGCCACCGGGACCCAGCCTCTTCGTTATTAAAGGATTAGCAACGCAGAGGTACAGAGAGGCCAGCCCAACTACTAAGAGCTCCCAGAATGCCCTGTACCTTCTCTACATCCCAGACCTCTGCCGGCATTTCCTTCCTCCTTGAACTGGTGGCCCCCCCAAGCTGACTACCAACTCGTTCATCCTCCTACTCTCACTGTAGTTGTTGCCTCCTCCAGGAAGTCTTCTGTGGTTTCTCTAGGATTAGGGAGCCCTTGTTGTATGTTACCACTGCTCCCTGGCCTTTGCCCCAGGGCACTAATCCCCTGGTATATGGTTTTATTTCTTTTCCTCATCAGACTGAGAGCTCTTTGAGGGGAAATCTATGCCCTCTTATTCTCTAACATCTGTACCCCGGGACTGCCAGCATTGAACTGAGGACAGAGTTTGCCCCCTGAGTCTTTGGGGGAAATGAATGGATGTCTGAATAGACATCTTATGGAGGACCATTATTTTCAAGTGAACCCAGACAGGGCAAGCATTGTGTCCAAGGTAACACAGCCCAGCTGCTGCTCCCCACCAGGGCTCTGTGCAGTCCACCACTCTGTTGTCCCCCTCTCCCGCCCCTCCCTCACCCCCATATACCTGGCAACTTCCCAGCTCCAGGCAAACAAGCTGTCCTGGGCTACAGGGTGTAGCATCAGAAGGAGGTGACAATAAAAGCTGATCAGAGGGCTGCAGCCACAAATCAGCAGCTGAATAATCTGTGTCGACCATTCCCTTAATGTCAGTGCCCCAGGTCTGCCCCAGCTGTGGATTGAAGCCCCGGAAGGCAAGAGAAAGTGAGTCAATCTCCCAGCCTGCATGAAGCTCTGAGTGGCACCAGCGCTGGGTGATGGGGGATTAGAAGCCGTCTGAGTCTTCAGGCCACGCTAGAGGCCCGGATGGCTGCTTTGAGGGAGGAAGGAGCCTCCATTTTGATTGTGGACCCTGGAGTCAGAGCCGCCCATGTAAAGACAGGAAGAGCCGTGTTATCTACCCCTGAGTGAATTCCAAGCCTGTCTTTACCCATGAGCCTCTGCTGCTTTTCAGAGCACTCTGGGAGCTCTCTCTGAGGGACACAGGGGAGGAATCCTGCCCTTCTCAAGTGCTCCCCACCTGGGACCATGGGAGGCCCATATGCTCAGTGCCTTCTCTTCTTTTTTTGTCAGTCATGGGGCTTGAACTCTGGGCCTGGGCGCTGCCCCTGAGCTCTTCAGCTCAAGGCAAGCGCTCTACCACTTGAACCACAGCGCCACTTCCGGTTTTCTGGTGGTTTATTGGAGATAAGAGTTTATGGACTTTCCTGCCTGGGCTGGCTTTGAACTTTGATCCTCAGATCTCAGCCTCTTGAGTAGTTAGGATGACAGGTGTGAGCCACCAGTGCCCGGCAAGCTCAGTGCCTTTCTGAAGATCTGAGGACTCAAAGTCCATCTCTCATCCGCATGCTGGGCTTTGGGGGCGGCCCTCCACCCTGCCTCCCTCTGCGACTCAGGCAAATCCTTAGACTGCTCTAGGTCTCGGTTTCCCCATTTGTCAAGTGGTTGGAAAGGCCTCCAAGGTGGTCTTCCATAGGTGAATGCCCTGCCCCCCCCTTCCTAGCCCTACATTTCCATTGTTTCTTTGTGCTGGGACTTGAACTCAGGGCCTTACCCTCTCCCTTGACTTTTTTTTTTTTTTTGTCGGTTGTGGCGCTTGAACTCTGGTCTTGGGCACTGTCCCTCAGCTCTTAAGCTCAAGGCGAGTGCTCTACCACATGAACCACAGCGCCACTTCTGGTTTTGTAGTGGTTTATTGGAGATAAAAGTCTCACAGCCTTTCTTTCCCCAGGCTGGCTTTGAACTGTGATCCTCAGATCTCCACCACCTGAGTAGCTAGGATGACAGGCGTGAGCCACCTGCGCCCTGCTTCCCTTGACTTTTGTTTGTTTTTGTCCTTTGTGCAGTTTGAACTCAGGGCCTGTGCCCTGTTCCTCAGCTTCTTTTGCTCAAGGCCAGCGCTCCACCACTTTGAGCCACAGGAGAAAAGTGTCTCATGGACTTTCCTGCCTGGGCTGACTTTGAAGCACGATCTTCAGATCTCAGCCTCCTGAGTAGCTAGGATGACACGCGTGAGCCACTAGCTTTCTTCTCTATTTCCTATGGCATGGGGACTTTGTGTTGGTCACTTCAGGGTCCTCAGCCCTGAAGCTGTTCTTGTCACATAACAGGTGCTCAGGTAATGTTAGAGGCTTTTACATTCCCAGTGGCCACTTCCCTAGGGTCCCGTCCCCACAGAAGGCTTCCTGATGAGTCTCCCCCATCTCCTCCCCAGCTCCCTACCCGCCCAGCATCTGACAGGCCCCCTGAGGCTGGGCTGCATCCCGGCCTCCCGTGCACGTGCCGGTGTGCAGATCTGGAAGCCTCCTCCTCCTCTTTCTATTCCACCCTCTCCTTTCCATCACCGGTGCGTGGGTGCCATGTCTGCTTTTAGATTCCCCTGGCACGGCTAGGATGAGTGCCAGGGCCTTGGTGGTACAGCCGGTGCTCGATAGAGTTGTTTACAGGCTGGCATGACTCACCCCCCCCCCTTCCATCAACAGCCCAGGCTGGGCCCAGCCTGGGGCCCAGGGAATTGAGAGAGACCACATCTTAACAGCCCCCTCGGATTCTAGAAGGGGCACCCCAAGGTCTCCCTATCATCCTTGCCTTAGTTCTAGGGGGTTCAAGGATGGAGATTTGGGGGCGGGGGACAAGCTGGGCCAGGGCTAAGAGAATGGATTTGTGCTGGGCATATGGATTCGTTCATGTCTCCTGAGTAGCAAGCCAGGAGGGGCCAGATCTTGGAGAGCTGGGGAGTTGGGAGCCACTGGAGGTGGCCATGGGGGATAAAGGGGTGCAAATGAGGTAGCCATTAGCTCAGTGGGCTCAGGCTGAGGGGAAGGTCCGGCTGCAAATCTAGTGTCTGGCCCTGTCCTGCTGCTCCATGCAGCCTCGGCCAACCCCACCCCTGGGTCTGTGAGCACAAGAAGGTGGTGGGAGTTAGGGATCGTCCGAAAAGTTCCAGCAAAACACAGGGAGTTTGTAAAGGGGTGAGTTACCCACAGGGCTGGAATCTGAGCAGCAGGGAGGATACACAAGGACTGTCTGAAGCTCAGTGCTGGTGGCTCACGCCTGTCATCTTAACTACTCAGGAGGCAAAGATCTGTGGATCGAGGTTCAAAGCCAGCCTGGGCAGGAAAGTCTGTGAGACTCTTATCTCCAATGAACCAACAAAATATTGCAAGCAGACCTGTGGCTCAAGTGGTAGAGTGCTAGCTTTATTTTTATTTTATTTATTTTTTTTTAGAGTGCTAGCTTTAAAGAAAAAAAAACAACAACTAAGGAACAGCACCCAGGCCTTGAGTTCAAGTCCCACCACTAGCACAAAACCAAACAAACCAACTACAACAAAACACAACCAACCAAACGACAAACTCCAGGGTTGTCTGTTTAGGCAAGGAGGAGTCTTGGCATAAGAACCGCCAGCCACTTAGACTGTCTCTCCAGGTGCCGTGTTTGCTGATGGAGCAAGGGATCTGGGTGTGTCACCAGAGGGGGTTAGGCCGCTCTGAGCTGCACACACACCGCCTGTCCCCCAAGCAAGGCAGGGAGAGCGCCAGCTGGTGGAAGATCCGGAAGCCCAACATCCCCCTGAAATATGGGGTACTCAGAGCACCCGGCTCAGGCTGCACCTCAGCCCTCTTCCCTGGTCTCAGCCTGGGGAAAGGCCCCGGGGTGGCTGGTTCCTCCTATGGGAGGAAAAGCCCCACCCCCAGTCCCCCAGCACCTGCTGCTGAGGTCTCTAGCTTTAGCTCCCTGAGGACGTTTGGTGTGCCTGGCTCCATCTTGGCTGCCACCAGCCTGATGATGAGACTCTGTGCCAATCCCGTCCAGTCCCTCTCTCAAGCAGACTCTCCCCTGAAATGAGAGGCCGGTGGCAAGGTGTCTCCCTCTTTGGGGGTCTTTGGCACCCTAACTCTTCCCTGCCAGAGCAGTTCTTCCCGAAGCAGCTGTGTGCTGACAATTGGTGGGGGAAGAGCAATGTGCTTCTGCAGCCCCCCCCCAAGCCCGCACCCACGATGTCCCAAGGGGCCACACGCAGCACCCACGATGTCCCAAGGGGCCACACGCAGCTCCATGGCTCCGGGAAGGGTCCAGAGGCTCACACCCCACTGCCACCATCGCCACCATCTCGCTGTGACACCATCCTGCTCCAAAAGGCAGGTGATCTGAAAGCCTCCATTGCTGGTACTAGATGAAGGCTCTCAAGAGCTCCACCTGGTTCTAGGAAGAGGGTGGTGAGCAAAGAAAGCCTGGAGCTGGCTGGGGGCCAGAGGTATTGGAAGGCAAGGCTTATGCCTTTCCCCTGTGCTGTTGCACCCCCCCTCCACACCCCATCAAGTCAGCCATTCAAGAGTCCTTTAGTGAACCCCCCAACCCAATATACACGTGCATGTGCGTGCGTGCACACACGCGTGTGCTCACACACACAGACACACAGAAGCCCCAGACCCCTGGTCAAAGAGTGTCACCTCCCTGTGCCAGTCTCCTATGTGCTCAGTCTGATAAGCCAAAAAAAAAGGTCAGGAAGAGAACCCACCAACAGGCTTCCCCATCCTGCAGATGGAGAAACAGGCCCGACCCCTTTGCCATCTGTCAGCCCCTCATGTGGCCCACCAGCCCCTTTGGTAGGGAGCAGGTGAGCTCAGCTCTCCCCTGCCCTGCAGGAGGCCAGCAGCCACCACACAGAGCCTGCCTCAGCCCCCCACACCCCCGCCCAGGGCAGGCAGATGGTGCGGGAGTCTGCGGAGAAGCGGCTGGCCCTGGCGCCCAGCTGTTGCACACATGGAGAGGGGGAGGGCTCCCAAGGCAGGGACCCTAAGCAGCTTGGGCCTGAGTCACCGTCACATCGGAACTGTAATGAGGGGATTAGAACTATTATTGTTGGATGACTTGGAGCGCCCTGGCTCACCCGAGCAACCGCCAGAGGAAGGCTGGCCACGCTCGGTTGCCAACTGCCAATGCCAGGCACACCTCACCCAGCCCCCCCTCCATGTCTGCTGTGGAGTCTCTGTGGCCTTCCTTCAGCTCATTAGAGCCACCTGGGTATGCCCAGTCCCCCTCCCCCCCTCTCCACCCCCAAACCTCCTGCTCCTCTTTCTGGGTTTGGGAGCTGACAAAGCCTAGCTTGGCTCTTTATTTATTTTATTTTTATTTTTTGCCAGTCCTGGGGCTTGAACTCAGGGCCTGGACACTGTCTCTGAGCTTCTTTTGCTCAAGGCTAGCACTCTACCACTTGAGCCACAGCGCCACTTCTGGCCTTTTCTGCTTATATGGTACTGAGGAATCAAACCCAGGGCTTCAGGCAAGCACTTTACCACTAAGCCACATGCCTAGCCCCTGACTTGGGCCCTTTGTAAGTGGGCACAGTGGCCCCCTGATGGGGTATAAATCCCTCTGCCCATTGGGACTAGAACCAGAGCAGGGAGAGGGCCGGAATCCAGCCGCAGGGCAGCCTTTATCTTGTCCTTTTCTCTCCAAGGACCTGAACCCTGGGAGGAGAGCCCTTAGATCCGTGGCCCCAGCCCCCACCCCCACCCCGTGAGGGGCAGTGCCTCCTTCCACACTTCCAAGCAAGAATAGAACAGCATATGCCCCATGCTGGTGGTTCACGCCTGTAATCCTAAGTACTCAGGAAGTTGAGATCTGAGGATTGTGGCTCAGAGCCAGCCCAGGCAGGAAAGTCCATGAACAAGGAAAAAAAAAACCAGAAGTGGAGATGTGGCTCAAGTAGTAGAGCACCAGCCCTAGGAGAAAAAGACAACTGAGTGTGCGAGGCCCTGAGTTCAAGTCCTAGCACTGGCACATACACACAAAGAGAGACTAGGGCATTGTGTTCCAGTGGCCACAGCTGAAGTCCTGGGGCTATGTTGTGGAAAAGCCATAATGTGGCAATCATAATTAACTAATGGCAGAGCCTTACACTTCACTATGTCCCAGCAGGCTCTGATCAAAGTTCTAGGCATGTCTTAGTTTACATTATCTTTGCACTAGATTTATACATGCGTGTCCTACCTACCATCATTCCCGTTCTCCAGACAATAGGCCCAGAGGAGTTAAATAACTGGCCTCAGGTTGCACAGCAGTGAGCAATTCAGCCGGACTTCCATCCAAGCATCCTTATCCCAGAAGCTTCTCTTCAGCGTCTACTCTTTCTGGCTTCCTTGAGCTTGCCTTAGGGTACCCACTGCCATCTACAGAAAGACCTCCTGCCCAGCCTCCAGTCAGAAACCTCCCTCAGTGCGTCCTCTTCCACTCGGGCCTGTGATGACTTCCTGACTAGCCCCTGTCGTGTTCAGTCTGTGCCCTCTGCCGGAAACACCCTTTTCCATACACCCACATTGCTCCAGTGCCACCTGCCCTGCCAGTCCCAGCTGACTCGAGCTGCACACACACCTGTACAGCAGGGTGTGGGGCGGTGGAGAGAGGAGGAAGGCTTTGACGTCACTTCAGTGACATCACTTCAAGACAAATCATCGTAGCCGGGCGCTGGTGGCTCACGCCTGTAATCCTAGCTACTCAGGAGGCTGAGATCTGAGGATCGCGGTTCAAAGCCAGCCCGGGCAGGAGAGACCGTGAGACTCCTATCTCCAATAAACCACCAGAAAACCGGAAGTGGCGCTGTAGCTCAAGTGGTAGAGTGCTCGCCTTGAGCTGAAGAGCTGAGGGACAGTGCCCAGGCCCAGAGTTCAAGTCCCACGACCGACAAAAAAAAAAAAAGACAAATCATCGTGTTCCGACACCCAAACCTCAGGGTCTGCAGATGGGTCTTGCTTTCTTCTCTTTTTCTTTCTTTCTTTCTTTCTTTCTTTCTTTCTTTCTTTCTTTCTTTCTTTCTTTCTTTCTTTCTTTCTTTCTTTCTCCCTTCCTTCCTTCCTTCTCTCCTTCCTCTCTCTCTCTCTCTCTCTCTCTTTCTCTCTCTCTCTCTCTCTTTTTCTATTGTTGGTTGTGGGGCTTGAACTCTGGGCTTGGGCACTGTCCCTCGGCTCTTCAGCTCAAGGCGAGTGCTCTACCACTTGAGCCACAGCGCCATTTCCGGTTTGCTGAGCAGTTTATTGGAAATCTGGTCTGGCTTTGAACTGCAATCCTCAGATCTCAGTCTCCTGAGTAGCTAGGATGACAGGTGTGCGCCACCAATGCCCAGCTCTTTCTTTCTTTCTTTTCTGTTTTTTTTTTTTTTTTAGACCAAGACTCAAACTCAGTATCTGACTTTTGCTTTCCCGCACTGGCTGGTGCTCTACCACCTGAGCCATGCTTCCAACACAGGTTCCTTTGAGTCAAATGGACTTAAAGATCCTAGAACCCATTCCCAAGGGGTCCCTGTCCCTGGAAAGCCACCCATGTCTTTCCACTGTGGTCCCATCACCCAGGGCAGGGCTGGGACACCAGGAAGCGCCTAGTGCCCAGCACTGGGGGAGGGGGCAGCCCTTGCCCATCTCCTAGAGTCTGGCGCGCCCAGCCCCGAGCCGCCCCCTCCACATTGCCGCCTTCCAGGCAGAATCCAGAATCCAGGGAGACCGTCTCCTGGCAGCTGAGCTCCAGCCGCCCCAGCATGGCTGCGTGTGAGGCCGCCACGGCCCCCCCCCCCCCGGGCTGCAGGGAGTTAGCGTCAGGGCTGAGTAGACACCCAGAGAGAGTAGGATGAGGGATCTGCCCCAAAGATCGGCGCTCAAGGCACTCTCACTAGCCAGCGTTCAGGTGCCAGCCTGGCACGCCCCTCTGGGGAGTGTGGGCTGATGAGGTGCGGTTCTGGCGGCCCTGGGCTTCTGTCTCTTGGTGAGGGAGGACCTGAGGCATGGCAGGTGTTCATTGATCAAGACAAGAGATCAGAGGATCACAGGTCAAAGCCAGCTGGGGCCAGGAAAGTCTCCTAGACTGGTTCATTGGACATAAGATTCTCACGGACTTTCCTGCCTGGGCTGGCTTCGAAATATGACGCTCAGATCTCAGCCTCCTGAGGAGCTAAGATCACAGGCTTGTATCATCGGGGGCCTGCAGTCTCCCCATTTTATTGCCAGTTCTGTTAATTTTTTTCCCCAGAAAAGATACCATGTTTCAACCATCCCTTCCATACCTGTTGGCATTGGTCAGCCTTTTAAAATGCATAGACACTGGTGTCTCTATCTGGCTTTCTTCCCTTGACAATGTATCTTGGTTACTGTTCTGTGGCATTGGAAAAGGCCTCCTGGTCCTGCTTTCCGGTCAGGAGGGACCACGCCTTATTTAACTGGTCCCTTATGTGTGCACACTAAGCTTGTGTTCACTCATGAGCAATGATGTTAAATATTGTCAGTTCACACGCAGATGGAGAACGCCTGTCTCCTGGGTGGGGCCGTTGATGTTTGAGATCTGGTTGGTCCTGCCAGGTCCTGAGGGGGTGGGGTCCACAGATGCCCCTGCCCCCTCCCACCTCATCCTCCCCTCTCCCTGGGGATCCCCAGGCCACCCCCCACCAACTTGTTCCCTCACAGCTTTCCCAGTTCTGTGTGTTAGCAAACTGTACACCATACAAGCTTGTTCCCCCTGAATAGAGAAGTTAGCTTGTGTGTGTGTGTGTGTGTGTGTGTGTGTGTGTGTGTGTGTGCGCGCACACACGCACACGCGCGCGCGCATACACACACACACATGCCAATCCTGGGGCTTGAACTCAGGGACCTGGGCACTATGCCTGAGTTTTTTTGTTCCAGGCTAGCTAGTACTCTACCGCTTGAGCCACAGTATCACTTCCAGTTTATTGGCAGTTGCTTGGGGAGATAAGAGTCTCATGGAGCGCTGGGAAGGTGGCTCTGAGGTAGAGTGCTTGCCTAGCATGCATGAAGCCCTGGGTTTGATTCCTCAGCATCACATACTCAGAAAAAGCCAGAAGTGGCATGGTGGTAGAGTGTTAACTTTGAGCAAAAGAAGTTCAGGGGCAATGTCCAGGCTCTGAGTTCAAGCCCCAGGGCTGGCAAAAAAAAAAAAGAGAGTCTCATGGACTTTCCTGTCCCACTGGTTTTGAACTGCGATCCTCATTATTTCAGCCTCCTGAGTAGCTAGGATGGCAGGTGTGGGCCACTGATGCCTGGCTGTTAACTGGAAACTGAGGCTCAGAGAGCTCCAGCACTTTTCTACATTCTCATCTTGAAGAGCAGATTGGGATCTTGAACCCAGAACATCTGACTGAAGCCCTTGCTCCCTCCCTGTTGCAGGATCCCTCCCTGTGCTGAGGATGCCTGGGCTGGAGGACACCCCGTTCCCCAAAGCCCCTGCAGGGGAGGCCCTAGGCCCCGCCAGTGCTACTCATGCTCAGGGCTGGACACCCCCCTGAGACGGACCCTGGCCCCTGCCCTCCAGAAGCAGGCTCCGTGGGAGGTAAGCAAGCCAGCACCCCTAGATTGTGTCAGACCCTGGGGTGTGGCCCGGGATGCTGAGGTGGAGCCCCTCTGCTCTCTCAATCCATACCCTCTGCCACAATCAACACTCAGCTGGGACAGCTTTCGGGGTGTCTCCTGTGAGCCCTTTAGCCTCCCTCCCAGCCTGCCCATGCATTTCCAGCACTGGCCTCTGTCCCCCAAGAAGCTGAGGGTCCCTGGCCATCTAGGGGGACACTTCCTCTTTGCAACACCATCTGGGGGCCCTCACCCCACCTCCCTGCTCCACTCTACCAGGCCCCAAGTGGTCCCCATACAACTCTGAACTCTGAGCCCCATCCATCCAGGGCGGGTGGGGCGGGAGGTTCTGTCAACACAGAGAAACTCGTTAACTGAAGGTCAATAGGATTACAGACCCTGACCGGCCAGGAGGAAGGGTGACGTCACCTGGCAGGATGGGCAGTGGGGAGGGCACCCTGGACTCTGTGTGTGTGTGTGTGTGTGTGTGTGTGTGTGTGTGTGTGTGTGACAGTAGCACAGATGTGATCACAGGGACAAGTGACAGACAGGCAGAGGGAAGAAAGAAAAGCCACCCGAGGACAGAAGTTCCAAGAAGGAGAGAAAGGAAAACATGACACACCAAGAAATGGGAAGGAAGATTTGGGGGGGGGAACAAAGAGGGCTAGTCCAGAGAGATGGAAAGACGAGAGAGAGAGAGAGGCAGAGAGAGAGAGGCAGAGAGAGAGAGAGAGAGAGAGAGAGAGAGAGAGAGAGAGAGAGAGAGAGAGAGAGAGAGAGGGAGGGAGGGAGAGAGAGAGATTTGTACATGCAGTGAGGATAATGAGGATTGAGCCCTGGCATCTTCTCCCGGGACTCGGAGTGGCAGGTTTGTCACTCAAACAAGTGACAAACACGAGGTGTCCTGAGCACCTATGGGGTGTCAAATTCTGCCATGCTCCCCGGGCAGGCGAGAGCTGACAGAGATCAGGAGGAGGCCTCTACCCTGGGGCTCACAGGCATGCCGAGGTGCTGACGGGCTGTCTTGGACCCCCACCCCACCTCCTTGGGGGCGCCATGATGAGTCTGAGGCTAGGGAAAGCTCTGGAGGCCATTTAGCCGGTCAGGGGCAGAGGAGGTACTGAGTCTGGGACCCATCATCCAGTGCTCAGTGCACAGTGCTGTGGTGTGGGCGGCGGAGGACATCCTTTTAAACCTTCCGGAAGGTGACCAAGGAAAGGGCAGATGCTGCGCAAATGTTGGAGTCCTGCCAAGTGTGGTAGCGCATGCCTGTAATCCCATGTCTGTGCCTGGGGTCCTTCAGCAGGGCGAGCCCCACCGAGCCCTCCCGGTGCCCACCGCAGGGGCTCCTGAGGGGAGGGGGGCGCACAGCAGACCGGTGCTCCCCTAGGCTTGGCAGGGCTCCGGCTAGCCAGTGCCCTCACAGCCCGGCACTGATTGGCACACAGGCGGGCAGGGCAGCAGGCACCCCAGAAATGTAAATTCCACATTCGCAGCGAGAATGTTCCCAACCCCACGGGCCGGTGACCTTTACAGCAGCTGTCCCCGCCCTCCTTCTCCTCGCAGGCGTTTGGGCTCACCCCAGCTGCTCCCCAGATACGGGAGCCCTGTAAGGCAGGGGCCCAGGGCCGCAGGCAGCAGCGGGGGCGGGGGGGCTGTGGGTGGCAGCGTGCTCTTCCTCCCTCAGCCCTGCTAGCCCCTGACTCTGCATTAGCAACACCCCCCCCATGCCCCCTTGCCCATCCCCTGAGAATCACCACGGGGCTCACAGCCCCCTGAATCTCAGGTCAGCAGTGTCACCAAGACCCCAGGGGCTTTGACATCGCCCCCAGATGCCCCAGTCCCTTCCCCCCTTCCTTCCTTCCTTCCTTCCTTCCTTCCTTCCTTCCTTCCTTCCTTCCTTCCTTCCTTCCCTCCCTTCCTCCCTCCCTCCCTCCCTCTTTCCTTCCTTCCTGACTTCCTTCCTTCCTTCCTGACTTCCTTCCTTCCTTCCTTCCTGACTTCCTTCCTTCCTTCCTGACTTCCTTCTTCCTTCCTTCCTTCCTTCCTTCCTTCCTTCCTTCCTTCCTTCCTTCCTTCCTTCCTTCCATACTAGGGATTGAGCCACACTCCCTTATTTTTACTTTATTTTTCAGACAAGGCTGCCTGCTTTTGCCAGCCTGGGGCCTTCTTCTTCCTTCTTCTGAGTAGCTGGGCTTACAGGAGTGAACCACTGTGCCTGCTCTCAGGTATTCATTCTTTGTTGTGTTGTAGTTTGGGGTTTGAACTCAGGGCTTCTCCCTTGCTAAGCAGTACTGCCACAACCTCAGCCCCAATGTGCACCTGTTTTGACCATAAATGGAAGACTACTCATGTATGCACTCTGAAAGTTCACCCCCATTCATACTCAACCATCTCCCCAGATGAGGAGCCATTGAGTCTTAGGGACTGAACATCTCAGACCATGACCCTATGTGGAAACAGGGAATTGTGGGTGTAACCAAGATGGCAGCCTTCCCAGGGATGGTAGCCTTCATCCAAGATGGCGCTGTCCTTTTGAGGAAAAGAAGACAATAGTGTGGAGACACTGACCCAGAAGGACATGGTGTGATGGCAGAGACAGAGGCTGAAACAGCAGGGAAGCCCGGGGAGAGATGCTGCCCTCCGGGGCTTGGCTGGGGTCTGCTGGTGCTTGGCCTCCGGAACCCCAGGCAATCGCCGTTTACTGCTTGGAAGCAGCAGTTTGTAGTTCTTGGTTACCGTGGCCCTCAGACACCAACACCACAAGGTGGCAGCGTCCTGTGCTTACTGGGGCAGATGGAGGCACAAAGCTTGGCCTCGGGGCCTGGGGGCTGTCCCTGAGCATTTGTGCTCAAGATGAGCGCTCTACCACTTGAGCCACAGCTCCACTTCCGGCTTTTTGATAGTTATTGGGAGATCGGAGTCTCTCGGATTTTCCTGCTCAGTCTGGCTTAGAACTATGATCCTCAGATCTCAGCTTCCTGCCTGAGTCGCTGGGGTCACAGGCATGGGTCATTGGGGCCTGACTTACTCTTCCCTCCCTCCCTTGCTCCCCAAACCCTCCAGGATGCCCCTTGAAGCACACCTGCTTTCAAACCTGGGGCCAGGCATTTCCCTGGCCCACCCCCAGGAAGCCTGGAGACCACCAAGAAGACACGCTCTATCCATTGGCCCTCTCCCTCTGGGGCAGTGACGGGAGGGATCTTGCCTCAGTTTACCCATCTTGACAATGCTGTTGCACCCCCCTTGTCCTACTTCCTTCTCTAGCATGTCCATCTGGCCACCAGCTGGCCTCTCATCCCCTCCCTCCCAGCTGCCCCCTGCCAGGCTCAGTGGGGAGGGACAATGGAGGAGAGGGGCCGCCCCTCACCCCAGGACAGATTACATAGCTGTCTCTTCCAGAACAGAGTGGGTGACATGGGTAATTAGCCGCCTGTCACCCCAAGGAGCAGGCTGTGCACTGGAGGCTGGCGACCGTGGAAAGGCTTCCTTCACCCACCACGGTCAATCGGTCTCTCCTGAGGGCCCTGAGGGCACTCAGTGCCCTGCCACTCTTACGAAGTCATGTCACATCGGGAACCGTGGGGAGGATGTGGCCGGGGATCCAGGGCCACCCCTGTGCTTTGCTCTGTGACCTTGGGCAAGTTACTTTCCCTCTCGGAACCCCGGTGCCACAGACAGGCTCTGAAGCAAGGCAGTGTGCTCCAAGCCCCCTCCTCCGAGCAACTGCGTGATGGCTCAGCTGCCTACCTCAGATCCGGCTCCTCCCAGTTTGTTTCAGGGTGCTAGGGACTACTCACCCCCAGGGCTGGATCAGGGCTTATCCCAGCTCTCTGCTTTCTCTTCTCGATTATGTGCAGTTCCAGAAAAAGTCTACTCTAATGAGAGACAGAGACAGACAGACAGATTGTCCAAGTGGGCTAGAGGGTGCCTTGAGGCAGAGGGGCTGGGTGGGAGTTGGGGGCTGGGTGTCTACATGGGGGCCACAGAGGGGTGCAAGCCCCAAAGACCCTGGAGGCCCCAGTGGGGAGAAGCCGACACTGGGCTGGAGGAGGAACATCCTCGGGTCTCTTCCAGCCGGGATATTCAGAGTCTCTGACTCTGTAAGGAAAATACACTCTCAGAGTGAGGAGCCAGTGGCACACGCCTGTAATCCCAACTTCTTAGAAGGCTGAGGTCTGAGGATCTTGATCCAAGGCCAGCTCAGGCAGGAAAGTCTGTGAGACTCTAATCTTCAATGAACCACTAGAAAAACCAGCACTTCACCTACTGTGCCACTACTCAGGACATCCACTCTGGGGAGTGAAGTGACACCCCACAAGCCTCAGGGGACCAGACCTCCTCTCCTCTTGCCTCAGTCCGGGGTCCCATGGCCAGTGTTGTGAACTGGGTTTGGTTGCTTTTGTTTGTTTGTTTGCTGTGGGTCTTGAACTCCGGGCCTGGGCGCTGTCCCTGAGCTCTTCAGTTCAAAGCTAGCGCTCTACCACTTGAGCCACAGCTCCACTTCCGCTTTTCTGGTGGCTCATTGGAGATAAGAGTCTCACGGACTTTTCTGTCCCTCTAGCTTTGAACTCAGATCTCAGCCTCCTGAGTAGCTAGGATGACAGGGGTGAGCCACCAGCGCCAGGCCCATGGTGAAGCCTGTGCCGCTGCTGACCCCAGAGATGGAGCCGGCACCTGAGGAGGAAGGACTGGACGGCAGAAGTGCTGTGTGGGCATCAGCATCAGGTTGGGTCTGGAATGCCTCCGTCCCACCCAGCGCCCACGGGGTCAAAGGCGCCGATCCCCAGCCTGATGCCACCAGGAACAGCTGTGCAAAAGCAACGGTCTCATCCACCACAGGCTGCTTGAGGAAAGAAACCCTTCGTCTTCTTAAGTCCATGGTCTCGGGTATTTTGTGACAGTAACAGAAAGCTGACTGCTACATGGAGGGAAACATACAAATGAATTAGCTTGTCTAATTTGTTCCAGAGAGAGCAAGAAAGCAATAGAGTTCTTGCAGACCGAAACTGTTCTCTCAAAAGGGTCAGAGTTCATTCTCTTGCTCTTTTCTTTCCTTCTGGGTAGCAGATCTCCGATCCAGACAGCCCTGTGGATTAATGCACTGTATAAGCAATTTGTATTTCCCTTATATTTGTGTATATAAATTTAGATATACATGTGACGCTGATTCTTTATGTTATCAGCTTCAAAGTTGTCTTCGAACCCTAGATTAAGGGGAGATCATAGTTTTTCAAAACTATTTCATGAAAATTTCAAAAAAAATACAGAAATAAACCACCAGATACATAACCTTCAGATTGATTTTTGAATAAATGATCTCAACTGCTACATTCCTTATGAATTGTCTTTTGCCTTTACAATATGGAATTAGGAATACTAAATTTAGAAACGTGACTTTTTCGAAGAAATGTTTTTAAATGTTGACATTTATTATCTTTTTTTTTTTGAGGAAAGCTGTATTTCTTTCTTTTATTTTTTTCAGATAGCTTCTGTCTCTGAAACCCAAATTCGTCATTGGAATGGAATGAAGGCATGGATATGTTTGAGTACTAACACGATAATAATTTGTGAATTGTGTATGTCTTTATCATTGATCTAAACACGGACAGCCTTTCACGAGAACACCCGAACATGACAGCTTTGTAGCTGTCCCGAGCTAAAGGCCCGTGTTTCTCATTCCTTCCAATTTTGCCACTAGCAAGACATATTTGTCAAGGAAAAAGAGAGACAGAGAAAGAGAGAGAGAACATATTTTATTTAATAGCTGATTTGCTCGATTTTTCAATATTTAGGCCTATTGTATATAAATCTCCGTTTGTGTTTCTGTGGATCTCAGAGGCTGCTCTAGATTTCTTTTTTAATAATAGCTTTATTAATGTGGAATGCCATGTCATGAAGTTTACCCTTCCAAAGAGCGGTTCTGGTTGGATTCACAAAGACTTCCATTGATTACCACTATCGTGTGTGTGTGTGTGTGTGTGTGTGTGTGTGTGTGTGTGTGTGTGTGTGTGTGTGTGTGTGTGTGTGCTGGTCTTGGGTCTTAAACCCAGGGCCTGGGGGCTGTCCCTTAGGATTTTTTTTTTAATTCAACATAGGTGTTCTACCACTTGAGCCACAGCTCCACTTCTGGCTCTTTTTTTTTTTTTTTGCTGGGTAATTGGTGATAAGAAGTTCTCAGAGTTGTCTGGCTGGTCTGGCTTCCGACTGTGATCCTTCGATCTCAGCCTCCTGGAGAGCTAGAATTACAGCGATGAGCCATCAGGGCTTGGTGTCCAGGTTTAACTTTCTGAGGAACGGCTGGAGTGTTTCCCAAAGCCAGCCAGGCACACGGATTCCAGTGTCTTCATCTGGTGCCCAGCAGTCTGTGCTGTCTGCAACTGGAGTGGCATCTTCCTGCGGTGTTGATTCGCATTCCTCGCATGAGCATCTTCCCAGGTCTGCATGGCCCCTTCAGAAATCTTTGGACACCGGGCACGGTGGCTCATGCCTGTCATCCTAGCTACTCAGGAGCCTGAGATCTGAGGATCGTGGTTCAAAGCCAGCCCCGGCAGGAAAGTCCAAGAGACTCTAATCTCCAATCAACTAGCAGGAAACCGGAAGTGGCGCTGTGGCTCACATGGTAGAGCGCTATCCTTGAGCTGAAGAGCTGAGGGACAGCGCCCAGGCCCAGAGTTCAGGCCCCATGACCACCAAAAACAAAAAGAAAAGAAACCTTTGGAGAAATGCTTGTCCTAGTCCTTTGCCCGGTGTTGAGGTGCTGATTCCGATCCGGTTTTGATCCTTGCAGGCTGGAAGGCAGGCAGGCCCATGCGATCGTTCACCTGTGGGCTCTGGCACCTTCTCAGTTTCATGGAGGTTGTGGCGGTCTCTAAGCCTCCCCCGCCCCCCACGCCGCTCCGATCTTACAGCAACAGGGCCTGGGCAGCTGGAGCTCTGACCCAGCCTGCCAGGGCTGCACCCTGGCTGCGCCAGGCCTCCTCTGGGCCCCCGGGCCCAAGCCCTCCTGATGACATGTCCCCGCCCCTCTGCTGCCCAGGGGCTGGGATCGCCCCCCTGAAGAGCCAAGTTGTCCTCAGAGCTGGCCGGGCACACGGGTGGGGTCTGGGGTAGAGGCCTGGGATCCCTCACCTCCAGCCCCCACTCTCCGTCCTCTCCTCCCCTCCTCTCCCTGTGTCCCCCCCCATCTCCTCCCTCCTTGCCAGGTGGCGTGCCACGGCTCAGGGGACGTGAGAGGCAGCTGGCACATGACACCACACCCCTTAATTACCCTTGCTGCTTTGAGCCCAGGCTCCTAAATTTAGCCAGCAGAACTGGGCGCAGAGGGCCAGCCCCCTCCCACACTTCCTAAAGCCCCCGCCCCACCCCCAGGCAGCGTGTCTCAACATCCTGGGGGCGCCAGCGACAGAGCTGAGATCAGAAGGGGGTACTGCACTCCAGGGAGCAGCTAGCAGTGTGGGCCATGGGGCCCGAGGCCGCGGGGGGCCCCTGCCCACTGCCTGCCTGTCTCAGTGGCCCAGGTGGGGGTGTGGGGGTGTCAGCCTACGGCTAGAGTTGGGCAGCAAGTGGGAAATACTGTGTGATATTAGACAAGTCATCAAACCTCTCTGGGCATGGTTCCTCATCTGGAAAATAGCTGGGTCTCTGAAGTAAGGTGGCTGTGAGGTTTAAGTGAGATGATACCATAAGGTATGCCTCAGGACCTTAAGTATGGAGGGAGGGGGAAGAGGACCGTGCCGTGATGCCAGCAGGGTTGAGTAAAGTTTATCTCGGGTGTTTGTCCTTCTCAGATACGGAAGAGCAGCTGCCTGGACGGAAGCCTGGTCTGGGACGGAGTTCCCACGATGCTGCGGATTCGCTCCGTCAAAGGCAGCACATTTCCAAGCATCCTGCCAGGCCTCCCTGGGGAGAAGGCTCTGGAGAGCGACCGGGCGTCCGGGAGGATTCTGGAATGGAATGACAGCAGGCTTATGACTCCTTACACTGTATAAAAGGCCCCCAGGGCTTGCTCTTCTCTGTCTCGTTTGCGAAGTTATTTCAGTGACAGAACAACCTTGTAGAAGAGCTCTTGAGAGGTTCATTCCTGGCCTGTGCGTGTTTACAATATGTTCACCTCAATGAGAGAAGAAAGAAGAAGAAGAAGAAGAAGAAGAAGAAGAAGAAGAAGAAGAAGAAGAAGAAGAAGAAGAAGAAGAAGAAGAAGAAGAAGAAGAAGAAGAGGAGGAGGAGGAGCAACAACAACAACAACGACAAAGAGTATAGAAGTTGACTTTTCTTCTAAGTAAATAACATTTGAAGCAGCAACTTCCCAAATAGGAACCCAGGCCACTTCTTTCTTATCATTTGTTCATCTCAACATGGAGGTTTCTACCTCATGATCCAAAAAGGCTGCTGCAGCTCCAGCAATCACATGTGTATATTCTAGCCAGGAAAGAGAGAGAGAGAGAGAGAGAGAGAATAAAAGAGTACACTCCATTGACTTTGAGTAGCATTTCTTCTTGTACACTATGGCCATGCATGGCTATGAAGAAACCTGAGAAATAACATCTTTCTTGCAGGTGATTTTTGTGCTCAGCTAAAAATCAGAAGATCTGTGACAAAGAAGACGGAAGAACAGCTGGTGGAGCAGAGTTGGCAATCTCTGGCATATCATAATATCCCTCCATTCCACGGGGAAGGCTGGCTATGTACTTTCTTGGCACCATGCCCCGGGCAGCTTTGGATTGCCTGTTCTTTATTCTTATAGGTTCTCTTATTCTTGGCTGTTAGTTCTGATTCTCCAGCACAAAGCCAGACTGCCTTAAGAGGAAGACTCAGATCCTCCACCCCCCTCCAGAACAAAGCCTTCACTCTGTCACCGTCCTGTGCACCTCTGCCCAGCCCCTCCAAATCACCCACCTGCGGCACCTCAGTCCCCTATACCAGAATTTGAACCCCACCCCCATCTCTACAGGGACATCTGATCGACCTCGAAAGCCCACCTCAAAATGGCAGCCTACTTGGTGTCTCACTTGACACTTGGCTTCTCAGGGAGGATCAGAATCCCTCTCCCCTCCCTCCCTTGGGCTTCCAGAGCCTTCCGTCATCCCTCTATTTATAGTTGGAGTCAGGTGCCCCTGGACACGTTGCTGGGGCAGGGAGGGCCGGGCCTCAGCTGGCAGAGCAGGTTCAGTGATCAGCCTGGGCTTTTTCCAGAATTGACTCTTCCCACCCAGGTCCCTCAAACCTGTGTCTGTGGGCCCCGGGGCCACACGGGGGCGGCCCTGACACGCACACCTGCTCATCCCCAGCTCTTCTGTGGGCCCGGAGGCTGTGTAGGGAAACCGCCCACCCCTGGAGCCCTGTGCTGGCCCTGACCCTGACCTGGCCCCAGGCCCCTGGCTTGGCTGGTGGTGCGGGGTCTGCCGATCCTGGGGGAGAAGCCACGCTAGAAAGAGCTGGAGCTGCCCAGGTTTGGGGAGATTCTCTGTCCTCAAACATGCGGCCACTGAGATGCAGTCCAGTGCCTCTGCCCTGAGCCTCGTCTGACCCAGGACTGGGCTCAGACAGTCCTGGCTGTGTGACCCGGGCAATGCACCAGCCCTCTCTGAGCCTCTGACACACAGGGGCAGAGGCAGGGACGGAAGGGTCCCCGTGACCATGTGGGCTTGGTAATCCACGCTTGCTTTCTTACCCCGGGGAGGGTGAGGGAGGGCAAGGGGGTGGCAGCTGTTCAATAACCACCACAAGGGTCCCTGCTCTGCTGGGGGTCAGGATGGTGCTGGTGCCGGGCTGGGGCGCCCCCTAGTGGGCACCAAGAGCACAGCAATGGCAGACGTGGTCCAGATTGAGGTGTACAGGTTGCAGAGCTGAGCCATCACCGCCAGCCGTGGCTACAGTCACCTCCTCCAGCAAACCTCATCCCTCATCCCCTGCACAGAGATAAGACCACCACCCCCAGCCACACAGCCAGGCCCAAGAGGCCCTGGGGAGACCTTCTGATTCCAAGGTGGAATCGGACATCTGGCCCAGGGTTCCTGCCTCTGGGTGCTGTTTCAGCATGACCTCCGTGTCCCCAGGTCTGTCTGTCCCTCCCTGCGGCTCTGGGCGCTCAGATGCTTTAGCACCTTGAACTGTCCTGTCCCAGGAACAAGCCCACACTGCAACCAATTAACCTTCCCGAGTACAATTATGGGGTGTGATTTCCTCCCAGTGTTTGCAGGGATATATCTGTTCCCATCTTCCTGGGAAAAAGATCTCTCTCTCTCTCTCTCTCTCTCTCTCTCTCTCTCTCTCTCTCTCTCTCTCTCTCTCTCTCTCTCTCTCTCTCTCTCTCTCTCTCTCAGACTTGCATTTGCTGGGCAGGTGCTCTACAGCTTGAGCCACGCCCTCTGCTCCTTTTGGCTGTGATTGTTTTTGAGACAAGGTCTCGAAGATTTTGCCACTCTCTCCCAACCTGGACTTCAATCCTCCTATTTATGCTTGCCAAGTAGCTGGGATGACAGGTATGCACCACTGTGGTTTTTTTTTTTCCTGGTTGGAATGGGGGTCTTGTGAATTTTTTGCCTGGGCCGGTCTGGAACTGGGATCTCCTTGATCTCCATCCCCTAAGGAACCGTGATTACAGGCATGAGCCACCGTACTCCACCAAGCTGTGTGTATGCTGTGCCTCCAGCTGGGGCCACTAGGCCTCAATCCCCAGGATCCCCCTTGATCCTGGGGACTTGGGGCTCTCCACCAAGAATGGCTCCTCAGCTAGGACCCCATGGTGAGACGGTGTAAGTTAGGGCTCAGGCCTCCTGAATGAGGAAGGAACATGCAAAAGGGGGTGCCTGTTACCGTAGCCTCTGCCATCTTCGTGCGCAAGGGAGGCCCGGGGCGGAGGACCGAGGACTTGAGGGGACACACGGATGGATTTCTGGAGATCCACATGTGTGCATACCAGGATGGAGGGGGTGCATCCAGAGCCCGGGGGGCCGGTGCTGAGAGCCAGGGGAGGAGGAGACAATGGAGGGGGGGGGTCTCGGGATGGGGCTGCCCGGCTCCCAGCCGGATTCTTCCCACGGCACAGGAGGTACGGTTCTGGGATGAGCCACCCCTGAGGGTGTGCAGCCCCCAGCCCCAGCCCTGAGCCTGAGCCTCCTCCCCTGCCCTCCCCTCCGCCACCCTCCCGCTCCCGAGGCCTGCACTCCCCCCGGCTCTGACAGGCAGCCGCCCCTTCCCTAAGGCCCTGTGCAAGCCCTCTGTGGGGACCCCTTCCCAGCCCCAGCTCCACATTCCGCCCCAGCAGGACGCTGAGCTGAGCAGGGCTCCCCTTCACCATGGACCTGGGGCATTGAATCCGATGTGGACTTTAGAAATTCATGGGGTGGCAGGAGGTGGAGGAGAGGTGGGGAGACAGTCCCTTCCAGACTGGAGGAGCCTCGGGAGGCGTGTCCCAGGGGAAGAATTCTCTGAGGAGCCTTGGACCAAATGGATTCCTCAGATGAACGAATAGGATCTCAGGGATGAGGAGCAGAAGTAGAAATGATTGCAGTAGCTGAGTGCAAGTGCCTCACGCCTGTAGTCCTAGCTATTCAAGAAACGGAGGTCAGAGGATCACAGTGTGAAGCCAGCCTGGGCAGAAAAGTCTGTGAGACTCTTAGCTTCAATTAACCAGCGAAAAGCCCTAAGTGGAGCTGAGGCCTAAGTGGTAGAGCACTATCCTTGAGCCAAAAAAAGCTAAGGGATAGCACTCAGGTCCCGAATATGAGAGCAAGCAAGCAAGCAAGAAAGGAGGGAGGAAGAGAGGAAGGGAGGGATGGAGGGGGGGAGGGAAGGAGGGAGGGAGGGAGGGAGGGAGGGAGGGAAGGAGGGAGGGAGGGAGGGAGAAACATCTACTGGGACATCCCTGTCCTTATTGTCCTTTTACAGAGGATGCCGAAATCCACCTGTCAGAGATGGCTTAGGATGTCGGGGTGTCTCATGAGAGTAAGAACACCGACCCAAAAGGACCTCCGCCAGGCAGAGTTGGCTTCTGCAGAAGGGTGTGCCCCAGCCGGGTGGCAAGCAAGCAGGCCGCTCCCATTTTATCCCTAAGCAGCAGGCCCCGCCCCTCTGTTCAGGTTGGCTGAGCTCAAATTCACAGTCCGCTTGTGATTGGCTAGTTTGAAGCGTCTATTTCTATAAAGTGATGGTTAGAAGACTTTGAGATCCGATTGACTGTACAGGAGTAATCTCAAAGCATACCCACACCCTCTGCTACTTTCCTGCACAATCCGAGGAGTATCTTAATTCCACTTCCGTTTTGGAAAAACCACTAAAGACAAAAACCTTCCCTTTCAAAAATCTTGTCTTATCCCAAAGCATTTCCTCTTTTCCTTTCTTTACCTGCTGATGTTATCTGTACAGAATAATCCACAAGGCGTCACCCAGCTTCCAAAGCAGGAACTTTTTTTTGTATCTTTATTGAGATTCAGTGATTACATGAATTTCACAATATTAGGGGACATTGATACTTAGCCAAAATCACAAACACATTTTAACCTTCACAAAGCGAATTGTCATTATCATGGTGTATAAAGCTTGGGAACTCTACAGACTTTGACAATGCAACTATTTCTTCCAAATAAGGTGATATGTATATTTCTTACAAAGCGGGAACTTTTTTTTTTTTTGTCAGTTATGGGGCCTGAACCCAGGGCCTGGGCGCTGTCCCTCAGTTCTTCAGCTCAAGGCTAGTTGCTCTACTACTGGAGCCACAGCGCCACTTCTAGCTTTTTCTGCTTATGTGGTGCTGAGGAATCGAACCCAGGGCCTCATGCATGCGAGGCAAGCGCTCTACCACTGAGCCACCTTCCCAGCCCAACAAAGCATGCACTTATAAGTGACCCACGTTGATAGAAAAGATGGCTTTTCTCACCCCACCCAAGGCCATAGACCAGTTAAATGCTGGACCTGGAACTTGAACTCAAAACTGTGTACCCACCTCAAGATGCTAAAAAAATTCTTAACTGCTGGGTTTGAGGGAGAGAGGGGGGGTATTTAAATTATCTTTAAGTAGTTGCACAAAGGAGTTTCAATTCAACGTGTCAGTTTGTGAGTACAATGCATTTTGATTCGTGCCACCCCTTCCACCATCTCCTCCATATCCCCCATCATCCCCCACCCATCCCCTCAAGTTACCTGGCTCCATTTTTACAGGTGTACCTTGAATATTAGGACTGCATTTTCCCACCCTTCCTGTCTTCTTTTGTCTGCCTCCCCTCCCCTTCCCCATAACACATGTTCCAGGTTCCTGGTATTCATTTTTGCTAAACTGTAAGTTAGTTGTTCAAAGGAGTTACACCATTGCGATCCTCCCCTGCAGATTGTGTACAGTGTATATAAATATGGCCCTGAACGGGTTTTCATCTATGTTTATAATTTAGATCTAGCCTCCACCTCCTTGTCGCTCTGAGCTTGATGTACTTGACTTAACTGTGTGTGTGTGTACATCTCAAGTGGGTTGCTCTGCTTCATCCGCTCTCTTGTGGGTAGTAAGAGCATCATAGTCATTGGGGTCTTTGCATCTGTGGGGTGCTTAGAGCTCAGTCATCCTCACTGTGTGGCTGGTGGAATCTGAGCTGGGTAATTTGTATCTGGTTGCCGTGAGGGACAGGTGCATTACATACAGGGAGGAGAAAAAAAAAACACTCAATGCCCAGCACACAGCAAGCTCTGTCAGTAATGGGGTTATTGTGGTGAGCAAGACCAGCTACGGCACTTGCAAGACTCAATGCTGAATGAACAGGTTGGAATCTTTGCTCAAAAATGATGGAGAAAGTCAGGCGCCAGTGGCTCACACCTGTAACCCTAGTTACTCAGGAGGCTGAGATCTGAGGATCACAGTTTGAAGCCAAGAGGAAAGTCTATGACACTCTGAACTTCCAATAAATCACCAAAAAGCCAGAAGTGGACCTGTGGTTTAAGTGATAGAGCACCAGCTTTGAGTGAAAGAAAATGCTAAGGGACAGCACCCAGGCTTTGAATTCAAGCCCCAATACACACACACACACACACACACGATGGGAGGCTGGAGGCATGGATCGAGTGATAAAGTACCTGCCTTGCAAGCATGAGGCCCTGAGTTCAATCTCCAGCACTGCTTAAAAAAAATGCAGAATTTCAAGATGGCAGCCCAGAGCATGAAAAAGAGCCAGGCTTTCTGAGCACACATCAAACAGCTACAACCACGGCGGGCCCTGAGTAGCAGACAGAACACCAGGGTCCTGGTCACAGACTTGCCCGTCTGTCCTTGGGCGGAAAACCCCTCTGCTCAGCGCTGGCATCGGGCAGGAATGTCTCCATCCCTGCCTTCCCTGATTTCTAGATTGTTCCAGAAAAAAAAAAAACTCCTTGTTTCCTAGGAGCTTCTAGCATGTTCCTCCAATTACCCCATTCCAAATTCATCCATCCAGTGTGAGAGAACAGAATCCTCAGGCCCCAAGAGGGCAAAGCCCTGTCCAAGGCCTCATCGCCCCCCTCGGTTGTGACAGGATGGGGAACCGGCCTCTGACCCCCGCCCCCCCCCAGGCTGAGCTCACCCACCCGGAGGACGTCCAGGGCTCTGTGGTGGGAGGGACAGAGGCGCGTGTGCGTGCCTGGCTGGGCCGTCCACGTGTGCACACGCGTGCCTGGGCCGGCCCCACGGACCAGGGTGGCAGTGTCCTGTTCTCTTGACTTCTCTCTTGTGCTTTCTGCAGTGGCAAGAAATTGCTTTTGTAATAGCAGGAGGAAAAACTATAAATGAGCCTCTATTTAAGAGAAAGCACAGAGTTCTCATAGGAACTGAGCAGACGAATCTCTGATGCAAAGTATATTCATGCAGAAGAAAATTAAAAATAAAATCAACTAAACCCCAGCAGTGGGGAGATGGGAGTCATTGATTTCAGCACATGCCTTCACCAGCCCCTGTTTCGAGGAGGGCCTGCCCGCAGGGACGATCAAATCCCTGCTGGGCTGTTCAATTTCAGGTGGAGGTGGTGTGTGTGTGTGTGTGTGTGTGTGTGTGTGTGTGTGTGTGTGTGTGTGTGTGTGGTGTGTGTGTGTGTGTGGTATGTGTGTGTGTGTGTGTGTGGTGTGTGTGTGTGTGTGTGGTGTGTGTGTGTGTGTGTGTGGTGTATGTGGTGTGTGTGTGTGTGTGTGTGGTGTGTGTGTGTGTGGTGTGTGTGTGTGTGTGTGTGGTGTGTGTGTGTGTGTGTGTGTGTGGTGTGTGTGTGTGTGGTGTGTGTGTGTGTGGTGTGTGTGTGTGTGTGTGTGTGTGTGTGTGTGTGTGTGGCAGAGTGGGAGGTGAGGGACAATTGGTGTCCCAGAGATACTGGAGGAGACCCGGCAACGGGGGAGCTTTGGAATAGAGCAGAATTCAATTGGGCCCCTAAGCTCACTGACCTGTCAATCACCTCCACAAAGCTTCACTTCCTGGGGGAATAGAGACAGAGAAAGCCCCGCCTGCTTCACAGCGTTGGGGAGGTGAGGACCCCAAGGAAGCCAGCTGGCACCATCCCTGGCACATAGTAGGTTCTCAACAAGCATGAGATGCCTCCCTCTATATTCTACCCACTTCAGAGGCAGCACCACACACAGCGACCTGGCCCCGGGGGTGGGGGCATCCTGGGAGGCCAGGGCCTGGCAACCTGTGAGCCACACCTGTCACCATCTGGCTGCCAGCTTAGAGACTCCCAAGTTCACTACCATTGCCAGCTCTGCCCAACCCTAGCAGGACCCTGAAGGAGCCATTTGGTGGGGCATCGCGACCCCTAGTGGTCATACTGGAGATTGCACCTCGCCCCCAACTCGGGGAGCCGCTGCACGGTCCTGTCCAGGGTTGCCCTCCCAGGCTTTGACCGTATTGTCTTAAACACGTTTTTTTTTTAAAGTCCCAGGGCTTATGTTTAGTGCTGTGGATATAGAGATGAGGTGACTGCTCCACCCACATGGAGAGGTACAGAGACCAGGACCACCCACACATAGAAAGAAGGCAGCGTTCAATCTTACACCCCACCTTCTATACCTCATTTTCCATTTAGGACTAGAGGGTAGGTTCACTGTGGGGCATCACTGCACAAGTAAGAGTTCAAGACTGCATATGATTGTAAAGGTCAGAGGTCACATTCATTGCTCAATGGCGAGTGTAGTGATCGATTCTGAGAATCAAGTGTCTGTGGTGTGTCAGACACTGGACAAAGAATATCTTATCCCACTCCTTTTTTTTTCTTTTTAGTGCCAGTCCTGGAGCTTGAACTCAGGGATGGCCTGATTGCTGTCCCTGAGCTTTTTCACTCAAGACTGGCACTCGACCACCTGAGCCACAGCTCCACTTCGAGCTTTTTGCTGGTTAATTGGAGATAAGAGTCCCACAGACGTTCCTATCTTGGCTGGGTTTGAACTGTGATTCCAAGATCTCATCTCCTGAGGAGCTAGGATGACAGGTGTGAGCCGCCAGCACCTGGCTGTGACTCAGTGGCTCTCAGTTATATCCACAAGGTTATAAAACTATAACTACCAGGCTGCAAAACATCCCCCTCCCCAAAGAAGCCCTATACTCTGAATAGTTGGTTAGGGAGCCAACTATTAAAGCCCCAGCCCTTGGCAACCTTACTCTATTTTCTGTACCTATGGGATGCGCTTGGTGCTCATTGCATACAAATGAGATTGCATACAGTGGGACTTTTTATGCCCAGCCTCTTTTATTTCTGGGTTCATCATGCTGTAACATGATCAGTCCTTCTCTCCTGTTTATTGCTACCTAATATTCCGCTGAATAACTAGAACACCTTTTAAAAAACAATCCACTCACCAGTTGCTAGATGGGTAGGCTTGTGATGTTCTCTGGGCCAAGAGAAGCGACCCAATTGAAGCTGGTGATGGGGCTGAAAGAGAGCATCAGGAATCATGGACACAAGACCCTGAGCAGCCAGGAGATTGAAATACACCTTGTCTTCCTCTAGAATAAGCAGGGTTCTGGACTGAGCTGCGTGAAGGGCTGTGCCACTGTGGTATTCAGTATGCCACTCTGTGGCAGAAGCCCTCAGGACTTAACAGTTGCCAGAAACTGCACTATAGCCACCCCAGGCCTGCCAAACAGCCCGAAACAGCGCGGACCCCATCGACAGATGTTTATTGGTCTTTGCTGTGCCAAGTCTTATTTGTGCCTTTAGCACACAGAGTGACTCACACCTATGATCACCCTGGTGCTTTTACAGCCTCTGTGTTGCCCTGCGGGTAGGGAGGCCCCAGCAGTTTAGTCACTTTCCAACACAGAGGAAAAAGAAAGCCCGAGCTCTGAGACACAAGCCCGGGTCCACATCGCCCCAGGTCTCCATGCTCTCTCCGGCAGGAGAGGCTATCACAATAATATTGGTTGAGTCTGGTGCCAGTGGCTCACACCTGTAATCCTAACTACTCAGGAGCCTGAGATCTGAGGATCGTAGTTCAAATCCAGCCCGGGAAGGAAAGCCCATGAGACTCTTATGTCCAATTAGCTCCCAAAGAAGCCAGAAGTAGAGCTGTGGCTCAAGTGGTAAAGGGCCAGACTTGAAAAGATGCAGGTCTCTTGGCTGAGCCTGGTGCCCAAAACATACCAGGCACTTAGAAAGTCTTTTGTTAGCCAATCACTGGTGGCTCACACCTGTAGTCAGAGCAATTCAAGAGGCTGAGATCTGAGAATGATGGTTCAAAGCCAGCACAGGCAGGAAGTCAATAAGATTAATTAAACATCAAAAAAAGCCAGTAGTGGGGCTGTGGTTCCAGTGATAGAGTGCTAGCCTTGAGCTGAAGAGCTGAAGGAACGCGCCCAGGCCCAGAGGTCAAGCCCCAGGACCCGCCAAAAAGGAAGAAAGGAAAGAAGGAAGGAAGGAAGAAGGAAGGAGGGAAGAAGGAAGGAAGGAAGGATACCCTTTGTTAATGAGTGGCTCCTAGCCTGTCTGGTTATTGCCCCTTTGGGTGGTAAACCTCTTACCACCCGAATCTGCCCGGTGGCTTAAGCCCTGCCTCTTATTCCTTTAATCAGATAATCACATTACTCCTGGTATCTGGCAGTGATCAGCATGCTAAGCCAGGGGAAGAGAGGGCAGAAAGCACCCCCACCCACACAGTGGCAGGGTTTTATGAATGACCAGCTATGTGCAGGCCACAGGCCCAAGAGTGGCACGGGAGCACACCCATGCCCTGGCTTCCTTAGCTGGAGGAGGAGGGGGACAGTCCATTGACCCTGCCCTGCAGTGTACGGAGGAGACGCAGACATAGTGCTGTCTGTGAGGACAGCCAGAAGTCTACAGGAAACAGCTTGCTGAATCTCCTAGTAGCCCCATCAGGATGTGCTTGCAATACCAACACAGGTGCAAGCCGCTGAGCTGAGACTCGAACGGGTGTGAGCAAGAGGACATTATCATACTGGCTCACACTCAGAAGGACAGTAGGCTTCCGGTCTGGTGAGATCAGGGCTCTGACAAGCTCTGCCTTCCATTTGCCTTCCCGCTAAGTCATTCATTCATGCCCAGGCTGAACAAATGTCTCTGTACTCACGTCTAATCCAAGAGAGACTGAACTTCCCAGGGGTTTGCTTTCAGCAGTGAGGAAGATTCTCTCCCACTCCTTGCCCCCCTTCCCCTCAGTCAGAAGGAAGCCTTGTTTTACAGCTCATTATCTTAAATCAGCTTAGACTTACCCAACTCCCAATCCAAGGGCTCTCTACCCTGAGTGTATATCAAAAACCACCTAGGGGGAATTACTAATGGCTCCTACCTATAATCCTAGCTACTCAAGAGGCTGAGATCTGGAGGATCATAGGTCTAGGCCAGCCCAGGCAGAAAAGTCAGGAAAATTCCATCTCCAAATAAGTAACCAGCAAAAAGAGAGAGAGAGAGAGAGAGAGAGAGAGAGAGAGAGAGAGAGAGAGAGAGAGAGAGAGAGAGAGAGAGAGAGAGAGAGAGAGAGAAGAAGAAGAAGAAGAAGAAGAAGAAGAAGAAGAAGAAGAAGAAGAAGAAGAAGAAGAGGCAGTATTGGAGCTGGGTGCCAGTGGCTCATGCCTGTAATCCTAGCTATTCAGGAGGCTGAGATCTGAGGATCACAGTTTGAAGTCAGCCTAGGCAGGAACATCTGTAAGATTCTTATCTCCAATTAACCATCAGAAAAGCAGAAGTGGGGGACTGGGAAGGTTGCTCAGTGGTAGAGCGCTTGCCTTGCATGCCTGAGGCCCTGGGTTCGATTCCTCAGCATCACATAAGCAAAAAAATAAAAGCCGGAAGTGGCGCTGTGGCTCAAGTGGTAGTGTGCTAGCCTTGAGCTGAAGAGCTGAGGGACAGCACTGTGGCTCAAGTGGCAGAGCACTCACCTTGAGCTGAAGAACTGAGACACAACACCCAGGCCCAGAGTTCAAGCTCCCCAGCCGACCAAATAAAAGAAGCAAGGTTGGAAGTGTGGTTCAAGCAATAGAACACTAGCTGAAAAAGCATGAAATCCTGAGTTCAAGCCCCAGTACTACCAGAAGAAAAAAATATCACCCTAGGATTTGAAAAAAACAAAACAACACACCAAGGCCCAGGACTTATTTATTCAATCCTAAATCAGAGTAGATGATGCCTAGGCATCAGCTTTCTGAAGAAGCTTCTGGATTTGTCTAATCTGGGGATCAGACATCAGAATTCAAAGCCGAAGGAGACCAGGTACCCAGTAACCACATTCATCCCCAAACTTCACACCTGCCACCCGTGGTAAGACCCCACTGCCCACAGTATGCCAGCGATTCTTCATCTTAATCAATCCTGTAATTTTCATGCAAATAGCATAATTATATTGCGTGGCAATTTGTGTGTGTGCGTGCTGAAAGCATTAATTTATTAAATGTAAACATCCAAATTATGCCTCGATGATTGCAAGCCACATTAGCCTGTCTTCGCTTCTGACACTGGAAGAGACCCCGGCCTCTCCTAGCTTTCTAGATTCCAAACCTGGTGTCCAGCCAGAGGCCGGGACAGCCCGCTGCAGGGCCTCCTGCCTTCTGAAGAAGTTCGCAGTTTTGTCTATTTGTTTGTTTTGTGGTGAGTCTGGGAGTTGAACCCAAGGCCTCATGCTTGCTAGGCCTGTGTTCTACCACTTGAGCCATGCCCCCAGCCAAGTTTGTGGCTTTGATCCCAGTTCCTCATTTTCCTGTTGTGGCATTAAAGCTTCTTGCTTTTCTATGGCCTTGAGGTAGGCAGAGCTCCTTGGCTCTGAGCTTGACGGTGGGGCTTATGTGGGCTGGTGAGCTAAGAGGTGAACAGGGCATCAATGAACTTCCATAGATGGCATGGACATCAGTAGCATGTCCTTCAGCTGACCTTCAGCTTGGGCCTGGGATAGTTCATTTTACGCATCAACTTGCTTTGGCTATGGGATGCCCAGAATGCTGATAAAATACTTTTTGTGGGTATGTTTGCGAGCACATCTCTTGAGGAAATTATAGTTTTAATCTCTTGCCAATGGGGCAGACAGTAGCCTGACCAGGAAGGGCTGGATCAACACAAAAAGTAAAAGAGAAAGAGAGAAAGAGAGAGAGAGAGAGAGAGAGAGAGAGAGAGAGAGAGAGAGAGAGAGAGAGAGAGAGAGAGAGAGAGAGAGAGAGAGAGAGAGCGTGTGCAGGGCACTAGTGGACCACACCTGTAATCCCAGCTACTCAGGAGGCTGAGATCAGCCTGGGTAGAAAAGTCTATGAGTCTCCATCTCCAATGAACCACCACCACCACCAACAACAAAAAACAACAGGCTGGAGGTGTGGCTCAAGTCGTAGAATGCCAGCCACAAGCAAGCAAGATGAGCAAATGGGAGATTTTGGGCTCAAATCCGGGTATTGGTTAAAAATTATAGTAGTAGTAGTAGTCCTAGTAGCAAGTGCATCTCTTTCTTGTCCTGAGCTGGAGTTCAGTGTTCTCTAGCTCTTAGCCATAGAGGCTCCCAGCAGCCCTGGAGACTTCTCAGCCTTGGTAAGCAGGCCTGTCAGTTTCCATAATCAATTTCACATGCGTGTAGGTATCCGGAGATCCCTGTCTAAAACAGCGTGAGACCTGAGCTGCTCCCGCCCCAGGAAGAGGAGCCACACAGCCAAATGCCACAAAATGGCAGACCCATGAGGTGACCATAGGGATTGGTATTTTAAACTGCTGCACTCTGGGATGTTTGTTACACAGCATTCATTGCCAAATACACCTCAGTCCATGTGGTGGACAGAGATGCCAGCCCTAGGCATTTTAGGTTCCAAAGGACACAGGGCAGAGAGTGGCTCAGCAGAGAGGACTCACATTCTGGACCTGATGACACCTCCGAGCTTCTGTGAGGGTTGTAGCTAGGCCTTCAGTAAGGACAGTGATGGTAGGCACTGATTTCTTGGAATCAGGCTGCTGGTTGGGCTAGAAATCCAGCTGTATCGCATATGCTGTGTGTCGTCAGGCAGGCTATGAGACTAGTCTGGGCCTCAGGTTCCTCAACTGTGAAAATGAAGGTGAAGCAGGCTCACACCTGTAACCATGGCTACTCAAGAGACTGACATCTGAGGACTCAAGAGACTGACATCTGAGGATTGCAGTTCGAAGCCAGCCTAGGCAGGAAAGTCCATGAGACTTATCTCCAATTAACCAGCAAAAAAAGAGAGAGAGATAGAAGTAGAGCTGTGGCTCAAGTGGTAGAGAAAAAAAAGCTAAGGAACAGCTCCTAGACCCTGAGTTCAAACTCCAGGACTGGCACAGAAGGAGGAGGAGGAGGAGGAGGGAAGAGAAGGAGGAGGAGAAGGAGGAGGAGGAGGAGGAGGAGGAAGAGGAGGAAGAGGAGGAGGAGGAGGAGAAGGAGGAGGGAAGAGGAGGAGGAGGAGGAGGAGGAGGAGGAGGAGGAGGAGGAGGAGGAGGAGCAGGAGGAGGAGGAGCAGGAGGAGGAGGAAGAAGAAGAAGAAGAAGAAGAAGAAGAAGAAGAAGAAGAAGAAGAAGAAGAAGAAGAAGAAGAAGAAGAAGAAGAAGAAGAAGAAGAAGAAGAAGAAGAAGGAATTAGCAGCATCTATGTCCATCAAGCACATTAAAAGGCCTGGGGCAGAACCTGGCACAAAGTAATCATCATGAAGCAAGACCTCCCTTCTGTGGTTCTTGTTGGTTTTGTTTTGGGGCTTGAACTCAGGACCCTATGCTCTCATTTGGACTTTTTTTTTTTTTTTGCTCAAGGTTGGCACTCTACCACTTGAGCCACATTTCCACTTCTGGCTCTTTGCTCAAAGCCTGGACTGGCTTTGAACTCAAATCCTCAGCTCTCAGCCTCCTGAGTAGCTAGGATTACAGGTGTGAGCCACTGCCCTTAGCCCAGTGTTGTCTTTACCACACCTGGATTTAACTGGACTGGAGACCAGCTGGTGAGTGAGGGTGTCCCCCAGGGTTGGTTGGGAGGGGGATGGAGCAATAGAAGCTCCCTGGATTGGGTGGAGGTCCAGCTGTGTGTCTGTGGGCAGGTTGATTTCCAGAATCTCTTCCTGCTGGAAGAAGAGTTGAGATGTCCAGGGCAGCCAGGGCGGAGACACCTTCACAGCCCCAGAGCCTCCTTCATCCTTGCAGGCTCCCAGCCACCAGAGTCCTGTCCCTGCAAAAGGCAAGGACAGGTATGGGGCCACATCAGGACAACAGCAGGCCCAGGGCCCAAGCCACAGACAGGGCCCAGAGGGGTTCAGAGGCCAGATGTACAGAGGAGGTCTTTGCCCTGGCAACCAGGACAGGAGAAAGAGAAATGATGTCCCTGTTCGGGTCATTCTGTCTTCCGAGTCTGTTTCCTTTTCTTGAACTCAAGGCCTGGGTGCTGCCCCTGAGCTTTTCTATTCAAGGCTAGCACTCTACCACTTAAAGCCACAGCTACATTGCCAGTTTTCTGGTGGTTAGTTGGAGATAAGAGTCTCACCAACTTTCCCACCCAGGCTGGCTTTGAACCATGATCCTCAGATCTTAGCCTCCTGAGTAGCTAGGATTACAAGCATGAGCCACCAGCTCCCCACCTCAGTTTCCTTTAAATGCAGAATAGCATGGGCATCTTGGGCATGTGCTGATGCTGGGAAAGCAATTCATAAGGCCCAAGGCTTAAAGTCACAGACTTTTGGCCCAGGAAGCTGATCTCTGGTTCCAGTTTCTATGTGTATAAAATTAAAGCAAGCTGGGCACCTGGTGGCTCACACCTGTAATCCTAGCTACTCAGGAGGCTGAGATCTGAGGATCACAGTTCAAAGCCAGCCCGGGCAGGAACGTCCATTAGACTCTTATCTCCAATTATCTACCAGAAAACCGGAAGTGGTGCTGTGGCTCGAGTGGTAGAGCGCTCGCCTTGAGCTGAAGAGCTGAGGGACAGCGCCCAGGCCCAGAGTTCAAGCCCCACGACCGACAAAAAAAAAAAAAATCATTAAAGCACCAAACTATCCTCTAAGACATAAAAGGAAAGTAATTCACAATAAAAACAATTTCACAGATTTGGGGAAACAGCAAGCTGACTACAGCAGGGGCAGGCTGGCCTGGCCGCACGCGGGCTCTTCGAGGCGCGCCCTCGGCAGCCGCAGCGGCAGCAGCCGGACACAGGTGGCCGTGGGGATGACTCAAACACCACCAGCAGCGCTGCTGTGGTGAGTGAATTGGGCAGCACATCTTGGCCAAACGCCAAACAAAACAAAGGACCATCTTCTCTCTGTGTGCACAATAGTCTCGTTCCCAGAAAATTCTGTGTATATTAGACGCATGCAAAAATGACTCTGTGTTTATATATAAACAGGTCACACACGCTGTGAGCTCACGCACGCACGCACACACACACTCACACACACACACACACACACACACACGCATTCCCATTGTGACCAAGAAAAGAGCCTTTGCAGATTTCCCAGAACCCTTTGCAGGGCCACTTGGCCTCATCCTGCAACATCATCTTAAAACCTTGTCCGCAATGATAGCAGAGGGGACCAAGATGCAGGTGCTCTGCATGCTTTTTTTTTTTCTTTTGGTGCTGGTTCTAAGACTTGAACTCAGGGCCTGGGCGGTGTCTTCGCTTTTTTTGCTCACGGCTAGTGTGTTTGACCACGTGAGCCCACAGCTCCACTTCTGGTGTTTTGGATGTTAATTGGAGATAAGAGTCTCATGGACTTTCCTGCCCAGGCTGGCTTCAAACTGTGACCCTCAGATCTCACTCTCCTGAGTAGCTACGATTACAGGCATGAGCCACCGATGCCAGGCCAGAGTCAATTTTTCATCCAGACTGACAAGAAGTGAGAATAGTCCTAGAAATGGCATCAGCCTGGGGCCGACAGGAAACACAGACCCTGAGCCATTTCCTGTGATAGGATGAACCAAAGACACAAAGCAGGCAAAGCTCAGGATTCCTGGCTCAGTTGTAAGGTGTCCTCAAAGTAGCCATAAAAGTCAGTTACATGGTGGAGTACCAGTGGCTCATGCCTGTCATCCTAGAGACTCAGGAGGTTGAGATCATCTGAGGACTGAGATTCAAAGCCAGCTCTCGAAGGAAAACTGGTGAGACTCTTATCTCCAATTAACCACCAAACAGCCAGAAATGACAGCGTGGATCAAAGTAGTACAGCACTATCTTTAAGCACAAAAGCTCAGAGACAGTGTCCATACCCTGAGTGGTATGGACACACACACACACACACACACACACACACACACACACACATTTCCTCTTTCCCTCCTGCCTAGCCATACCACAAGAGTCCAAAGGAAAAAGCCATCATGGAGGCTGGGTGTCAGTGACTCACCCCTGTAATCCTAGCTACTCAGGAGACTGAAATCTGAGGGTCTCAGTTCAGAGCCAGACTGGGAAAGAGGATCTTACCTCCAATTAACCACCAAAAAGCCACAAGTGGAGCTGTGGCTCAAGTGGTAAATCTGTAGCCTTGAGAGAAAAAGCTCAGGGACAGCTTTCAGGCCCTGATTTCAAGCCCCAGTATTAGCACACAAAAAAAGGAAGGAGAGAAGGAGGGAAGGAGGGAAGGAGGGAAGGAAGGAAGGAAGGAAGGAAGGAAGGAAGGAAGGAAGGAAGGAAGGAAGAGGAAGGGAGGGAGGGAGGGAGGGAGGGGGCAAGGACAATCAGGCAGGTGCCAGTGCACTGGTGGTTCATACCTGTAATCCTAACTACTCAAGAGGCAGAAATCTGAAGATCACAGTTTGAAATGTCCATGAAACTCTTATCTCCAATTAACCAGCAGAAAAGCTTAAAGTGGAAATGTAGTTCAAGTGGTACAGCACCAGCCTTGAGTGACAAAGCTAAACAAGAGTGCAAGGCTCTAAATTCAAGCCCCAGTAGCAGCATAAGAAAAAGGAAGTTAGGAAGTTAGGAGGGAAGGAAGGAAGGAAGGAAGGAAGGAAGGAAGGAAGGAAGGAAGGAAGGAAGGAAGGAAGGAAGGCAGGCAGGCAGGCCAGAAATATACAAAGAGATGCCCAAGATCGCTAATCATTAGAAAAATGTAAACTCAAACCATTAGGGGACACCACTTTCCATTAGGATGGTTCTGGGAAAAACACAACAGAACAAAACCCCACAGCTAACCAGCAGTGGCAAGTCAATAAGGACCCTGGTTCAGGGCGGTGAGAACATAGCATGTGTCAGAAAGATGGCAGTTCCTGGAATGAGTGACAAGGGAAGGCCTGTGACCCGGCCCTTCCACCTAATTCAGAACAGCCCAAATGCCCTTGCAAGGATGGAAAGTGGTTCCCAAGCTTAGGGGGAAACTGAAGACTACACAGGGTGTATGCAGCCTTAAGAAGAAACGAAATTCTGGCACACACTGTAATAAGGAAGACTTCTTCCTTTTCCTTTCTTTTTAAAATACTTTTTGGCAGTGCTCAGATTGGAACTCAAGGAATCCTTCTAGGTAGGTGCTCTACCTCTGAGCCACACTTCCAGCCTGGATGTAGAGGAGCCTTGAGGTCCTTTGTGCTAGTGAATAAGCCCATCTGGGTGGTCCTTAGGGAGTCACCAGACCCAGAGGCCTGACAGCTGTGAGGGTGGGTGGGGACTTGGGAATGGAGTGTGACTGTTCATGGGGACAGGATTTTAGAAGAATGATTTTTAAAAGTTCTAGAGATGAGCGGGGTGCCAGTGGCTCACACCTATCATAATCCTAGCTGCTCAGAAGGTTGAGATCTGGAGGGTCAGAGTCTGAAGCCAATGAGGGTAGAAAAGTCCTCAAGACTGCATCTCCAATAAACCATCAAAATGCTGGGCTAGAGGGATAGCTCAGACTTGAATCGAAAAAGCCAAGCAGAGTACAAGGCCCTGGGTTCAAGCTACAGTACAGGGAGGGAGGGGGAAAGAAGGAAGAAAGGAAGGGAGGATGGAAGAAAGGAAAGAAGAAAGGAAGGAAAGAAAGAGGAAGAAAGGAGAAAGAGAGAGAAAGACAGACAGAGACAGACAGACCGACAGACAGCTTTGGGAGGGGATCTGGATCTGGGTGAGAGGTTGAGGGCTGATGGCTCTGAGCGGGTGTGGGATGGGTGGTGGGGTACTCCTAGCCTGGACATTTAATTCTCACTCAGCCTCAATCTTGCTGTGCAACCTGGAGCAAGTCCCTTCCCTTCTCTGAGCCTCTATTCCCTTTTCCATACAACAGTTGAATTGGAGTCCATAGTTGTTAAGGGCTCCTCTGCTGATTACAGAAACGTTAATTTAATTTCTACATCAGCCACCAACCAAGCTGGGAACATTAGATCTGCCCCTACTGGTAGAGTTGAGCCTGGTGAGGAAGACAGTCAGTGACCTGTTATGACCAAGACACCATGTGCCACCAGTACCATGGCTCATGCCTGTAATCCTAGTGAGTCAAGAGGCTGAGATCTGAAGATCATGATTTGAAGCCAACCCAGTCAGAAAAGTCCATGAATCTTATCTCCAATGAACCACCCCAAACCTAGAAGTGGAGCTGTAGTTCAAGTGCTTGCTAGCCTTAAGCACAAAAGCTCTGGGACAGTGCCTAGACTAAGTTCAAACCCCAGTACCAGTGCACATGCACATGCACATACACACACACACACACACACACACACACACACACATGCGCGCGCGCGCACGCACACACACACCTGGTGTTATGAGGAAAAGCCTAGGGGGCTACAGAAACACAGCCTCTGGATCCAACCCAGCCATACAATCAGCTGAGAGAACAAAGAAAAGCCCCCTGAATGCTCCCAATACCCCCTCTAATTCTCAACATTAGTGGCTTAAATCTACTGTATCACAGTTCTGACGCTCAGTCTGACTGTCAGACTCTCTCCCTTTATTCTTCTTTCCTTCCTTTCTCTCTTCCTTCCTTCCTTCCTTCCTTCCTTCCTTCCTTCCTTCCTTCCTTCCTTCCCTCCCTCCTTCCTTCCTAGTGAAACGGGTTTCACTGGGCAAAAATGAAGATGGCGGCAGAGCTGTTACTCCAAGGGATAACAAGTCTCTCTTGGGCCAGTGCATCAGGGGCTTCAGAGCAAATCGAGGGCTCTCCATTTGCTTCCTGAGAGGCTTGAAAAGTGACCCTCCCACCCCCAAAAAATGTCTTCAGTAACAAAAGCATCTCAGCACTGTGAAGTAATTGCAGGGAAGGACCACAGGGAGAAGGGTGGCAGCAGGGAACCCCGAGATTTCTATGATCTCCACGCAGAGAAAGACAGGACTAGCTAGATATCAGTAGCAAGGAAATAGGGACCTTTCAGACCCAGCTCCTCACCATGCAGACTGCATATTGGAAAGCAGAGTTTTACTCGCAAAGAATCCACTGTCACTGGCCGGGGGAGTGGCCAGGCCAGGTCTACAGGTAATGCTGGGACCCAGTGACATCTGGTGTCTGCTCAGATGCCAGCTGGGCCAGAGGGTGGGCAGCTCCACCCAGCAGTGTATGATGGGTCCCTAGAAAACCGGTGGCCTTGGAACCAACCTCCAGCGCAAAGCCCTGCTCCAGTCCCCAGGGTAGAGCGCAGGAGGCCCTGTTCAATTGGAACTTCAGCTGAATGAGGAACAATGTTTTAGTATGAGTGTCTAATTGATTCTCATGTAATCCTTAGGCTATGCTTATACTGAATAATTTGGTGGTTGTTTCTGAACTTCAAATTTAATTGTGGATCCTCTTTCTGTACTGGTTAAATCTGGCCAGCTTCTCTGCTACTCTAAAACACGCACTGAACTCAAACACAAGCGTCTTAGATTTGGGCCTCAGCTCAAATTCTAACACAGTTATGGCCTAACCAATGCTTTCTCCCTGTCACCTACTTATATTGTCCCTCCTGCCTCAAAGGCCAGGCAACTGTTTCCAAGGCAGTAAAAAGTGTGAGTCACAGGTCTGCAAGGAAGCTGCTGAGCTGTCTGGAAAAGAAGGCAGAACTTTCTCCGCATCAAGATATCAGCATTTTTTTTCTCCTGTGGATGGACTCAAGGCACAGAAGTTACTTTCTTTGTGGCACTGAGGATTGAATTTAGGGCCTCACACTTGCTTTTAGGCAGGTGCTCTACTGCGGAACCATGCCCCCAGCCCATTTTTTGCTTTTAAGATATTTCTCAGATAAGGTCTCAAGGTCTTGCCAGGGCCTACCTTGAATCTCAGTCCTTTTACCTATGCCTCCTTTGGAGGCAGGAACAGAGAGTGGGAGAAGGTGGAAGTGAACAGTTGACAGGGCCAGCATACAGGAAGGTGAAGCCCCTGTGAAGAATTTTCCCTGTTCCATATCAGCAAGTTCCATTTACCCATGCTGCTGTAACAAATCTCTACATTAGTGGCTTAAATCGAGTGTCTCACGGTTCTGAAGGTCAGAGTCTGAACTGGGCAAAAATCAAGATGGCAGCAGGGCTGCGCTCCCTCCCAAGAGGGAGCTCTGAAAGGCTCAACTCCTTGTCCCATCTTCAAAGTTAGCAATGGCTGTGAGTCTTTGTGTGTGTGTGTGTGTGTGTGTGTGTGTGTGTGTGTGTATGAGCGCGCACGCACACACGTGCATGCACATTAAGGCTTGAACTCAGGGCCTCATACGCTTAGTCTCTCTTTAAAGGCTACTAACTACTTGAGTCACACCTCCACTCCCATTTTTTTGTTGTTTAATTGGATATAAGAATCTTGTGGGCTTTCCCATCCAAGTTGGCTTCTAACCTCAGTCTCTGAGGAGCTAGGCTTTTAGGCATGAACCACCAGTGCCTGCTTTGCTCTGAATCTTCATGTGGGTGAGGTCACAGGTATGTGATATGCAGAAATCCATCGAGCTGCATGCTTTATTGTATATGAGTGATATCTAAGGAACACTGGAGATCTATATTTTTGCCATGGGAAACCACAGTAAGGTTTAAGCAATGATGTGACATAATCTAACGTTCATTGGGAAAGGTCAATATCGGTTGGGTGGAAAATGAATGAGAGGTGAGAGCTACTGCAGTTGGACTAAAGGCAGACAAAAGGTGCCCTGGGCTTGGAAAGTACTTGCAGAATGGGCAGAAGTGGGCAACTTCAAAGAGATTTAGGAGGAATACTCAACTGGATATGATTTAGGAAGTATTAGGATAAATAGATGGGTAATGGAAGAATGAACAGATGGTGGGTGGATGGATAAATGGATGAGTGGGTAGGCTGGGTATGTGACTGAACAGATTTAGTGGATGGATGGATGGATGGATGGATGGATGGAGGGATGGAGGGATGGATTCGTGGGTGGATGGGTGATAGATGGAAGGGTGGATAGATGGATGGGTGGGTGAATGTGACTTAGATTGGGTAGGTGGATGGATGATAGACAAGTGGGTGGATGGGTGACAGATTGGAAGATAGACGGATGGATAGATGGATGGATGGATGGAGTGTGGGTGGGTGGATGAGTGGATAAGGTGGGTATGTGACTGAATAGATTGGATGGATGGGATGGATAATGGATGATAGTTGGGTTGATAATAGATATAAGTGTTGATGGAGGTGGGTGGGTGGATAGAGAGGTGGATGAGGGGATGCATAGGAAGATATGTAGATGAAGCAGGTACGTGACCTAATAGATTGAGCAGAATGATGGATGAACGATAAATGTGGGTGGGTAAATGTACAGATGAGTAGGGACAGGTTGAGGGGAGGGGTGATGGGTGAATAGATGGATGGATGGATGGATGGATGGATAATTGGATGGGTGCCTGGATGAGTGGCTGAGGTAGGTATGTGACTCAACAGAGTGTGCGGGTGGATAGATGGATCAGTGTCTGGGTGGGTTACAGATGAAAGGGTTGACTTATGGATGGGTGGGTAGATGAGTAGGTGGGGTGGGTCTGTGACTTGATAGACTGGGTGGATGGATAGGTAGATGATAGATGAGAAGGTTGACAGGTGGATGGATAGGTGGGCAGATGGGCAGATAAGTAGGTGTGTGAGAAAATAAATGGGCGAGTGAATGAGTGAGTGGGTGGGTGGACAAACACCATCAAGAGGGTAACTTCTCTACTCTGGTTGTTTGTGTCCAGAAAGTGCAGATGAATCACAGTAGTCAATAAACACACTCACGTCCCTCTGAGACATCTGTGCTTCCAATCTCGTAGTTCCCCAGTGCCCCAAGGAGAAACACTAGTTACTACAAAGCCCATTCGGGAGTAGACACTTACAAATAGGCTGACTTAATGAGACACAGAATCTCCCGGTCCTCTGGGCATTACTGATACCCAAGCAAGTGAAGGATGAAAATGCTAAGCACCCAGGCCCTAAGTGGGAATGAAAAGACTCCCAGAACTTCCCCTTGGGTGCATCAGATCTGTGTCTCCTCTATCATCCCCACCACCTCCTCCAGATCAGCACAGCCACCTCCTTCTCTTTGACCATCCTGGGGACCTGTGGAGAAGCTGACTATAAACTACTCTCAGGTCAGCAATGCAGCAACAACTTACCTCATGGACAGGCCCTCCACATACGTTGGTGATGGCTGACCTCAGGTCCCAGTAGAGCCATGAGGTCTGGCCTCCACTTCTAGCTCATTTCCTCCCATAACCCATTCCTGTTATTTCACAGCAAGAGGACCAATGAAAGCACTCAAGGTACATGAAGAACAGCTGTTGGCGGAGCAAGAGCTCAATCCAGACCTGGAGCTAGCTCCAAGGGTCCCAAACCCTAATTCACATGTATTTCCCAACCTTGCAACAGGCTAATTTCTCTCCCTGTGGGAGTCTGACAGTTCAGTCTCCAGAGCTTTGCCTTGGCTCCCCAGGCAGGCTGAGTCTGTGCTATTTGGGTAAACAACGTCCCCCTCCTTGGTTGTCACAGACAGGCTTATTTACCTGGTGACACAGGCAGGATTGAGAGCTGAGCATCATTTCTTCCCATGGGTCCCTATCAGTGGGAAGACTCCAGTGGGAGATAGCATCCTATGACACTTAGGGACAGAAGACTTGGCCTCTGGGGGTGAGCAATGATCTCTCACTAGCTAGGGGGATCCAAAACTGGGCTCCAAAAAATCACAGGCACTGTCTATGAAACCTCATTTATTTCTTCTGGTACTGGGACTTGAACTTAGAGTCTGGATGCTGTTCCTTAGCATTTTCACTCAGGGCTGATGCCCTCCTCCTTGAGCCATATCTCTACATCTGACTTTTTTGATTGCTCATTGGAGACCAAAGTCTCATGGAGTTTTCTTCCCAAGCTAGCTTCAAATCATGACCCTAAGATCTCAGCCTCCAGTGTAGCCAGGATTACAGGTGGAAGCCACCAGCACCTGGCCTGTCTATACTTTTTATACTTGAGAAAAGCTAGAATCACCATACCTCAGAGCTGCGATTTCACCTAGTTATCCTATACCTGCATCCAAGAGAAAACATAGTCATCAGATTGCCCACAGCCATGAGCAGACACTTAATACTTTTTGGTCGGTCGTGGGGCTTGAACTCTGGGCTTAGGCGCTATCCCTCAGCTCTTTAGCTCAAGGCGAGCACTCTACCACTTGAGCCACAACACCACTTCTGGTTTTCTAGTGGTTCTATTGGAGATAAGAGTCTCACAAACTTTCCTGCCCAGGCTGGCTTTGAACCGTGATCCTCAGATCTCAGCCTCCTGAGTAGCTAGGATTACAGGCATGAGTCAGCAGTGCCTGGCTTACACTTAATACTTTAAAACCCTGCATGCTTGGAATTCTTCCAGTCTCTGGCCTATGAGTCTGGGTGGTTCTCTCTCTCTCTCTCAAGGGGTAGTACACTCTGGGGAGGCACTCAGCCTGGGAATTCTGCATTTGTCTTTCTGCAACCAGCCCTACCTTACCTCAATCACCAGCCTGACTAACTCAGGCTGCAGCTGCTGGGAGCGGAGTCTGGGGCAGGGTACAGCTGTGCCAGCTGTTGGGGAGAGATTACACACTGAAGCTGGGCTGTGACTCACACTCCAGTAACAGGGGAAAAGCACAAAAGTTATATACCATCTTTGGGGTGCCAAAAATCATCTTGGTTTTGTCTTACAAGATGTTCAGCTTGTGGAGCGTGGGGTAGACAAGAGAGATGGGGGGTGGCAGGGGGGATAGGGAGGCAGAGCGGTCTCCAGCTGATTCTGCCTGTCATGCACACACACACACACACACACACACACACACACACACACACACACACTATGGCTTCTAATAACAACACTCAGCATTTAATCAGCCCCTTTGTGGAAGCCAGCAAAGTCACACTCGTTAATTAGTTAATCCACACAGCCCCCCTGGGAGGAGGGGCCATGTTATTATCCCCACTGAGACTCAGAGGGAAACTGAGGCCAGCGTGAGAATTTGGCATGGAGCTGAGGGAGCAGAGTCTGGCAGCTGGACCAGAACCAGTCTCTGATTTGCCTTTGGCTCTTGTCCTTCTCCTCAGCTACAGTCTGCTCACAGCTCTGGTGACTAGCTCCAAAGATACCTGATTATGCTGGGTCAGAATTGGGCCAGAAGGTTCTTTGAGGGACAGCCAAGCATGTGGGCTGCACCTGCTCAGATCCCCAGAGAGTATATGCTCAGAACCAGCCACCCTTTATGGACAGTTTCTTCCACAGGATCTCAGACATGGGGGCGGAGGGGATGTCCATATCTTCTTTGGGCACGAAGTCTGCTTCCTAGGCAGGCAGCTCTGGGGTCTGGTTGTACAGTGGTTTTAGAATAGAAAGCTGGGGGCAGGGGGATTGGCTGGGAAGGTGGCTCAGTGGTAGAGTGCTTGCCTTGCATGCATGAGGTCCTAGGTTTGATTCCTCAGCACCACATAACCAGAAAAATCTGGAAGTGGCGTTGTGACTCAAGTGGTAGAGTGCTAGCCTTGAGCTGAAGAGCTGAGGGACAGCGCCCAGGCCCAGAGTTCAAGCCCCATGACTGACAAAAAGAATAGAGGGGGGGGGGGGACATTTCTAACAGGAAGTCCAATTGTAGCTCTACCAGATTGGGAACTGGGACTGGTACACGGACATTTGGGGATCTGGAGACAGGACAAGAAGAGGAGAAGAAGGAGGAAGGAGAGAGGTGAGAAGGGAAAGGGGAGAGACGAGAGAAGAGGGAGAGAGAAGCCAAGTAAAGAGAATAAGGAGAGAGAGTGAATGAGGACAGGGAGAGAGAGACAGAGACAGAGACAGAGAGACAGAAAGAGAACAGGAACAAACAGATGGAGCCCCAGGGCACCATGGAGTAACTCCCAGGTAAATGTGGCTGAAGCTTGCTGGAGATAAGGCTCCACTCTGAGGCATGAAGACTTAGGTCATCCTGCCAGGCAAATAAGATGCAGGCGGGAAGTACTCTCAACTGGGATAAAGAGTCCAGGAAAGGAAATCATGCATACCTTAGGAGTTCACAACAAGATGCAAAGGTAGGGGCTGGGAAGGTGGCTCAGTGGTAGAGCGCTTGCCTTGCATGCCTGAGGCCCTGGGTTCGATTCCTCAGCACCACATAAGCAAAAAGAAAAAAGCCGGAAGTGGTGCTGTGGTTCAAGTGGTAGAGCGCTAGCCTTGAGCTGAAGAGCTGAGGGACAGCGCCCAGGCCCAGAGTTCAGGCCCCACGACTGTACCCCCCCCAAAAAAAAGATGCAAAGGTAACCCCTCTAGCCTCCTGCCTTTCCTTGCTTGTGAATGGAGTTCTGCCGGTTAGTTACTGATATTGTTGAAGATTACTACATAATTAACCAGTCTCGTTCTCCTTTTCTTTTTCTTTATGGTGTTTCTTTATCCAGGACCTCAGAACACATAAACCACACTCTGCCACTGAGTTACACCTTCTTTGTTTGTTTGTTTTGTTTTTAGTACTAGGGCTTGAACTCAGGCCTGGGCCCTGTCTCTTTCTTACTTTCTTTTTTCACTCAAAGATGGAGCCACACATCCACTTCTAGTTAATTGGAGATGTGAGTCTCGTGGATTCTATCCCAGCTGGCTTTGAACTACAATCTTTAGATCTCCGCCTTCTGAGGAACTGGATTACAGGTGTTAGCTGCAGGTGCCTTGCTTGGACTTAACAACTTCTTGAATAGGAATGCTCACAATTTAAAACCTTCTCCCCCCCCCCACACACACACACTTATCTTTCCTTTTCCCCCTGCTGCTTCTTCTCAAGTTTTAATGTGCCTGGGGATTTGGGGCTCAGGCTGCATTTCTTGCAAGTTCCTGATGATGTCAGTGCCCCACAGGGAATCAGAAGAGTTCAAAGAATATGTTGGTAATGGATAAGCATGAATGCACAGATGGCATCTCAGAAGAACTGCGGAGGGCTGGGCATCACCTGAAAGACCTCAAAGACTAGCAGCCTTGTGTACCACATCAGGAGGTGGCTGAGCCAGGGACTTGTGGGGACTTGTTTGGTAAGGACGAATGGATGACTGGAAGGAAGGAGGTGGAAGGATACATATGTATGCATGTAGGCTGGTTGTAGGCTGTAGGCATGGGGCAGCTAAGGTGTGGACTGGCGCAGACAGTCTTGGGAGTGGCTGTTCTGGTGATGATCTCTTCTTTGGGGAGAGGGTGGATTTGTATTTCTGCCCTGGCTGTAAGTAATTCACCATGGCCTATGCTGGACCAATACCATCCATTCTTCTAGAGATCTAGTCTCCTGACTGTTTTTGCTAGGCGTGGTGGTGCACACCTGTAATCCCAGCACTCAGGAGGCTGGAGCAGAAGGATTGTAAATTCAAGGCCAGTCTGGGCCATATACCATGTTCTAAGTCATAGTGAGACCCTATCTCAAAACAAACAAACAAAAATCTGGGGCTATAGCTCAAGCAGTAGATAGATCAAGTGTGAGGCCCTAAGTTTAAACCTGAGGGCTGCAAAAGAATTTTAAAAATATAATACCTGGCTTTTTTTTTAAAGATGGTTAATTGCAATGTTCTAGAAATAAGGCCTCGGGGCTACAATTGCCACAGTCAGTCCTGAAGCCTAGTCTATTTTCTGCCCTTCCTGGGCCCTAGGAGACCCACACCTGCAGCTCCCTGAGGGTCCTATTCTCTTCTTAACCTAAGCCACTTTGCCTTAGAAATAACCACAGATCTTAGGAAGGCAGAGAGAAGCCAGTGCTGGACACAAGGTTTTACCTGCCCAGGTAATGGAGGGGGAGGAGGCTCCACCTTCCCCTCCTCTACACACACTTTCCTGTATTCCCACTCCTAAGGAACCGCAGCCACCACCCTGACGGCTTGGAGTGACAATGACAGCCCAGGAAACATTTTAGAGGCCGTTCCTGCCGGAAGCAGGTGACTTCCCTTTCTGATATCATGAATTTCAGGCCTGGCTGTCATTTGTGACCACTATACTCTGAACTAGATTCAATAATCTTCTTCTTCTTCTTCTTCTTCTTCTTCTTCTTCTTCTTCTTCTTCTTCTTCTTCTTCTTCTTCTTCTTCTTCTTCTTCTTCTTCTTCTTTCTTCTTCTTCTTCTTCTTCTTCTTCTTCTTCTTCTTCTTCTTCTTCTTCTTCTTCTTCTTCTTCTCCTTCTCCTTCTCCTCCTCCTCCTCCTCCTTCTTCTTCTCCTTCTTCTTTTTCTTCTTCTTCTTCCTCCTCCTCCTCCTCCTTCTCTTCCTTCTCCTCTTCCTCCTCCTCCTCTTCCTCTTCCTCCTCCTCCTCTTCCTCCTCCTCCTCCTCCTCCTCATCTTCTTCCTATCCTCCTCATCTTCCTCCTCCTCCTCCTCCTCCTCTTCCTCCTCCTCCTCCTCCTCCTCCTCCTCCTCCTCCTCCTCCTCATTTTCCTCTTCTTTCTTTTCTTTCCATTTTTGGTGCCAGCACTAGGGGGCTTGAACTCAGGGCCTGGGCACTGCCCCTTAGCTTTTTCACTGGTGCTCTACCACTTGAGTCACACCTCCACTTCTGGCTTTGGGGAGGTGACTTGGACATTCGTGTCTCACGGGCTTTCCCGCCCCGGTTGGCTTGGAACCTCGATGCTCAGGTCTCAGCCTCCTGAGCCGTTAGGATTCCAGGGTGAGCGGCCAGCGCCCGGCTTCCGTGACCCGGCTAAGGGCGGTGCAGGCGCTGTCTGGGCCGGGCCCAGCCTAGCCTCCCTCGGCCGCCTCCCTTCCCCCGGGAGGACTCGGCTCCTGGAGGGCAGGGGCCCCGGGGGCTGCTTCTCCTGACACCCCCCGGCCCCGGGGTGCGCACAGCTCCTGGACGCAGCGGCGGGCCTCGCCAGAGAGCAGCTTTCAGGAAGGCGTGTTAAGTAACTTGCAGCGTGAATGAATGGGCGTGTGTGCAGAACGGGAGGGGCGATTTTCTTCTTTTACCCCAGATTTCAAAATCGACCAAGCCCAGCGCCCCTCCGGATCCAGGCGCGAGGCCGGGCGCGAGGGGCGGTGGAGGGGAGGGCGCCGAAGGCGAGGACGCGCCCCGACTCCTCAGGGAGCGCCCTCACCCCCACCCCGGAGGTGGAACCCATCTCTCTTCTCTCCTTCCCCCAAATGAACCAGTTCTGCAGGGCTTCTACTTGCTATTTTTCTTCTCCCACGCTAAACCCGGTCACGAGGGGCCTGAAGGAGGAGGGGAGACTCAGGCAGCTCTCATTCCCGCATGCAGTGTGGTGGGTCCAACTCCTCCCATCTGCCCACGGAGCCCCCCCCGCGCCTAGGCCGGGGCCCTGCGCCCACTGCCCCCACGCACCGGGGCCCCGCGCGCAGCCACAAGGCTCGGGGCTCACCCGGGCCTCGGCGCCGCTCCCCTCCCCGACGCCAGGGGGCGCTGCCGCGCCGCGGCCGTCGCCATGGTCACCGCTGGCAGCGGAGTGGGTTTTACGTAAAGGACGCAGCGTCCCCCGGGGGGCGGAGGCGGCCTTCGCGCCGGCGCCGGCGCCCTGCGGAAGCGGCGTTAGTGAATCGGGGCCTTGGGGAGCCCAGGATGGAGGTGGCGGTCGCGGCGGCGGCGGCGGGCCGAACCCTGCGGCGGGCGGGAGGTAAGGGAGACCTTGGGCGCGGCGGGCCCTGAGCCCGGGGCGCGGGCGCGGGCGCGGTGCGAGCGGCGCGGCAGGCTGGGCAGCGCCCGGGGCGCGCGGTGCCCGGCCCGACGGGTCCGCGGGCGGAGGTGCAGCTGCCACGCGCGCCCGTGACAGGTGTGAGGTCCGCAGAGCCCCTGGCAGCGGGCTGGGGATGGTGACACGGTGGCACGGGTGTGGGCAACGTGGATCCGGCGCGGGCAGCGTGGTTTTCCGGGCAGGCGTGTCAGGAGACTCACCCCCGCCTGGGCGTGAAGCGGGCGCAGCCCCCTGTGCAGGTCGGTGATGCGCACGGCGCTGGGGCTGGGTCGGAGCCAGTGCCCCGTGGGGGGGGGGGCAGGCGTCGGGGGGAGGGGGGTCGTGCTGTGGGTACCCGCGTGTGGAAAAGTGCTGCCATTGCTTGGGTGTCGGGATGGTTGTGGCCTTGGGTCTTGACCCGGTCTGGAGTCACAGCTCCGGGGAGGGGGTTCAAAGGACCCGTGTGCACGGCGTGATTGGAGTCCCGAGAGTGACTAGGAGGAATGGCTTAGACTTTGTGCAATGCCAGGGGCCGCCTGGCACGGTGTGTAGGGCAGAACTGATGGTCCACAGATCCTGGTGGAAGAAGGGATGGACGGCCCGCCTGCCACCACCCCCCACCCCCCAGATGGCGAGGGCCATTGCTACTGCCACGGAGCCCAGCTCGGGCACACCAGATTGCAAGAAGGCTGGAGAAGGTTGGTGTCCCTTATACATGGACGTGAAAGAGGAATACTGGGAGATCATGGTGACCCAGAACAGAGACCTAGCCAAGATAGTGTGTGTTGTTTGGGGGTCTCACAAATCCATCCCACTTTAGAGAAGATGGGAGGGGTGAATGGCTCTCATTGGTGAGAAGTGACATTACTGAGAAGTGACATTCAGTCAGCAGTTTAGGGGACCGTGTGGCACACCCAGTCTGTCCGTGGGTCCCCGGGCTCTGCCTACTCGTTGGGTTGATGGGGTTCACTTCTTCATATCAGGAAGTTGGGTCTTCTTTTGATGCTTGGAAAACCTTTGGGTGCAGAAGTCCGCTTGGGGGGGGGGGCGGCGTCAGGATGTTTAGAAAAAGAAGCTGCAGTGGCCAGAAGCATGCTGGGATTTTGTCCATCCTCACCAGTCCTCTGGGAAGGTTTGGCTGAGATGTCACATGGTGACCTACTTCACAGAAGGGCCATTTCCAGAGCCCCCAGAGACATTTTAGGGTGTGGAGGAGCTCTTCCAGTCTTTGTGGATCTCTTAGAAAAGTGGTATTGGGTGGGTCTGGGAAAGGCATTTAGCAATGCCTAAGAAGGCAGCGGGTTTTTGGAGAGGGTGGTGTGGTTGCTCTTTTGCCAAAGTGATCCTACCAGATTTCCTCAAGCTGGCATATGGTCCTAGGCATTTGGATCCAGATGACTTGAATTCCAGTCTTGCCTGTGTGACCTTGAGCGGTTGACTTGACCTCTCCCAGCCACTTCACCTGGCTGTTGGTGGTCACTGAGAATCAAAGGGGAGGGTACATGTGGGAACCCTCTGTAAACAGAGGCAGTGTGCAAAGTCAGGGATTCACCTCAGGTAGAGACCAGGAGTCTGTAGCATGTGGCAGCATGGAATATGACTGGGGAAGAAGAGAGCCGAAGGTCAAGGGCCTGTCTGGAGGAATTAGAGGCCCTGAGCGGTCTTGCTTCTGGATGGAAAAGTGGGATCTGTTGACACTGTGAGTCAGCTACTGAGCTGGAGCCAGGCCCTGGGTCTCCCGAGGACGGTTCGAGCATGGCCATCGTTAACTGTGGAGTCCTGCAGGAGTGGCCCGAGCAGGAGGGAACCCTTGGCCCCTGGGCTGCAGACAGGCTTCATCATCTGGGAAGGTCTGGGAGGTGTCTGCGGCTGACAGATCTAGGGTACCTGTGTGGGAGGGAGACTTGGGAAGTGTGTGTGTTTTCTCATGAGAATTTCCCTTGGCTCCCAGTTCTAAGAATGGTGGGGGTGGGAATAGTCATATCAGCAATTGGGGGGGGGGGGAGGCTGCAGCCCTGAGGAAAGTGAAGTGGGTCAGAGCATCTACCCAGTGAGCTCAGGGCTTGGTGGTCCTGTGAGGGAGGTTGAGGGGCCCAGACACACGGGGGCTGGGGGGGGGGGGGGGTGATGAGCCTCCTTCAGAAGGTTAATCCAACAGGTGCAGTGGGCATTCTCATGACACTTCCCCTGATGTGGTCCAACATCTGGCTGAGGGCCCTTCCCAGGAGGGGAAGACGGGCCTGCCGAGTCAGAATCACCCCCATCCATGGTAGCTTTGGTGCTGGGCAATCTATTTCTGCTAAACCAGGCTCATTTCTCAAATGTTCCATGTGATTGTCGGCTGTAGACAGCGGCCCATTTCACAAGCTTATTCCCTGAGGCAGAACGTACTTGCCTTGTGTCCAGGCTGCAGTGTCAACACCCCGCGAGTCCAAGGAGGACGTGGGCCCTGCCAGGCCCAGGGTGGTGTGTCACCGACTTCTTTCCCCTGCACTGGAGACCTGCCCTGTCCCAAGGGCTGCCAGTAGGACACAGCCTGGCATGGCAAGTGTTTTCATGGTCACGCCTGGGCGGGTACAGAGGGTGTTTTGGAAGCCCTCTTCGTGCTCTTGAGGTGCCTTTATATGTCTTGGGGGAATGATTTGGCATTTCAGCTCCTCCTGGAAAGCGCCAGGAAGGAGGAGTCCACCAAGGAAGAAACCTCCAGCCTCCCTGCCGTGAACATTCAGTGTTCAGGTCTTCTCAGCTCACCCTCCACACCTCCGCCTGTGTGTTCTGATTTGTGGCTCATCCTTATGGTCTGAGGCTCCAGGAACCCTTTGCAGCCACCCCTTGCCATCTGCTTGGGGTATTGGGATTCTGCCCAGCTCGGCAGGCGGGGCTGATCGAAAGATGTGGGGAGGAGGAGTTGGCCTCAGTTCCCCCAAAGCAGAGAAGCTTCCTGACCTAATCGTGATGGTGAGAGGGGTCTGAGGCAGTAGAGAACCCAGCCAGATGTATCCAGATGTTAATGTGGACAGATTCAAGGGGCTAGTGACATGGAGTGGACATCGAGGTCATGTTGCCCTCCCAAGCTGAGATGTTCTTTTCTTTTCCTTTCAATTCTATTCCTCTTTTTTTTTCTCTTTTGGGTCCATGTTTCTCCAAAAGTTGCTTTACTCAGCTTCTGGCAACCTTTTCTTCCTCAGCTGCCCCATAAATCATTATGCCAGGCTGTTCTGCTTGAGGGGTGCCAGGGAATCAGGCAAAGCCGGCCAGCGGATGCTGATTAGGACTGGGGGCACCACCAGGTCAGCTGGCTGTGGTTGAAGGTGTGTCCCCAGGCCAGAGGGAAACCTCAGCGGTTAATCACCTGTTGGTCTAGCCTCCATCTAGGGCAATTCCTCACCAGAATGGCTTTCCATTACCCTCCAGCCAAGCAGGCAAGGAGCGCTGGGGGAAATATCAATGAGTCTGTGGTCAGAGAAAGATAAATCTCTTGCAACCACGGAGCCCAGGACAGGGGAGGATGTGGTTTCTTCCCCTGAACGCAGGGCTGAAAACTCTTCATCTTGATTGTCTCTCTTCCTTTCTGAGACAGACATGGGTTACACTTCATCGTTGAGAGGTGGGTGGGGAAATGTAAGGGGTGGGGGGTGGAGTTGGATCGGGTCTGGAAGACCCAGAAAGTTACTCAGAAGTCCTAGGGAGAAGGATGTAGACGGAAGCTGGTTGACCTGTGGGTGAGGATGTGAGAAGCCCAGACATGGGCTGTTCCTCCACAAGGGTGCACGTGTGTGAAGCCACGCATGTCCGTGGGGTGAGGGCTGAGGGGGTGTGAGCGGCTGCTGCCGTGGGAATTTGTGGGCTCCAGTGTCTGGCTGGCCTGGTGTCAGTGGGTGTATGTGGAATGGGGTGTTGCTGGGCTCCCAGCAGCCACTGGAGGGAACAGCAGAGCCCAAGGAGGGGGTGGCCTTGTCATTGGTGGGATAGGGATACAGTTGGGGGGCAGGGTGGTCATAGCTCCTGAGATTGTCTGTATTTCTTTTTGTGGTTGTTGATGAGGATGATGATGGTCATGGGGCTTGAACTCAGGGGTTCTGTCCCTGAGCTCTTTTGCTCAAGGCTAGTGCTCTACCACTTTGAGCCACCGCTCTACTTCTGGTGGTTAATGAGCAATAAGTCTCACAGACTTTTCTGCCTTGGCTGGCTTTGAACCTTGATCCTCAGATCTCAGCCTCCTGAGTAGTTAGGATTATAGGCATGTGTTCCCAGCGCCCAGCCTTCTCTGTATTTCTTAGAAGGAAGCCCAGGCTGGAAGCGTGGCTCTGAAATAGCCATCTATGAACTACCCAGGGGCAACCCCCACACGCCCACCTCCCGCAGACAGCTGAAGATCAGACGGATAGCAAGGACCCAGATCTGAGTCCGCCATCCCTTTCCACACCTCAGTTTCCTTATCTGTCAAATGGGGACAGTCACTGCCTCACCCCACCCCAGCAGACTTGTAAGAATTCCATCAGGCATTGTAAGAATTCCACCACTGAAGTCTGGCAAACAGACGTTCCGATCAAAGCAAGCACTCAAAAGAGTGCTTTGGGCTCTGGCAGCCAGAAGCGTTTTTCACAGAAAAGGGTTACTACAGGATCAGCATAGTTTAGCTCAGAGGTGTGTTGGGTCCTGGGCTCCACCCTGGCCTGGAAGTAGAATGCCGCTTATCTGTCAGGTAGGGTTGCGAAAGGATAACCAGTTCCTCTCGCTGAGCCTCCACAGGATCCAGAGGCAGTTATTTCTGGAACACCTGCCTACAAGCCTGGAGCTAGAAGGCATAGATTCTGCCCTCAAGGGAAGACACAGTATTTCTAGAAGCGGATGCTACCAGAGGTCAGACAAGAGAAAGTTGAACCCGGGTCATCTGGAGAAACTTAGGTGACCATGCATGGCCTTTGACCCAGTTCCCTCAGGACCAACAAGAACAAACACCAGAAAAGATGGTCCTAGAGGAGGTGGGGGGTGGGCAGTGGAGGCAAAGGGGGAACCACGTGACTGGGAAGGCCAGCCGCAGTGGGAGTTCACGTTGGAAAGGTGGGCAGGAGCTGGGTCCCCAGGGTCACAGTGGTAGGACCTGAACTGTCCTGAGCAAGGGGGTGGGATCGGATGCCGGCCCCAGCAAGAGGCATCTGGCAGCAGGTGCCAGGGCTACTGGTGGAGGGGACTGGAGAGGGGATGGCAGAGGGCTTCGCTGAGGAAGCAATATGCAAAGCATGGCAAGCTGCAGAGGAGAGAAGTTAGAAGGGTCAGCAGGAGGTGGGCATGGGAAGGGTGGGAGGCAGGGCCTAGATCCTGCACTGGTCCCCCTGGCCAGGGTACTCTGACCTTCAGCTAGTGTCTTCTGTGATACCAGGCCAGAATGTGAGTTGGGGGCGGGGGGGAAGGAAGGAGGGTATCTTTCAAAGATTCCCTACAAGGCTGTTCATCCCTGAGGGCCGCAGAGGGGTTCTGATCTTCCTAGCACTGATTTCCAGTCGTCTGATCATTTTCTCACCAAATTACCCCCTTGAAATTTTGCCTGCCTGAGTGCAGCCCAGGAGGTTACTATTCTGGGAAGTTTCATCAAAACGGTGGAGTTCTCTGAGCTGGGGGCTGGGTGAGAGGGAGAACAGGACCCTCGCCTCCCCCCAACCCCCTTTCATTTGGGAAGGGAAGACCTTGACGGGAAGGGAAGACTCATTCCCAGAGGAAGCTGCACCTGGAGGCCTTCCTGGCAGAGGAGCTCATGGGGCCTTGTTTGGGGCCAGAGAGTGTAGCTTCTGAGGCCAGACACCAGCTTCTAAGTCCTCCCCAGTAGGCTCATTGTCTTTGTCTCTTATGGAGCCATTTAATTAATTTATGATTGATGTTCCCGGACTCTTACTTAAGGTTAATTCATTATTGATACGCCTTCATGATGTCCCCTGCCCCTCCCCCTCAGGGCTGCCCTGGTGGACAGACCTCCTGGAGGGTGGACTTGGTGAGGACATACCTCTTTGCCCCTGGCCCCGGAGCCCCATGCTTGGTTTTTGTCAATCCTTTCAAGCTTGAGGTTTAAGAGGACGGCAGGAGTTTATCCATGGGAGTCTTTGCTTAGCCACAGAATAATGATGATAACAATCATCAAAACGGTAGTTTCCATCTGTGAATGCTTAAGGTAGTTTCCATCTGTGAATCCAGATGAAGGAGAAAGAATGGACGCCCTCTGCACAGCCTCCTCTCTCTCCGACCTCATCTTGTGGAAGTCTTGGAGAGGTTGAGTCAACACCTGCTCAGGGACACACAGAAGTCTGGTGGAGAGCCAGGGTCTGAGTAGGCTGCATTTGGTCCAGTGTGGCAATGACACCTTGCTGCTCCGCTGGGCCCTGCTCAAGCCTCCTCCAGGGAGCCTTCCTTTGTGTCCCGCTGGGCTGCAGCGCGCCAGAGTCCTGGGGTCACCATGAGAGTGCGTGTGTGGCTCCCTTCCTCCCTGAAGAGCAAGGACCCGGGTAACAGCGCTTGCTGAACACAGATGCCAGTGCTGTGCTAAACTTGTGCCTTCTCAGCTCCCCTCGGCTTCTCTCACTCTCTTAAGCACCCCAGGGGAGCAGGTGGCACTAACCCATTTTATAGATGACGTTTAGAAACGTGCCCAGCTGAGTGAGGTGAGGCAGGGCCTACACCCACCCGCTCCCCTGGGATTTTGCCTCTCTCTCTCTCTCTCTCTCTCTCTCTCTCTCTCTCTCTCTCTCTCTCTCTCTCTCTCTCTCTCTCTCTCTCTCTCTCTCTCTCTCTCTCTCTCTCTCTCCTGCTTGTGTCCAATCTTGCTGTTTACCAAGCATGCATTCCCTGTCTCCTGTCTGGCCTGTGTCAGGCTCCCTTCTTTGGGAGTGGGGGGGATTGGAGGGGTGGGTTAGATGTGCCCACTCCCATAGGGTGGGTGATTTTAGGGAGAGGGTGTGGAATGTGGGGAATGTGGGGGCTGGATTCTGCCGGGCACTGCTGGATGTGTGGTTTATCCTTTCAAAGCCTCGGTTGTGCTGTTTGTATAACAGCAGCCGTGATGTTTATTCTTGCTGGCTGCCTCATGATCAAGGCTGGCTGGAAGGGACTTGGGGAAGACGCGTTGGCCAAGGGTTCAGACTTCGTGGCATGCAGGCCAGGAATGCGTTGAGGCCTGGCGCACAAACCCAGGCCAAGGCAGTTTACACCCACCCACCCTCCCGTTCACCCTGGACAGGTTGCAAGAGAATTCTGTGGTTCGCCAGCTGCCAACAACATGCCCCAGGACCCTGTATAGGACCAGGAGAGGGGCGGGAGGCCCCTAGAGTGGGTGCCAGGCCCTGGCTGGTATTCTCCTTGCCTGAGCCATGTCTAGATGCCAGGGGACAGTCCCCTCCCTCTCTAGAAGCACGGAGGGCCCTCTGGGGGTGCTGAGCCCTACTTCCCCTCGTCTCCCATGCTCCTCTTAACTAGGTTGATGCAGGCTGGGTTTGGAGAGGAAGGAAGACGGATAGCTCACGGAGCAAGCAACAGCTCTCCACCCTCCAAGCATGCGGAAGCCTGGTGAAGAGGTGAGTCCAGCGTCCATTCAGAAAACGAGACGACCGCCAGCCTCCGTGTGCGTGGCAGGATGCCCAGGGCAGCCGCTAGGAATCTACTGCCTGCTCCTCAGAGCTCCACCCAAGCCCAGCACCAGGGCCCGGGAGCCAGGGAGCACCAGGGAGCACCATCGAGTGCCTGGCTAGGGCTCAGGGTGGCCACACGTGCTGCAAGGCTGCCTGCCTCCTCCTGTTCCCCCCCCCCCCGCGCCCCCAAGAGGGCTCACCCCTGACTCAGGGTGGAGGTGGGGCAGGTCTGGCGCTGTCATTGGAAATCTGTGGTCCGGCGGCCGGGCGGCCGTTAGGTGACGGTTTGTTTCACTTCCCAAGTTTCTTCCTGCTGCAGACTGGGATTACATCAGACTCCTCTGGCACACACCCTGCAGCCAGCCACCACTCCATCAGCTCCCCACTGCCCCTGCGCCACACGCCCTGCTGCAGCTTCTGGGGTGGCTCTGGAGGCCCTCCCCCCCCCCCCCAGGTCTCAGCTGCAGGAGATCTGTAACCCTCAGAGTCTCCAAGAACCCGCTGCCCCCTTGGGTGCCTCAATCAGAGGCTTCTGGTTTGTCCTCTCCCCGCAGAGGCCTGGGGACAGGGGCTCCCCACAAGGACACAGCTTCCTGTGAGTCTTTTCATTCTTGGGGCAGGCTCCTGACTGCTGTCCGTGTCCTCATCTCCCACATGGGGGTCTCCCCTTGGTCCTCAGTACATGCTAAGCGCTGTCAACTCATTCTCAGGACTTGGCTTGATTGTTCTCGCAGACCAGGTGGGTGCCAGGGTGGAGAGACTCTCCCTTTCAAGGCACCGGGGCTCCTCCCCAGCCAGGCCAGCCTGCACCCCCCCCCACCACTCCTGCCAGGCCAGGCCCCTTAGGATCCCTCCCCTGCAGCATCCATTCCACTTGGAAAAGCTGGCAGTTGCCTGCCGCCCTCTGGCATCTCCCCGGCTCATGCCCGGCCCTCTCGAGGCTGGCCTTCCCAGCCGGTCCCCCCCTCCCCCAGCTCTTTTTTGGTTCCTTCCCTTTGGCGCCTTTTCCATCTGGCTCTTTTCCTTTGTCTAACTTTTCCTCTCCTGAGGCCTACTGCGGGAAGTCAGTTTCTTCCCAGAGCCCCCAGTGAGCTTCCCTGGGCAAAGCTGCTCGGCCCCCCTCGGCTGTCCTGAGGGCTGGGAGACGATTGCCCAGGGGTCAGATTGTACGTCCTAGAGACTGGGGGGTAGGGGGTCCTGAGCTGACCCCTCACAGCCAAGAACACAATCAGCCTTGGCAAACCAAAGTCCATCTCTCATGACCGGGGAAGGATGTGAGCCCCGCCCGCTGGTGGGCCACTGTGGCACAGGCAACTGAGACTTGAAGCTCTAGACGTACAGCAAGACCTCCTAGCTCAAGGACACCGGGGAGAGGCCCGGGAAGGCGGTGTGCTCTGGGGGGGCCAAACACCAGCCAGGTTGAGACTGTTCCTCTGGCCGGGTCAAGGAACTCTTCTCGTGGGTCCTTTCACTTTTGTACTTTGGAAAATCACTTGGTCTTCCTCTGTCACGGCCCCGGGACGGGGGCCAGGCGCTGAGGAGCCCAGACTAGTTCTGTCACTTCCAACTTCCGGTTAGCGACTGGACCGTGAACGGATGTGATAGCCACAATAGCAACACTTCCTGGAGTGTCCACCCTGCTTCTAGAGTTTCAACACTTGACACAAAGAGCAGTGACACTTTCCCTGGGCCCTTGGCTCAGGACAGTCCCAGGCTGCCGCCTCCCGCCCCGCCCCCAAGGGGTACATGTGTGCCACATGGGACACTGGGCAGGACCTCAGCTTTCCTGGAAAATGGGGGGGAGGGAATGTTCTAGAAGCCTTGGATTTACAGCTGGTGTCCCTCTGGCCCCTGCTTTCAAGGTTATTCCTTCTCACCCTCCCTTATCTCACAGTGGGGAGCCTGTGAGCCATTGGGGAGGACAGGTCCCCACAAAAGGAAGGCACTCTTTGGTTACCCAGCTTCCTTCATTCCCTGGAAGCCCCATGTCCACTGCCCCTCTCCCCCCCCCTCCCCCAGAGGCCGCTCCAGCATTTGCCTTGCAAGCCTAGCCCTCCTCAGACCCCACCCCTCCCTGGCCCTGGCAGGTGCCTTTCAGACTCACACAGGATAGTTCCTTACCCCGCATGCCCCCTGCCAGTGCCACAGAGCTGTTCCAGATTGTTCTCCTTGAAGCCTGCCTGTTATACTGTGCAGTTTAATAAACAGGCTGATGGAGGCCCTGGGCACCTCAGGAGCCGCCTTCTCTGTTTCTTGGCTCCTTTAGAGAGCCTTCCACCCTCCCCTCCCTTCCCCAGGTGAACCCCATTCAGCAGGCTTCTGGGAGCGGTAACTAAGCCGGGCGCCTGGCCCACCACCTGCTCAGTACTTTATAAAAGTTTAACCTTAATGGTGTAATGAACTCCCATCATAAAGCAGCTGGAGCAGTGCATCCTGGGATGTATAAATTATAGGAGCCCTCTGAAGTTGTAATTGGAAATGGCAGCAACTGGAACGTTGAAAGAGGCCAGCCTCACTGGGCTGAGCACAGCTATTCTCTACTTCCTTTCAAAAAGGCACACAGAACTGGGGCTGGCTGTGAAGAAAGAATGTCCTGGACTAAACTGAGCTCCTGGTTCCTCCGCCCCAGATCCCACTTCCTGCCCCCCACTGTGCCGTTGGGCTTTGGAGGCGGCGGACCCCCAACCCGGGCTGCAGACTGCAGACAGAGCGGAGGCCGCTGGGAATGAACTTGGCTTTGCACAGCCAATGAGGTCAGCTCCAGCCCGCTGTCCCGGGGAGAACCACGCAGCACAGTTGTCTGCAGCCTGATCTCCAGGTGGGGAAGGCGGCCTGCCAGGGAGGGGAGGGAGGTGGAACAGACATGGGCATGCGCTCTGATGGGGCATTAGGCCAGTCTGGCTTCCTGTCACAGCTCCTTCTATTGGTGGTGGTGAGTCCCTGAGCGAGTCATTTCAGTTCAGCTGCTGTCCCCACCTGCACAATGGGGACACTGTACAGTCACTTGGCCAGCACTCCGCGTGGCGCTGTTTTGACTCTGGCATATTACAAAGGAAGCTACAGCTGAGGTCACACGGACTTCAGTCTGAACTTCTAACATGTGCTGGGGTTAGTTTGTTTCCTTCTTTCCTTCCTTTCTTCCTTTCTTCCTTCCTCTTTCTTTCTCTCTCCCTTTCTTCATTTCTCTTTCCTTCTTTCTTTTTCTTTCTTTCTCTCTCCTTCCCTTCTCTTCCCTCCTTCCCTCCTTCCTTCTTTCCTTCCTTCCTTTCTTCCTTTCTTTCTCTTCTTAGTCATGAGGCTTGAACTCAGGGCCTGGGCACTGTCCCTGAGCCTCTCTGTGCTCAAGGCTAGCACTCTACCACTTGAACCACAGCTCCACTTCCGGTTTTTGAGTGGTTAATTGGAGATAAGCGTCTTAAGGAGACTTTTTCTGCCCCAGCTGGCTTCAAACCATGATCCTTAGATCACAGCCCCCTGAATAGCTAGGATTATGGGTATGAGCCACGGGCACTTGGCCTGCCCTCCCTCCCTCCCTTCCTTGCTTCCTTCCTCCCTCCCTTTCTCCCTCCTTCCCTTCCTCCCTCCCTCCCTTCCTTGCTTGCTTGCTTCCTTTCCTTCTTTCTTTTCCTCTTTCTTCCTCTCTTTCCTTCCTTTCCTTCTTCCTTCCTGTCTTTCTTCCTTTTTCTTTCTTTCTTTTCCTTTCTTTCTTCCTTCCTTTCATTCTTTCTTTCTTCCTTTCTTTCTTTTTTCTTTTTTTTTGGGGGGGTCCGGTCGTGGGGCCTGAACTCTGGGCCTGGGCACTGTCCCTCAGCTCTTCAGCTCAAGGCTAGTGCTCTACCACTTGAGCCACAGTGCCACTTCCAGCTTTTTTCTTTTTGCTTATGTGGTGCTGAGGAATCGAACCCAGGGCCTCAGGCATGCAAGGCAAGCGCTCTACCACTGAGCCACCTTCCCAGCCCCTCTTCCTTCCTTTCTTTCCTTATTTCTTCCTTCCATCTTTCTTTCTTCCTTCCTTCCTTCTTTCCTTCCTGTCTTTCTTCCTCTTTTTCTTTCTTTCTTCCTTCTTTTCCTTCCTTCCTTCTTCATTCTTTCCTTCCCTTCCTTCCTTCCTTCCTTCCTTCCTTCCTTCCTTCCTTCCTTCCTTCCTTCCTTCCTTCCTTCCTTCCTTATGCTAGTACTGGGGTTTGAACTCAGAGCCTGGATGTGGTTCCTAAGCTTTTTCACTCAAGGCTGGCGCTCTACCACTTGAGCCACACCTTCACTTCTGGCTTTTTGCTGGTTAATGGAGAGGACAGTCTCACAGACTTTCCCACCCAGTCTGGCTTCAAACTACAGTCTTTAGCTCTTAGCCTCCTAAGTAGCTAGTAGTAGCAGGAGCTACTAGCCAGGCTTGTGCCTGCATTTCTGAAAGGCAGTGGCTGCTGCTGACCCATGGACCATACCCTGAGAGGCAAGTGTATAGTATTTGATGTTTAGCACATGCTTGCAGTGATAAACCGTGCCCATTGACTGCATCTGCTCAGTACCAGCACCAGCCCAGGTACACACCTGGGTGCTACTCAACCTACAGCATCGCCCAGGAACAGACAAGAGATGCAAACTCTCCCTCATTCCCCATCCTGTTGGCTCTGAGAAGGAGCCCTGAGTCCACAATGTGCCCAGCCCTGGAAGCCAGGCTTTCTGCGAGCGCAGGTGGGAGCCATGGCCAGGTTCACCTCTGGAACAGGATAGTTGTTTTTGGTTTTGTTTTTTAAACCAGGCATTGGGCTTGAAGTCAAAGCCTAGGCCCTGTCCCTGGGCTTCTGCCTGTGCAGTTGAGTCTTCTGTTGAAGGCTAAGCATTTAGAGGCTATTGTGTCTGAAGCTTTGCCTTCTGGGACCTGCAGCGTACTTTGCAAAGTCTTCCTAAGTTATCTGTTACTTGTTGATCGGCTTAGTGTCCCATTCAAGTTCAAGTGTGAGTGTCACTGGGAATCACTTCCTTCCTGAGAGCTGTGGTGAAGAGCAGAACCCCTACTCCCTGCTCCCCAACCTTGTGCATAAAGTTTGACCACTGCCAAGAAATACCCAGACTTTGGCTTGGTTCTGACATTGAATTCCAGAGCCCAGGCCTACCTGCAGGGAAGAAGGAAAAAGCCAGGGAGTTGAATGAATAAATTATAGTGATTCTACTATGAGGCATAAAGATGGTGATGGGGGGGGGAGTTAATTTTAAACAAGGAAGGCATTTTTCTAGTTCTGGGGGGAGGGAGGGAAGTAGTAAAAATGGCTTGGACAGAGAAAGAAGAAAGACCTAGAAAAATGTGAATGGTTTTCCTAGAGAGATCTCAGGTGATGTCTGTGTTGCTCTTTTTTCTTTTGGTTTCTATTTTCTAGCTAGAACCTCGTTTTGTAGTAAGAAGGGGGAAAAATGTAAGCATGAGTATGTCTGGTCCGGCATTGTGACGTCACGGCCTGTGGCCTCTCGCAGCCTGAGGCAGGCCAGCCTCCTAGCCCGCTGCACTTGCAGGGCTGACCTTCAACTCTGTCTCTCACCTCCATACTGTCTCTTCTGCCTTTTCCTCTGTATAGATGACAAGGAGGGAAAAATCAAAGCAAGCTAGCAAGACCCTTGGAGGCAGAGTGCTCATTCCATCAAGGTGTCACTCCGATATCCAAACCTAAACTCCAGAGTCTAGGCTTGTAGGATGTGTTTTGGAGGTATTGGTGGATGAATGAGGCTGTCAAAGAACAGCACAAAGCCCCAAAGCTTTGTGACCTTGAGCGGGTCCTTATCTATAAACTGCTGGGGGATCTGGGAGGCCTGGACTCTGGTCTTCCCTGGTCTTTCTGGCTCTGACCTTCTGGGGAGTCGCTCACCTTCAGACACCTGCTACCCTGCCTGGTTTTCAGAGTAACTTCTGCTCACTGAGACCACCGCTTCTCTCTCCTCTGAGTGGCCACTGTGGCCAGGCCCTCCTGGCAAAGGCTTGAGCAGCAGGGACAGCCAGACTTCCAGGCTTATGGCAGGATGGAGACAGTGATTCTGGGATGTATGTATGACCCTGACAGCAGAGGGCTGGGCACCTGAGCCATCCTGGGCCTGAGGTTGCTCTCCCCCTCCCCCACTCCACTCTCCCACCCGCACCCCTCTGCGGCCTCCTGGTCAGGTGTCTGTCTTTCGTTCTTTCCTGGCCCAAGCTGCCTTGTGAGCTCCCGCCAGCCTTTGTGTCTGAGACCCCATTCCATCAGCCCCAGCAGCCTGGAGTCTCAGCCCTTTGCGCTACTGTTTTCCATTGAGTGCCTCTGTGGGGAGGGAGCGAGGGAGGGAGGATGGGAGAAATCCATTCAAGCATTTGTTTGAAAGACATTTAAGTAAACCCAGGAGATTTGTGTGGTCACATGTTTTCAGTCTTCTTTCAATAGAGCGGATGGGTTTCTGGATCTCTCCCACCACCCACTTCCTTGCCTGAGAAGTGCAAGAGGCCTGGGCTTCAGGAAGAATCACAGGGAGGGGAAAAGCCCAACCCAATCCTGAAGATCAAAGCTGGTGAGGAGCTGGAGAAACGTGAGCATGAGCTCTGGCTGCCCAGACAGCACCAAGAGTGTGTACCTGCAATGCCAGAAAAGCACCCCACGGACCTCTGTGCACCCTAACCTGTTACCATCAGAGGCAGCCCAGAGCAGAAGTGGGGAGCTGTGGTGGTACTCAGCACCCAGGTCCAGGGCTGCAGCATGAGGCAGGCTTTTGTTGGCCAAGGGCCCTTTACATACCCTCACTGCCCACCTGACACTGGGGCAGGAAGGGGGTTATAGCTGAGGTGGAAGGAGGTGAGAGGGACGAGCCATCCTTGCCTTCCACTTGCTACACACCATGGTCAGCTCTGTTGTAGGTCTTCTCCGACAGTGTAGCTGAGCAGCCAGTGGGTCCCACCCTGGCATTGGAGCTCTGGCATTGGTCTCAGGCAATGGTGCTCCCAGTTCTGCTTTCCCACCCTGGTCTTTGACTTTGGAGCACCCCATTAACCTCACTCTCCTCACATATACGGTAGGAGGAATATGGAGTAATGGGAAGGAGGAGGGCAAAACCATTTCTAGGCCAATCCAGCCACAGCCACCAAAGACAGCAGTGTCTCTTCTGTACACCTCAGGCAGGGCGCAGGGAGCTGGCCAAGTGGCCGCTAGCACCAACCGGTCTGGCTGGTTTGCAGACCTGGCTATTTCTCCTATTTCTCCAGGGCCAGGATGTCTTGCTATGAGGCCTCATGCCTGTCTCTCTAGAGCCTTTCTTGCCACTTTGTTGGTCCTGGCCTGGGCTTCGGACCCCTCTCCATCCTGTCCTTCTCTGGGTCCAAGACAATGTACAGTGGGGTGTTGGGTGCAGGCAGCACATAAGTCCTGGCCAGGGAGGGGGTGGGGTGTCTGTACCCTCATCTTCTGAGACCATGAGGGTACTAAAGCCCTGGAGGCCAGGGTGCCAGGCACCATGGGGTGCAGGGAGCTGGTAGGGGCTCTGGCTGGTGTGCTCATGGTCCCAGCTCCACTGTGACTTCTGTGTGCCCTCACCCGCCTGGCTCCCCTGTCAAGGAGCAGGAAATGGGGGTGGGGGAGCCCGGGTGTTCCTCTCGCCCCCTGCGGGAGGGGCTGGACGCCCCCTCGTAGGTGTCAGCGGTTGGTGCGGGTGCTGGGATTTCCCTGGCTGAGTCACCCTCGGCCTGGAGTTATTTGTGAAGGTGTCTGTGGTGACAGCGACTCACACAGAGTCCCGGGAGCGGGGCGAGCGGGGTGTTGGGCTCCACTTCCCTGGCAGGCTGTGGGCAGTCCCTCCACAAGCTCCCAGTACCCCTCACTCCACTGAGCCCGTCACCCCCACGTCCCAGCCCAGGAGTGAGGGCCAGGGTCCCCAGCATGGCGGGCTGCTCCCACAGACCCCCTGGGCCAAATGCCTTCCCTCTTTGACTCCAGCCAGGAGGCTGAGGGGAACAGGGAAGCCATGGATGGGCTCCTGGAGGAAGAGGCACGTCACAGACTGGTGGCCCAAGCCAGGCCCCTGTGAGAGGCAGGAAGTGGGGTCAGCATGGCGACCTGGCCAGGGCCAAGGACCCCTGAGAGGAAGCGAAAACTGGAAGCTCCCCCTTCCCTCCCCCTCTCCCCCGTTCCCCTTCCCCAGCAAATCCACCCAGGTCTGTGTGCACCGGGGGCATGCAGGCGCAGTCTGTAGGACGTAGGACGGAGGTGTCGCAATCATGGCGTGGGGGGTGGGGGGGCGGAGGAGGACTTGCAGACAGAACTGGAGTGCTTGGTGGCTCCCTAGCAGGCCTGTGGGGGTGGCAGCAGCACTGCTGGGACAAGCTGGGGGTGGGGTGGGATGTGTAGTTCTGGGTGCCTGGCCCCAGAGTCTCTGCCTCCTCCCTGTTGCCAGTGAGAAGGGAGGGTGGCCCCCTGGTCCACTGGGTTGGATGGCAAGCCTCCCCGGGTGACATTTGCAACCCTGGCACGGTTTGGATGTGGCAGGCTAGCTTCTCAGCTTCTACCCCACCAGCCTGGCCTGGTGAGAAACGCTGCTGTTTCTCTTGGCCCAGCGCCAGGGGGCAGCTGCTGTGACCGTGACAGCAGGGTGTCTAAATGCCCGCCAGCACATCTGGCCAGCCGATTGTGCTCATTCCTCTGCTGCAGGCGGGTGTAGGGAAGGGTGTCCCGGGAAGGGAGCAGGGCTGGAAGGCCCTGCTCAGCCCTCTGAGCCCTGCCTGGTTCCAAACTTGGCACACTGTATCAGGAGCACCAAGCCAGCAGCATGTGTGTGCCACAACGCAGTTGGGAGGGTGGGGAGATGTCTGATGAACTTTCCAAGACCCTTCCCACTGGGAAGGGCACTGTTTTCAAAGGAAATATATGGAGGCACTCAGTAGGGCTGAATGGCACCGAGGACAAGAGGAGAATCAAGTGGCCGAGGCTTTCTCTGGACCTGCGTTTCTTTTGCTTCTGGGAATGATCAGATGATGCCTGATAATGGCCAGAACTTCCCACGACTGGGAATACATAAACACACAATAAACAAATAGACAATAACAATATTATTATCCTTACTGTTTTCATGTTTAAGTTAGCATCGTTACTGTGGACTTGCGTGTCCCGAGCTGATTCCCTGGTCCCCCTCTGGTAGAAACAGGTCAGGCAGGGGCAGCCAGTGGGTCTGGGTGGGTAGGACAGGCCCTGGTCCCCCTCCGTGGCCTCTGCCGGCTTGGTTGAACCGCCCACTCCCATCTGCAGAGGGGCGGCGCCGTTGGCTGGGAGACCTCGAGTGAGGAGCGCGTGTTCTCCAAGCATCTTGCTCACAGCAGATGGCAGCCACAACTGCCTTTCTCCCTGCAGTTCCGGTGCACTCCCCTTCTCTTGCTCACCCCCTGGTTAACTTTGCCTTCTGTGTTTGGGAGACAAGGAGGCAGCCTGCAAGCCCCCAGAGCCTCGTCTGGTTGTGGTGAAGCGTGGTGTACATTGGGAGGACAGTTTCTAAAGGAGTGGGACCCTGGTACTTGGACCAGTTTCTTCAAGGGTGCTTAGTTACCCACTGGCCGACTCTGAGGCTCCATGACCTATGATATGAGCCAGGCAAGGAGGCTGGGCTGGGCCTCGATTGATATTTCTCATGCAGCTGCCAGGCACCAGGTGCTGTGTGAGGTGCCAGGGACAGGGAGATGCAATGTATGCAGCCCTGCCTTCTAGTGTGTGGGGGGGGGGGCCTGGAATAGAAGACACTGATTGGTCCATCTGGAGTAGGGGCGGGGCTGGGGAACTGGTGTATTTGGGTAAGCCTGGAAATGCTGAAGCGTTCCCATTGAAAAGGGCATCTTGGGCCAAGAACAGCCCGTGCAAAGGTACGGAGGCATGAAAGCGCTCTGCCTGCAGAGTACTCAGCTGTGGCACATGGTGGACATGCCATTCACGTTCCCTTCAGGACAAGCCCGGGTTAGGGTCATCTAAACACTGAAGACCCTGACAGGTCCCATGGCAGCCCAGGTTTTTCTCAGCTACAAGAGCTCTGGCCTGGGTTTTGGAGCAGCCCTGCCAGCTCTCCTTTTCCTCCTGGCTGGGTCTTGCAGGGGTGGGGAAGAGGAGAAGTATGCCTTGGAGGGCCACTCTTGGCCCCACATTCTGTCCCGGTTCTGCCAGCATCCACATAGCGGGTGCTTGTCTGCCAAACCCTGTGCTTGGGCCCCACACAGGTGTCATTTCCACAACCCCGGCCCCAAAGACCCAGGCCTTACTCAGAGCACTAAGCCCAAGCAGACCAGCCAGCCCAACTCCTTGTTGGGTCCCTGGCTCTGTCATCTTCCTCTAAGCAAGGGTGTGATTGGTGAGGGAGGGGCAGGGCCAGGAGCCCAGACCCTGGGCGTCTTCTCTCCTAGTCACTATCTGGCCCCTCTTTGGGCAGCGTGATGGGAAAGACCAGCACATTCTTCCCCAGGGAATCCCATCTCCCAGATGTGGCCAGATGTGATGGGTTCCAGTGGTGGCTGCATGCAGGACCGCCTGGGCACATGCCCTCTGCTACCTCAGCTGGCAGAGCAGAGGTCCCAGTGTTTGTTTTACCCAGCCCTACATCTGCTGTGTTTCTCACCCCTGCCTGACTATTTGCCAATGATTTGCCCTTCTGGAAGATGGGTGGAGCTAAGTGAGGATAGTAAGCAGGTGCCCCATTGCTTCTGGGCACCCAGCATTTCGGCAGGCTCCATACCTACTGCCCCATTAGTACTATGCCCACCCCCTACTCCCCACCCCACCCCCTTCATGGCCAGTAGGGCCTGCCCTCGCCCACATAGAGCATGTGACCTTGCAGTGCCCGGGCCTGGCATGCCTTTCATGCTTGAGCGGCAGCAGCAGCAGCAACAGCTGGACTGTCAGGAGCAGAGAGGCCCCCAGAGCCCCAGCCCATGGGGGTGAGAGGCGGCATCAATGGGACTTTTGTATGGCCAGGGCTGAGGACCACATGGCCCAAACCAGGAGCCCGAACAGACACATCTGCTCCTGGCTTTCCCAGAGCAGCCTGTGTACAGGCCCTGGTCCTTTCTCCCAGCAAGAGATCCTGCCTTGATTCAGCGCACCCCAGCCCTGACCTCCTTTTCAGATGAATTAGCCCCAAGAACTTAACACTTGAATTCCTCCGGTGCCAAACCTGCTTTTGAAAGCCTGGCCTTCCAGTACCTCTCCCATGGCTGGCAGCTCATCGCTGGTGACTCCTTGAGATCTCTGGTTGAAGGCAACAGATTAGGCAATAGCACCTGGAGAGATCTGGAAGCCCAGGGCCAAGAGGACGTGGGGGGGGGGGGGGGGAAGGGGGACTGTTTCTCTCTCACAGCTGGGATCCAAGGTGTGGCTTGCATTAAGCAGACAAGGAGCTGAAGCCATTTCTCCCTGAAGCCATCCTGCCTGTAATCAGCCTCATAGGTGGCTCTGGTCCTATTAGAAAGGAATCTTTTTTTTTTTTTAATTGTGCTAGTCCTGGGGCTTGAACTCAAGGCCTGGGCATTGTCCCTGGGCTTTCTTTCACGCAAGGCTAGCACTCTACCACTTGGGTGGCTTTGTTTGTTTTGGGGGATTGTGGGGGAGGGGGTTGGTAGTGTAGTGGAGATGTGTCTAACCGACTTTCCTGCCTGGGCTGGATTTGAACCACCATCGTGAGATCTCAGCCTCCTGAGTAGCTAGGATTACAGCCATGAGCCACCAGCACCCAGAAGGAGGGAACGCTTCAGTACCACATTGGAGTGACACCCTGCCTTGCACAGTGACATTCGGCAAACCCAGGTCTATGGCCAGTGTCCCCTTCCCCGAGAGCCAGGGCTGCACCCTCCACGGATGAAGAGTTCTATAAACAGAGGGAGAGAACATGGTGACAGCCTTCCCTGATGGGCACTGTGGCAGGAGGCCGCATGGTCACTCCCAAGCTGGCCTGGCTGCATGGGCTGGGATTGAGGAGGCAGCCGGGCCTCGTGCCTTGGAAGAGACACCAGGTGCCCCCAAACCACCCCGGAGCAGAACAGCAGGACTTGGATGAAAGAGCGTTCTGGTCTCCCTTCTTCAAGTATGGGGGAGACACGGACTTGCATATAGATAGAGGGTCAGCCATTACCAAAGCCTCTTCAGGCCTTTCTTCCTCTGGCAGCACGAATGCTGCCCCACCCCCTCCCCCATGTGCCTCTCCCATGCAGCTGGTATCCTTGCCATCCGTGGCAGGTAAGAGGAAACCCAACCTGGATGCATGTTGTTTATCCCCCTCTCTGGCAGGAACTGGGGTGCAGAGAGCCCCTACCTGTGAAGTGGCCGGCCAGCTTGCATTCTCTGACCCCCAAGCCCCACGCCTTTCCCACTCAGCTCCCGCATCAATGCTAATAAATAAGCACATTAATGCATAATGAATCCCACCTCCATCCCTCTGGCCTTTTCTCTCAGAGACGCCCTGAGCACTTCCCAGACGTGATTTCATGCATCCTGCCAGGACCCCAGGAGAGCTGCAAGGAGGGCTTGTTCAGTGCCGGGCTGGCACTGAACAGGCCGCAGGGACTTAAGACCAGCCTCCCCCCACCCAGGCTCAGCCCTGACACCTGCCTGCTGCCCTCCCTCCTTTGGCCCTCTGCCTCTGGGTAGGTGGTGCTTGAGCAAAGACTCCCCTGCTCTCCTCCCCTGGCCTCCTCAGGCTTGTGCAGGTGGGAGTGGGAGGTGGAGAAGCTGGGGGCCAATGGGGAGCTCAGGATCGACAGGAAGTGGCTGAGGCTTTCAAGCCTCTTGTTAAGAACCCTCCTGACAGCTGCTGGGCCTCACATGGGGTGGGGGGCAGCTGGAGGACAGGAGATTGGGATAGTGGGGAAGGAGATAGAGTGAGCACCCAGAAATCAGCCCCCACAAAACTTCCTCCCTTCCCTAGGGGTCAGGGAGGCAACAGGTGCTTCTCTTTCCTGGTCATTATATGGAGAAAGGATGAGGGCTTAGAACCTCACCCAGGTTCCATGGAATTGCTGAGGGGATAGGTCCAAGGATCTGCAAAAACAGAGCTCCTTGCCAAGTGCAAGTGGCTCATGCCTGTAATCCTAGCTACTCAGAAAGCTGAGATCTGAGGCCAGATCTGGGAAGGAAAGTTGGTGAGACTCTTATCTCCAATTAAACACCAGAAAAAGCCAGAAGTGGAGCTGTGGCTCAAAGTGGTAGAGTATGAACACTGAGCCAAAAAAGTTCAGTTCAAGACTGAGGAAACACACACACACACACACACACACACACACACACACACACACACACACACACACACGAGAGATCCTGATAAGGCTGGGCCACTATGGTGATTTCTGACCATCTACTCCCCCCCCACCCCTGCCCCACCAAAGAGAACATGGCAGAGTCTCTGAGAAAGCCAGTAGTTTGCTCAGCCTCCATATTTTCTAGAAGCAGGAGGAACAAGCAAATCCTAGGAAGACCATCTGGTCAACCCATCACTCTCCATGGGAAGAACCCAGGCTCTCAGAGACAGTCTCTTCCTCCTTGCTTCCAGAGGTGGCTGCAGTCAAACTGCTCAAATGCTTAGGACAGGGAGGTAGAGGGGAGCCTGGCTGGCCACTTCTGGGGAGACCTCAGGTCACAGGACCTGATTCCCAGTGTCACCACAGACCAATCCCCCAACACCCCTTTCTGCCAACATTGCCTCCTCCCAAAGATGAAGACACTGTGTTTATTCCCTCCCTGGCACCGGGTGCTGGCTGAGCACCAGTGCCTCTACTGCATAGCTGCTGCAGGGCAGGGCGGAGTTGGGCTTTGGATCTCAGCATCACATTGGGTGATGGGAAAAGAGCTGGAGGCTGGCAGGCCGGAGCCTTGGGCTCTGGGCTCTGCTCTGTACTGGCTCCTACATGTGATCTGACTCTACCCCTTGGGACTGTTCAGAAATGGTTGCCCCTCCAGCTGCGGAGACTTGGTGAACTTCTGCCACCTGCCAGGTCATTGGCTAGGCTCTGGGGACACAAAAGGGAAGGCAACAAAAGAGACCTCTGCCCTGTGGAGCTACACCCTGATGGGGGGGGGGGGAACCACACAATTAACAAAGCAGAGTTAGTTAGATGGTGCAAAGTGCTGAGAGGAAAATGAAACAAGAGTCTCACCAAAGGGAGGGCAGTCCAATGAGGGGCCTCTGAGCTCAGAACTGAATGACAGCTGGGAGCCGGACTCAGACTTCTAGGGATGAAGTGGAATGTGGGGTGAAGGTAGAGACATTAAGAAAAGACACACTTGGCTTACTGAGGAGAGGGAGCAGGCTGTGTGCTTGGGAAAGAGGTGGGCAAGGGCAGAATGGAAGGAGGTGAGGGAAGGCAGCATAGGGACCCTCTTAAGCAAGCTTAAGAGGGAAATTGCTTTGTGATGGACATTGTGGATGAGTGGAAATGGTGTGTGTATGGGGGGTGGATGTATGGGTGGATTGACAGAGGGATGGATAGAGCTTTAGTGACTGAATGGATGAATGGTTAAGTGGATAGTTAGGTAGATGGATGCTTGAATGGGTGGATGGATGGATGGATGGATGGATGGATGGATAAATAGGTAGGTAGGTAGGTAGGTAAGTGGATGGATGGATGGTTGGTTGGTTGACTGGCCAACAGATCCATTCTCTACTCACCCAATGGGGGCTTCCATTTGCTCAGATTGTCCTTTGCCATGGTCAGGTCATTCCCATGGTCAGGTGTGGGTTCCTGAAGAGCAAGGAATCAACTTTCAGGAGAAACATCTCCACCCCCAAGCATGTCAGGAGAACCCTCAGCTGTGGGAACTGAGCTCAGTGCCTAACCCTGAATGGGTACCTGAATGGTGTCCTGGCTGCTTGTGCACAGGCTAACCTAAGTCAAGACTCAGCTGAACTGGAACTCTTGGGGGAAACATGTTGCTTGGGAGGTAGAGCAGACAGCCCCAGGCGTCTGTTCCAAAGATGTCCCACCAGAATCGGGTCCCCTCTGTCATTCTGCTACCCATCACACAGGCCAGAAAGCCAGGGTTGCCCTTGACACTACCCTCCTCTGCCACTGTTAGGTCAGATGAATCTCACTCTGGGGCCTTCCACATCCCTCCAAGCTCAGGTCCAAGACCTGGCCCACAAGGACCTGCCCAGGCTGCTCTGTGAGGCTTCCAATTCCCTTTCTCTGCTCCTGGCCACTGGCCTGGGCTTGCTTCTGCCAGCCATGTCCTGTGAACAGGCACCTGTGGAGGTTCATCTTGTCCCTGTCATCCACTCCTGTGGCCCCTGTGCTCTGGCTCAGCTTCAGCCCCAAGACATGTGCCTTTACCTCCTTCTTCAGACTCCATTGGGAGCTTCTTCCATGACCATAGAATGCATCAGGAAATTTCCTTGTGGATGGAGATTAAGTGGAAATCTGTAGGCTCCATGGGACCTTTGGAGGCTGGTGTGGGGCTTTCTGTATTGCTACCTCCCAGGTTCCTGGCACAGAATAGGCCTGCTGATTGTCCAATGGGTACAGGATAGCTGCCTTTAGCCAGATTGCATCAGTGTTCAGATCACTCGGGCCCTGCCCCTGGAGCTCTTTCCTCTCCCAGCCGGCTCCTTATACCCCAAGTGTCCTTACACCCACCAGATCTGAGGACGACCCCTGCCCGGTGTTCCCAGGCCAGCCAGGCCCGGGGCTCGGGGCCTGGGTTGTCTTAGGCTCTCAGAAGCAGGCCAAGCCTTCTCATGGCCCCTGTCAACATAGAATGTGGCCCAGCAAGGCTCCCACAGTGGTGGCAAGTGTGGAAACCAGGTTGAAACAAGAATCCCAGAGGAATCTTGAGATGGAGAAGGCAGTGAGAGGGTTTAGGGTCCAGCGACTTTAGGGCCTTCGCCCCTGAGCAGGACTCTGGTGAGAGCCAGAGATGGGGGCTCTGGTGGGTGGTGGGCCGGCGGGGGGCAAGGGGGTCCCAATGGTCAGTCAGCCATGTCTCTTTCCAGGCCTCTCAGGCTGGCCTAGTGCCCCGAGTCTTCTGTCTGTGAAGTGGGTAGGAATCCCTATGGGAAACTATTAGGGAACCACAGCACTGTCCCCCAGGACTGGAGTTTCTTTTTACTTCTGGGCCAAGGCCCTGCTCTGGTTGGGGCCAACTGACCAACTTTAAGGATGCCCTAGTCAGGCAGGATCCATTGGAAACAGGGAGGGAGGGGCCCCCAGGAGGCCTCAGAGCCCACGATTCTAGGTCATCTCCTGCACCATCCAGAGACAGGAGTGGTATTTATAGCTGCCAGCGGCCACTGAGGGTGGAGAAGTCAGCACGGGCTGTGACGCAGGCCAAGCCTCCCCTCCCCACCACCATCCCCCACTCCTGGGAGGTGGAGGGAGGGCTGTGCTTGCTGAGACAGCAGGCATTGTCTCATTGCTGCCCTGAGCCCCCGAGGAGATGAGGTGCCACTTTCAGCCTGGCAGGAGACTCGGCCTCCGTCGGTCTCGCCAGGACCTTGTCTGGCTTGCAAGCCCCAGGTGGGCTTCCCATTAGCACTGAGCATCTGCCCTGCCTCCTCCTACGGCTGGCACGCAGGCCCCTTCTTTGCAAGGTTTGTCCCCTGGAGTTACGGCAGCCTGGCTGACCTCCCTGGGTCCAGAGGGGTCAGCACAGAGGCCGCCTCTTCCCACTGTGCGTGGTGGAGGGGCCGAGGGCACCAGCCCTCAACACCTGCCTCCATCCTGCTGTGCCCTTGCTAAGTGCCAGCAGAGTGACACTGGGGCTAGAGAGGCTGGAGAGGCAGACCACAGGCTGATCCATGGAGGCTGGAGCTTGGGGACCTCTGGGGACAGTCACCTGAGCAGGGAGAACTCTTGAAGCAGAGGAAGAAATGCTCAAACACCTAGACAGTACTGGGGGCTGGGTTTTCCAGCTGGCAGAGCTGAGCCGGGTGTGCGTGGAGGGGTGCTGATGCTCGTGGCCGGACTCATGGGGGAGGCTGGTTGGTGAAGAGCTTTATGGCTAGTGGTTGAGAGCTTTAATTTTACTTAAGAGGCATTTAGGAGCCATAATACACTTTTGAAAAGGGGACTAATTTAATCAAGATTGTGTCCTTATAGCGCACGCTCCCAAGCACCCTCTGTGTAGCAGAACCTGTTCTCGACACGCAGGGGCCCTTTTCACTTGCTTCGTCCTCACCGCAGCCCACCAGGGAGCCCCTGTTATCATCATCATCATCATCGTCGTCGTCGTCATCATCATCATCATCATCATCCCGCTTACAGAACGAGGAAACGGTAGTTGACTCATCCAGGGAAGTGGTTACCTCCTGCCTTGTGCTTTGAAGTCACAGCCCAGTTCAGGGCTGAGGAAACAGAGCCCCCCCCCCCCAGACCAGGCTCAGCCCTGCCCTTCATGCCCAGCCCCTGCTCCGAGGCCCGTGTTACTCGTGCTTGGGTCCAGCTTTGTCCTGCTCACGGGTGGGAATGGGAGGTCTTAGGACTGCTGAGAGAGGCGTGGCTCAGGGTCAGTGGTTTTTAATCTGTGACCCCCATTTGTGCTTCCTGGCTCAGTCGAGAAGAGGAGACACCCGGGTCCCTGTGCAGAGCCCCCAAACCCTCACCTGTAAAACACAAGGCCAAAAGGGCCTGAGGGTTCATCCTGACAGTTGCTTTTGGCCACGAGGCTGTTGATTTCAAGACGGAGTGACCAGGAGCTAAAAGTAGTTCCAAATGACGTGGCCTTCAAGCCCCAGGGAGCCTTGTCTGCCCTGACCATCTCCCTTCCTCCAGGGCCCCCTCTCTGGGCATCAGAGCAAGGAGGGCCACCAAGGGGAGAAGATTGGCCATGGCCTGGGTGCTTTTGGTGGCAGCAGCTGTTACCTCCACCGCTGAGCTCCACGGTGGCCAGGAAATGCTGGCCCCTGGTGTGGCCTGCCGTGGCTCTGCAGACCTCCTCCCCTGGGAACGAGCTTGTGTTTCGCCGTCACTCGATCTCTGCTTGCTTTGGAGATGCCCAGGGAGTGGTTAAATGGAAACCCAATAGCCCGAGTGGCCAGCTCGTGCCCTAGATGGCTGCATTTCCCCCAAGGCGCCCGATCTGAGGACCTGGGGCCCACACCACCTCCATGGTCTGGAGGCTACGCCCCATCTTTGAGCAGCATGCACCCCAACAGGCCAGCTCCCAGGGGCAGCCTCAGCCTGAGGAGATGCAGCCAGGATATCACTCAGGGTATGTTGGGGGAGGGGATGGGGGGTGGATCCCAAAGGGGAGGAGTCGTGCTAGGTGTGCCCACTTAGCACCTCATTAACAGCCTCATTAGGGGGCCCCTAATGAAGTGGAAGGTGCTAATCCCTCTTGGAGGTGTAACCGGAGGATGGCAGTGGTGGAGCTCTGGATCCAGCTGGGAGCTGCCTTAAAGGGAAGGGGATGAAAATCTGGGGAGCAAAGCAGATCCAAGCAGGACAGGCTGGAGGTGAAGCTAGACTGGACAGGGGGCTTGAGGGGTGGGTCATGAGTTTGGGCAGGGAAGGGGTCTGCAGTGGGACACCCTGAAACACACACACTCTTCTCTCTCTCTCTCTCTCTCTCTCTCTCTCTCTCTCTCTCTCTCTCTCTCTCTCTCTCTCTCTCTCTCTCTCTCTCTCTCTCTCTCTCTCTCACACACACACACACACACACACACATCTCTGTGGAAACACAGGCCTTATATTATTGTGGGTGAAAGGTCTGTCCCATAAGAGTTGTTTCTCACCTCCTTGATTTGTGGGTTCAAGAAAGCAGAGCCCTCAGAGTGTTCGTTCCTTGGACATGGCAGAAGGTAGGGCAGGTGCAGGTAAGGGCAGGTTCAGAGCCACAGGGGTCACCAGGAGTCGGGCCAGGGCTTTCTGCTTGGAGAGCTGACCTAGATGGAGGAGAGGCAGCGCCCTGGCCATACCACAGGGCAAGGGGCTTGGTGGCATGAAGCAAACTGGGGAGATCTGATGGATAAGTCCCAACGGGAACCCTGCCCCGGCCCCAAGTTCCCTGGGCCGGGTTCTCTCTGTGCATGATTGTATTTGCTCCTCATGGTTCTCCTTCATCCCACTTTGAGGAAACAGAGCCTTGGAGAAGTGAGGGGAAACCGACACAGAGAAGTGATAGAACCCAAGAGTTCCTCTGCTGGGGGGCTGAACTAGCAGCCACCTTCTATGCACTTGGGAGAGGAAGGCATGGGGTCAAGAACCAGCAGAGGTATGCTAGAGCCTGAGGAAGGCGAGAAGACCCCTGGGTAAGATAGGAAAGACCCCGGCCAGGACATGTGCCTGCCTGCTTGCTTCTCTCCCCCATGGAGCAGACTGGCAGGAGTAGGCAGCCCAGAAGTACCTGCTGGGAGGTGGGAGGAAGGCTCAGGATCTGGGCTGCCACCCTGCTCACCTGGGCTGTCTGGGCCCCTCTAGGCCACCCAGGAAAATCAATGGTCTCTCTGCAATAAATGTTTCTCTCCTTGAAGGGAAGAGACAAAGCCAGGCCTGGTCATTGCTTGGAGGGCCTTCACTAGGAAACCTGTGCACTCGGGACTTGAGTCTCCAGAGGAGAGGCTGAGGAGGCTAGGGTAAGAGGAGGGCCTAGCCCGGGGGATGGCCCGGCTCCTCTCCCCCTGCCTCCCTCCGCATTCCCCAGCAGCCAGCCGCCCTTCCAGAACAGCCAGCAGGAAACGAAAGGCCCCAATTGATTCCTGGGGAGTTGGCTAGTGGCAGTGGCAGGGCCGGTGGCAGATGGCAAATTCTGCTCATTGTAGAGGACTGGAAAATAATTAGTGTGAGAAAGAGAAGCTTGGAGCCTGGTGATAAATGAGCCTGGGGAGGGCTCAAGGGGAGGGGCCGAGCTCTGGGGCTGTGGAGCCTCATGCCTGGCGCTGTGGCTTACCCTGGGCAAGTTAAGTTCCATGAGCTTCAGTGTCCTCATCCATAAAATGGGGACAATGTAGTTTTCCGGGTCCATTCAAAGTATCCAAAGAGGGAGTCTGGGAACTGCTTGCTACTATGTCTAGCATGTAGTAGGTGATTTGGTTTTTATTCTAGGGGGAGGGGAGAAGGTATTTGTTTTGTGCCATTACTAGGACTTGAACTCAGGGCCTAGACACTGTCCCTTAGCTTTTGTTGATCAAGGCTGTGGCTCTTGACCCACAGATCCATTTCTGCTTTTTGTTTGTTTGTTTATTGGAGATAAGAGTTGCCTGGACTTTGCTTCCCAGGGCAACTTTGAACATCAATCCTCAAATCTCAGCCTCCTGAGTTGCTAGGATTATAGGTGTGAGCCACCTACACCTGGCCATGCTATGCAATTTTGTTTATTAATAATAATAATAATAATAAAGATGAAGCCAAATAATTGTTGGAACTGTTTCTCATGCAGCCCAGGTGACCATAGGCACCACCCCAATGGGTCAGCGACCAGTTCTGGCCCTGAGATGGCTCTTTGGGAGGGTCTCTCCGGCCACAACCCACTTCGAATACGCAGACCGCAGCACATACAAAGCCAGACTCTGCCGCTGGCTCAGCAGGCTATTCCCTTCCTGGGGCATCAGTTTCCCCATCCATGACAGGGGATGGTCATCTCTAAGTGGTGAGGGGCAGCAGAAGTGCAGCCTGGACCTTCAAAGGCGATGCTAGAGGGGGGGCGGGAGAGGGTGGCCTGCCCCAGAGGCCAGGGTGTGTAAGGACCCCTCCTGTGCTGAGTTCCTGCCCCGGCCCCAGGCAGGCTCGGCTCTGCCTTCTGTGCCAGCACAGCTGATGTGCGAAACGCAACAGCTTTCAGGCCCCTAAGCTGGGTTGCACACGCCCGGGCACAGGCTGGTGGCACATGCGGCCCCCAGCCCACGCGGCTTTCTATGTCCTGTTGCCTCTTCTGCCGCCCGCTCCCTTCCTGTGCTCTCGGAAGCCAGCCCCCATGGGCTGCAGACCTAGGAAGAAGGGAAGGCACCCAGGAAGATGGACCCTGATGTCTATGGGTGCTGGAGAATCAGGAGACGGACTGACTGACAGCCGCAGGGAACTCTGGAAGGCCATTTGAAAGCCCAACGGGCAAATCATTTCTTCTCCTGGCCTCCGTTTCTTCACCTACAGAGTAGAGGTGATGTCCCCGTACAGCCTATGAATGGGGAACATGATGGCACAAGCTGTTTCTACTGCTGTTTTCTCCCAGTCTCCCAGGATGCCCTGGGCTCAGCTGCTGCTGCACTGCAAGCATCCTCTCGGTCTAATTATGTGTCTGGGGTCAGGTGAAGACTGGGGAGCTCTCTAAAGGTCCTGAGGCCCCGCCACCCACTCAGTAGACAAGGTCAGAGGCCAACTCCTGAGTCTAGAAGCAAGCAGTTGGCTGAACCCAGTGCCTCAAGCTGCATGGAGAAGTTGAGATGAGGTCTCGGACTAGGCAGTGTGACCTTGGGCAAGTCTTGTTACCCTTTGGTTAAAATATAGGTAGCAGAGGTACCTTGATCTCAATGGTGTTAGGAAGATTAAATGAGCTCTTGTTTGGAAAGAAGCTGAGCCATGGCAGGCATGTCGGGAGTGTTAGAAGAAGCTGGCTGGCCGAGTTCTCCCTCACCCCATCACCCAGAGGGGCTCCACAGTCACTTACACTGCACTGTTGATCTCCTTCTGCTCTAAGTCAGAGAAAGCCTGGGAAGTGGAGGAACTGCGATTCACGATTCACCCACCACCGAAGCCCCGGCCCCACTTGGCCAGGGGATGTTAGCAAGCCCCGCCCTTTTGGGGGTGGAGCCTCTCTGTGGGCCACCACCTGCCCCCTACCCATCCCCACCAGATGCCCCACCAAGACTCACCAAGCCCTCAGACCCAACGTAAGCCCTCAGCACCAGGCAGAGGAGACCTCATTGTGGAAATGGGATCCTGGGCTCACTCCCCTCCCCCGCCAGGGTACCAGGGACCCCTGCTCTCTCAGCCCCTGGCCAGTGGCCCTTTTGCATCCAGGAATAGCTTTGCGTGACACTCAGGACTCTGAGGCGGTGGGCTGGCTCAGGGACACCAGGGGGGACACAAGATGGACATTTTGGGAAGAGCCTCGGGCCACTTCCTTCCTTCCTGAGCCTCATTGTCCTCACCTGTAAAAGGGGGCCATGGAACTAGCCTGAGACCTTCTAACTTGACAATGTTCCTGCCTGGACAGGGGCTCTGGGTGGCACAGAATCCCAGTGCTCACTGCCTGCTCAGCCCCCTGCTTTTTTTTTTTTTGAAAGTATCAGGGGAAAATCTTGGAGCTGTGATCTCTTTTTTTGCTGGTCCTGGGACTTGAACACAGGGCCTGGGCTCTGTCCCTGAGCTTCTTTTGTTCAAGGCTAGCGCTCAACCACTTGAGCCACAGCTCCACTTCCAGCTTTTTCTGAGTAGTTTATTAGAGATAAGAGTCTCACAGACTTTCCAGCCCCAGCTGGCTTCAAACTGTGATCCTTAGATCTCAGCCTCCTGAGTAGCTAGGATGACTGGCGTGAGCCACTGGTGCCCAGCTCCTCATCCTTAGATTAGTTAATCACGGAAGAAGTGCTTGCTTGTTTTTACACGGGGAACTGGGCTGGTCCTTGTGACGGCTCTGAGGTGGCTACTTTTCTGAAACCCACGTGAGAAGTGAGGAGACTGAGGCACAAAGAAGTAGCACGTGCAATGTCACACAGTAATCGGGGGCCTATGAATGTAGATGCATCCTGTAGTTCCAGCCACAGTCCCCCAGGAGTCTCTGTTCACACAGTGCTGCTCACCCCCCAGCTTTGCTAGGACCTGTGCAAAGTCCCTTCCTGAAGCCACTCCTGCTGCCGGGCACTGAGGGATGGGAGACCTTCAGAGCCCCAGACTTTCTGAGGCGGAACACCAAAGTCCAGCAAGTCAATGGTGGGACCGTGTGTGTCCAGGGCTGCATTGAGATGAGGGGCCTGCAGACCACCTTAGAATCTGAGAACAACCTGGGGATGGGAGGGAGCCATCAAGGAGGGCTTCCAAGAAGAGGTGACTTTTGGCTGGCCTAGAAAGATGGGTAGAAGAGCGAGCTCAAGGGTGACCCACAAACCAATGACGTGTCTTTGTTGGCTGATCAGCTTTGGGGGGATATTTCTGGGAGGAAGGGTGAGTGTGAGGAGGGGCGGGAGAGCCACCCTAAGTCACTTCATGTAGCCTGAGCGGCAGACCGTGCGTGCCCTGATCCTTGAGGATTGGGGAGTATCAGTGGGTAAGGAATGCCTGGATTCAGAGAGGGCAGGGCACCTGCCCAAGGCTGCACGGCCTTCCAGGGACTGAACCCCTTAGTAGCCCACCTGCAGGGCTGGACTTTATCCTGTAGGTCTTGGGGTGTTATAGCAAGTTTTAAAGTATATTGGGGTAGTGGATGGGAGAGGGGGAATGTGTATTTTAAAAAAGGAGTTTGCAAGCCGGGCGCCGGTGGCTCACGCCTGTAATCCTAGCTACTCAGGAGGCTGAGATCTGAGGATCGCGGTTCAAAGCCAGCCTGGGCAGGAGAGACCGTGAGACTCCTATCTCCAATAAACCACCAGAAAACCGGAAGTGGCGCTGTAGCTCAAGTGGTAGAGCGCTCGCCTTGAGCTGAAGAGCTGAGGGACAGCGCCCAGGCCCAGAGTTCAAGCCCCACAACCGCCAAAAAAAAAAAAGGAGTTTGCATGGATAGAAGGAGGAATTTCCAGAATGGTTAAGGCTTAACCCAGGGGCCTGAGTCATTACAGCCGAGGGTCTAAGGGGACAAAGAGGCCCCTTGAGGCAAAGTTAGTCATTCCAGCCACACGAGGAGTGCTCTTGGTATCCCCTACTCATGTCTGCCTGATGGAGGGCAGCCAGAGGACTGAGGAGTCCCCCCTCAGTGCCCATGGGACCCCCCTGTTAGAGGGTCCCTATGCACCCCAGGCTCTTGGGGGTATGGAGGCAATTTTGAGGTGGAGGAGGGGAACTGGAGGTGATGCACAGCCCCAGGCCAGGAAGTAGCCTCTGCCCCCCCCCCCCGCCCTTGGGGACATTTCCCTGCGATGAAATCACAGCCTGAGCCAGGAACAGGCCCCCCATTGTGATGGGCTGGGGTCTTCAGAGAAAAGGGCCTTTCAGACTCTTAAAAATAGCAGCCCTGAGATTGACGAATCTGCATCCCCTGCCCCCCATGCCTTGCAGACTCCGTCCCCCAACCCCAGACCGTGACCTGTGGGTGACCAGCCAGAGACTCCAGTCGCGGGGTGGGGGAGGACACTGGCTGGCCATGGCTTCCACACCCTCCCTCTACCCCCTCGTGGCCAGGCCCAGGACTCTGAAGATTTCTGTGACCCACGCCAGAATTGCAGGAGCTAGGCGTTTCAGATGAGGCAACCGAGAGGCATGAATAGGAACTCACACCATCGTGCAGGTGATACAGCCTGGATTACAAACCACGCAGCCCTCGGGGGTCCCTCCCTTCTGCCTAGGCCTGGTGTGGGCTGAAAGGGGCGGGGCCGGGTGCCAGCAATGGGGTCGTAGTGGGCCAGCCCCACCACCAATGACCATGCCTGTCAGTCCTAGGCTGATGACCGCTGCTCTTGACCAGATCACTCCGGTGTCTTACTCCTGTAGAGCTGTGCCTTGCTTTCCCAGCCTTGAGAGCCAGGAGGCCACTGCAGGGAAGGGCAGGGGGGGCTCAAGAGTGGGCATTCCCAGGGTGTCTATGAGCTGAAGGAGTAGGTAGCCCTTCTAGACTTTGCGAAGGGAAGGGAGACTAGAGGAGGGCCCCCAGAGTGACTAGAAAGGCCCATCCTTGCAGGACACTGGTGGCTCACACCTGTCACCCTAGCTATTCAGGAGGCTGAGATCTGAGGATCAAGGTTCAAAGCCAACCTGGGCAGGAAGGTCTAGGACACTCTCAGTTCCAATGAACCACCAGAAAACTGGAAGTGGAGCTGTGGCTCAAAGTGGTAGAGTTACTAGCCTTGAGCAAAAGAGCTCAGGGACAGCGCCCAGACCCTGAGTTCAGGACCCATGACAGAGAGAGAGGGGGGGGAGAGAGAAAGAGACAGACAGACAGACAGAGAGAGGAGAGAGAGAGAGGGAGAGAGAGAGAAAGAAAGAAAGAAAGGAAGGAAGGAAGGAAGGAAGGAAGGAAGGAAGGAAGGAAGAAAAGAGAGAGAGAAAGAGAGAAAAGAGAGGGAGGGAGGGAGACAGAGACAGAGAGAGACAGAAAGGGAAAGAGGGAGGGAGAGAGACAGAAGGAGAGAGAGAAAGAGGGAGAGAGACAGAAAGAAAGAAAAAAGAAGAAAGAAGGAAAGGAAGGAAGAAAGAAAGAAAGAAAAAGAGAAAGAGCAAGCACGCGGACCATCCTTGGGGTCTTCTTGACAGGAAGTGCCCTGGGCTGCTAGCAGAGACAGGGGAGGTGGCAGCCAGGTAGGTGGGACCCTCCCCTCCCAGCCCCTTGAGGCAGCAGTCCTGGGGTCCCCCCTCTTTGGCGTCTGCATTGGGCACAGCGCAGAGCTCGGCCTGCCCTCTCTGAACACGTTTCACTTGTGTAGGGGGTGGGGGCTCCCAGCCCCTCCCCGCAGCCCGACCCCCCCCCACTCAGCCTCGGAGAGCACCTGCAGGCTGGGTGCAGGCGGGAACGCCAGCTGTTGGCAGCATTGTCCTGCCCCAGCCTCACTGCCACCCACGGGGACCCCAGCCCCTTCCTGGCCCATCACGTCCAGCCCCACGCCATGAAGTCCCAAGCTGCAGCCGGCTGCAGCCCTGAAGCCCCCTGCAGACCCCAGATCCCATCTCCCCGACACACACCCCCACCCCTGACCACCCCAGCACCGCGGCTCCCACCGCCCTGCATCCTTCTCCCGGCTTTCCCAGAATCGCTCGACTCCTCCTCGAGAGTGGGATGATGTCACTTCCTGAGGGGGGAGGAGTAGGCACGCACGACCCCAGCGGGCCAGCCCGCCAGGCCGCCAGCTCCCCGGAGCAGCCCGGGAGCGGCTGGGAGCGGCTGCATGCAGCGGCCGCACCTGGGAGAGGGCGGCCGGCCGGGCAGGGCATACCGGCCCACCACCCCGCCCCATGCCCCCTCGCCCACCCCGAGGCTGCACTCCCAGCCCAGGGAAGACTTGCCTACATCCTTCCCTAGTGATGCCCGCCTCCGAGGACACACGTTTTCCCCGGAGCCATCAGCTGGGAGAGAAGGATCGGCCACCCGCCACCCCTGGACTGGGTGTCATGTATGTAAGGCTCTGGCAGCTTGGGGGGCATGCAGCTGTCCACACCAGGGGCCCCTCTAGAGCACTCAGTACAGGCGACCCCGACTCTCCTCCATGATGCTATCCATCTGAGGGCTCTCAAGGGGGGCCCTGGGGTCTTGGGCACTAAGCTGGCTCCTAGCTACTTTGGATCCAACTACTTCGGAGAGTTGGGCACGGGGCAGTGAAGGATTCTGGGTTCTGGGTGAGCGTGCAGATGGATTGCTTTTCCTCAATGAAAGGGCAGAAGATGCCCCCAAGCACTCCTGACCAAGTTGCCATCCGGTCCTTCCTGCCCCAGAGCAGTGGCAGCTGTGGCTAAGGATGCTGTGTCGCGTGTCCAAGTCAGAGAACAGTTTACAGGGCGCCGGGCACCGGTGGTTTACACCTGTGATCCTAGCTACTCAGGAGGCTGAGATCTGAGGATCACGGTTCAAAGCCAGCCTGGTCAGGAAAGTCTGTGAAACTCTTATCTCTAATAAACCAGCAGAAAACCATAAGTGGTGCTGTGGCTCAAGTGGTAGAGCGCTTGCCTTGAGCTGAAGAGCTGAGGGACAGCATCCAGGCCCAGAGTTCAAGCCCCATGACTGACAAAAAAGAAAACAAAACAAAAAACATAAAATAAAGACCTCATTGAGCCAAGACTTACTGAGCACCTACTGTGTGCCAAGCCCCAGCCATAACCATCACATCCTACTGTCCGTCCCCAAGGCCTTGGGGCCCCTCTCCCACCCTCTCAGGCCCCATGGTGTTTGTTCCTGGCCTTAGAAGCCTGACCCTAGCCTGGGCTAGATGTAGAAAGGAAATAAGGGGTGGGAGGGCTGAGGGTCCCACCGATGCCATGCAGAAGGAGGAGGTGAGCTCGGCTATCGTGGGGATGTCTTCAGGCATGGCCAGGGTGGGGGACAGGAGAGACCCTAACAGAGCTGAAGTTTGTGTGTCCCGCTGCTAAGGGCCTGGGTGTTGGCTTTGGGTGTTGACAGGGCCGGAGGCAGCTCCTCCCTGGAGATGGCCAGTGCCTAGAAGTCCCCTGGTGGTGGGTGGGGACTTGGGGGCCTGAGTCCTGGACCATAGCTGGAACTGGTCCAGGGACTAGTGGTGTTGCTTGCCCCGGTCCTCCTAGGCAGCTACAGGGTCCTGTGTGCATGTGTGCATGCATGCATGCACATGTGCGTGTGAGTGTGAGTGTGCGTGTGCGTGTGTGTGTGTGTGTGTGTGTGTGTGTGCTGCTACTGGGGCTTGAACTCAGTGCCTGGGTACTATCCCTTAACTTTTTCATTCAAGGCTAGCCTTTAACCACAGCTCCACTTCTGGCTTTTTACTGGTTCATTGGTGATCAGAGTCTCATGGACTTTCCTGCTCTGGCTGGCTTCAAACCTCCATCCTCAGATCTCAGCCTCCTGAGTAGCTAAGATTACAGGCATGAGACCCCAGTGTCCAGCTTTCAGAGTCTTTGCGTGTGTGTATGTGTGTGTGTGTGTGTGTGCTTGTTTTCAGGAGGTGAGCGCCAGGCCCGCTGAGCCTCCCCGAGCTGCCAGCCATGCCCGGGATCGTGGTGTTCCGGCGGCGCTGGTCTGTGGGCAGCGATGACCTTGTCCTGCCAGCCATCTTCCTCTTCCTCCTGCATACTACCTGGTGAGTCCCTGGCTGGGGCCACAGGCCTGGAGGGAAACTTTTTGACCATCTGCTCCTCCCTGCCTGATCCTGTCCCACTCCCTGGAGAAACCCTTGGGGTTCCCTGGACCCTTGGGGGGCAGTACCCACATGGAGACACCCCTTTCCTGGCTGTTGTCACCCTGTACTGAACATGACCACCACGGCTGCATCCCCATGCTGCCATGGAGCTCCCTGTTCTTATTTCTCCTGGTCTTGTGCAGGGGGGTGGGGGGAGAGGGAGATGCCTGCTGCCCCGTCCTTCTGCCAAGCCTAGGCTGGGCAGGGCTGTCCTGCCAGCCAGAGCTGGCATAAGGCAAATGCCCAGGCTTCGGGCCTCGCTGACCTGGCCCCTCCGCAGGTTTGTGATCCTGTCCGTGGTGCTCTTTGGCCTGGTCTACAACCCACACGAGGCCTGCTCCCTGAACCTGGTGGACCACGGCCGCGGCTACCTGGGCATCCTGCTGAGCTGCATGATCGCCGAGATGGCCATCATCTGGCTGAGCATGCGCGGGGGCATCCTGTACACGGAGCCCCGCGACTCCATGCAGTACGTGCTCTACGTGCGCCTGGGTAAGGGCTGCTCCAGACCTCCCTCTACGTCCGTGTCCTCCAGTGCTCATTCATCCCAGAGTCACTGGGCGTGGGTTCAAGTGCCAGACCCTGAGCTAGCACAGGGGCGAGTTAGACCTGGGGGCAGGTAGAAACCCTCCCACTGTATGTTTTGTAAATAAAGTTTTATTGAAACACACTCTTGCATATATGCATCCCCTCAGGCTGCTCTGATTCTCCTGTGGCAGAACTGAGCATTTGCTTCTAAGACTGTAGCACCTCAAAGTCTAAAATATTTGCTTTTGGGGGGGCTTCAATTCAGGGCCTGGGTGTTATCCCTGAGCTTTTTTTTTTTTTTTTTTTCCTCTCAAGGCTAATGCTCTACCACAGCTCCATTTCTGGCTTTTTGTTGGTTAATTAGAGATAAGAATCTATGCTCAACCCAGCTAGCTGGCTTCAAACCACGATCCTCAGATCTCAGTCTCCTAAATAGCTAGGATCACAGGCGTGAGCCACCCGGGCCAGCCTCCCTTCTATCTTAAAACCAGAGCATCTCTGCGAAGCTCACTGGTTTTATGATCCTTTCCAAACAGCCCCGCCCTTTCTTGGGAAGCTCCCCCTCTCACCCCCTACCCCTGCCCAGTCCCAGTTGCCTCTCCCACTCTGTGTGTTAAACCCAGGAGCAAGTAGTGGCAGCATCGTTTGGTAGATGAGGTCACTGGGTTCCTGGGTACTCATGAGCTCTCTCAAGGTCACCCAGCTAGGGAAGGATGGAAATGTTTCCACATTTTCTTCCCAATCCCTGGTCCAGACCCTGGGCTTGGTGGTGCAGACATAAGCAGCCTGGTTGCTCCTTATGCATCCCCTTTCAGTTCCAAGGTTTCTTGCTCTTTTCATGGGATAGACACTTGATTTAATCTCAGGTGGTCCTGGGACAGGGTTGTTACTCCCGTCCTGTAGACGAGGAAGCTTAGCCTGAGATGCACATGCATCCCACACAGGTCCCAAAATCCTGAAAAGACAAGAGAAAAACACTGGGCACCGGTGGCTCACACCTGTCATCCTAGCTACTCAGGAGGCCGAGATCTAAGGATCACGTTCAAAGCCAGCCCAGGAAGGAAAGTCTCATAGACTCTTATTTCCAATGAATCACAGAAAAATCCAGAAGTGGATCTGTGGCTCAATTGGTAGAGCATCAGCCTTGAGTGAAAAAACTCAGGGATAGCACCTAAGCCCTGAGTTAAAGCCCCAGTAAGGGCACATAAACACATCAAATTAATCAATTAAATTAAATAGAGCCATGCATCTTCCTCATCCACCTGTGTAGTCACCTTCACAGAGCAGACTGGGGGACCTAAGGGCACAAGGCCGGGGGCCCAGCACAGAATAGAGGAGGAGGGATGTCCTTGGGGCCCACAGGGGACCCCCCTCCCCCCGACTTCCCACCCCAGCAGCAGAGCTGGCCAGAGGGCTCAGGCCAAGGTCTCTGGGAGCTTCCCCGGTGGCCACACTTCAGCCAGGGCCTGCTCTCCCCGCAGCCATCCTGGTGATCGAGTTCATCTACGCCATTGTGGGCATCGTGTGGCTCACCCAGTACTACACCTCCTGCAATGACCTCACTGCCAAGAACGTCACCCTGGGTATGTGTGTGTCATTCTGTTTCCCAGCCAGCTCTGGGGGTGGGGCCTCTGGGGGCGGGGCCTCTGGGGGCGGGGCCTCCAGGGGCTGGGTGATGGGACTGTGCTCCGCCATCCGCTTGGGGACCCTGGCCTTCAGTGGGCAGTACTTGAGCTCAGCATCTCCTTCATCGCCCACAGACCTGCCTGCTCCCCGGATCAAGGTGTGTCTTGGGGTCTATGTTTGAGGAAAGTTGGTCCCGAGGCTTCTGAGCTGGAAGCTATTTGGAGGCCAGAAGTCACCAGGGCCCCTTTCTTTTTTTTTTTTCTTTTTCTTTTTTCATGGGTCGTGGGGCCTGAACTCTAGGCCTGGGCGCTGTCCCTCAGCTCTTCAGCTCAAGACTAGCTCTCTACCACTTGAGCCATAGTGCCACTTCGGCTTTCTCTGTTTATGTGGTGCTGAGGAATCGAACCCAGGGCCTCATGCATGCAAGACATGCACTCTACCACTGAACCACCTTCCCAGCCCCTAGGGCCCCTTTCGTAAACACGGCTGATGGCCCAGGGACATGTCCCCAATATTTCCACCTCTTGTCACTTCCTGTCACCCCACAGGGATGGTTGTCTGCAACTGGGTGGTCATCCTCAGCGTCTGCATCACCGTCCTCTGCGTCTTCGACCCCACGGGCCGCACCTTCGTCAAGCTGAGGGCCACCAAGAGGAGGCAGCGGAACCTGAGGACCTACAACCTGCGGTCAGTCAGCTGACTGGGGAGTCATGGGCAAGTCCCTCTGCTGATCAGCAGGCAGAGCTGAGGCCTAGCCAGGCTGTGGGTGTGTGAGAGAGACTTCCCCTCTGCCTGCCTCCGTGTCTTTGTCTGTAAATCGCAGTTCCTGCCCCCAGGGGGTTGTCTGGCGACTTACGTGAGATAACATATACAAAGCAGTGTGGTCAACATCGTAAGAGGCTCATGCCTGGAACAGCTTAGGAAATGGGGGCAACAGTGGCATCATCAGGAGTCTGTAGCTCACGCCTGTAATCCTGGCTACTCAGAGGCCTGAGATCTGAGGATCTCGATTCAAAGCCAGCCCAGGCAGGATAGTCCATGACACTCTTATCTCTAAGTAACCAATGACAACCAAAAAAAAGCCAGAAGTAGAGCTGTGGGTCAAGTGGAAGAGGGCTTGGACCAAAAAAAAAAAAAAAAAAAGCTAAGCAAGAATGGAAGGCCCTGAGTTCAAGCCCCAGCACTGGCACATGCTCACGAAAAGAATAACTCTGTCATTATAGTAGGAGACATTAGAAATCTAACCAAACTTGGACAGAGTAAGTGACTGGGGTAGTTGTCACTGGCTTGTTCATAACAAGGATGGAGAAACCGAGGCACAGATGGGTCATGTGACCTTTTTGAAGCTATGCAGCACATCTGTGATGAGACTGGGAACATAAGCCTTCAGGGCTCTCCCTTGTCCAGTAGGCTGTGGACTGCCTGGGTTTCAGAGACTTGGAGGAAGTTAATCGAGGAGGACTTCCTGGAGGGGGTGAGTTTTATGTGGTGGTTTTTTTTTTTTTGCCGTTTGTGGGGCCTGAACTCTGGGCCTGGGCGCTGTCCCTCAGCTCTTCAGCTCAAGGCTAGCGCTCTACCACTTGAACCACAGCGCCACTTGCGGCTTTTTCTGCATATGTGGTGCTGAGGAATTGAACCCAGGGCCTCAGGCATGCAAGGCAAGCACTCTACCACTGAGCCACCTTCCCAGCCCTTGTGTGGTGTTTTTTAGGAAGGGGAAGGCTGTGCCTGGGCCGACTCGGAGAGGGAGGGTTTGACTCCTGTTACTTAAAGAGGGTGGAGTGGTCACCATAACCCCTGAGAATTAAACTCCTACTGTGGCACAGGCCCCCAGCGCTGAGCTCGGTAGAGTGGGACCCGTTATTCCCTTCTGCCAGCCCCAGGACAGTCGTGATCCACCAAGAAAGGTCGCAGTGGTGCCAGGGTGGTTGAAGTGGGTCCAGATCCCCAGCTCAGTGCAGCCTGCTCAGCACCAGGCCCAGCAGCCCAGGCCCCGCCCCTCAGGCCTTCTCCCCACCCCCACGCCTCCATACTGGGCTCCCCATGGACTTTCTTCCACGTCAGCTCATCAGAGACACACCCAGGCCTGGGCTTGTCACCACCCAGTCCCAAATGTCAAGTCTCAAAGCCAAGGCCCTACAGCCCATTTCCCCTCCCAGCTGAACTGGCCAACACCCTCCCCCTCCCCCTCCCCCTCCCCCACCCGAATGCCACTCTGCTTGGGCCTGCCCCCACCTGACCTGGTTTCTGGCCTCCCAGGCTCTTAAGATGCTGCCTTTAAAGCCCAGGGCACACAGCCCCTTGCTAGTGGCATTAACAGTTGCTATCACTTTAAATAGAAAACTTTCTATGGCGCCCACCTGGCTTGTTGACTCCCAGCTACTCAGGAGGCTGAGATCTGAGGTTCTCGGTACAAAGCCAGGAGGCAGGAAAATCTGTGAGAGTCTTAGCTAATTAGCAAAATAAATGCCAGACATGGAGCTATGGCTCAAAGAGTAGGGTGCTAACCTTGTGCAACAACAACAAAAAAGCTACGTAAGTGACAGAACCTGGGCCCCGAGTTCAAGCCCAGGTACCACCCCTCCCTCCCACCTCCAAAAAAAGAAAGAAAGAAAGCTTTCCATGGTTTCTAAACCGTGTGAAGGTGGGTACGAGGCCAGAGCCTCCAGGCCCCTCTACCTGTGGGGGTTTCTTCAGATTCTCCCTGGGGTCTCCCCCACTGGCTATGAAGCTACCACGTTTTGTGTCGTTTTATTCCAAGCCAGGACATTTTCAATCCAGCAACTTCCCAATGTAGAGACATGCTCACCCCACACCTATTTTGGTTGGGGTTGGATGTTGGGTGTATTGTTAAAGGCCTTGGCCCTGACTCTTTCCAGCAAATTGGTGGAGGCTGGGGAGAAGGGGAACTTTCCCCAGCACTGTTCCCAGAGCCCCAGCCTTGGGTTTTTGCAGAAGGAATGTCTGTCCTTCTTCCTCTTTAGTGGACTGTTGGAAACCATGACTATCTGTCCAGACTTGGTATGTGGCCCCCTACTTAACTAAACCTGTCACCGGCCTCACACGCTAAGATCAGCTGCCCCTGGTGTCTATCAAGGGTACTGCTGTGACGGTAGAGTGCTTCCATCTGGCCACAAGCCAGGCAGCAAATCCTCCTTGTTATTACATTTGCAAGTCCCATTGGGTTAGAAAACGTTAAAGATCTGAATGCACTGGGACCCTAGTTTGGCCAGTATACTGTCGCCTCATCAAGCCCCTGGAAGAGAAGACATTGGCTCAGGATACAAGGCTGCCTGAGTCTCCAGGGGCAGCTGGTCCTAGGACCAGTTCCTAAGCACCTCCTGTAACTCTGGATGACCCCGTTTTCTCCTCCTTCTGGAAAGCTGCCTTGTGGAGCCAGGGTTAAAAGAGTGCCGAGCAGACCCTGGCTGCACAGAGAAACCAAGCAGCTCCAGGACAGCCAGACCCGTCACCCCTGATCACTGCTAAGTGCCGTGAATGCACTGGAGGGCCAACCTCTCCGGCCCCCTTGACAGCCCCAGCAGCAGGGCAGCAGGGCAGCCAGCCAGCCCCTTGTTCAGTTGGAGACTGCTATGTATATTTGATGTTGCTGCCATTGTTAAGTTCTTCTAAGTGGAATATAATGAGTTTCTGCATTCGTTTGTGGGGGGAGAAGGGGAGGAATGCAGATCTGTGTGACAGGTCTGTCCCAGCCCTTGGAACAGAAGGACAGAGAGACCCAAGCCTGGTCACCTCTCCCAGAGCTCCTGGTTGGAGCCTTGGGACAGCAGAGCCGTCTTTTACTTTGGCGTCATAATTCTGAAGCCCCTCCCCAGGCACAGCCTTGAGTCAGTCTTCCAAAAGTCAGGGAGCCCCCATCCCGTACCCCCCAAACCAATGGCCCATGAATTTTCTTTTTACTTTTTCTGGTCCTAGGACTTGAACTCTGGGCCTTGGCACTGTCCCTGAACTTTATTTGTTTTATTTTTTATTTTTTTATTTTTCTGCATGAGGCTAGCATTCTACTAATTGAGCCACAGCTCCACTTCCGGTTTTCTGGTAGTTCACTGGAGATAAGAGTCTCATGGACTTTCCTGCCCGCACTGGCTTCAAACCAAAACTCTCAGATCTCAGCCTCCTAAGTAGCTAGGATTACAGGCGTAACCAGTGCCTGGCCAGCTCATGATTTTAAGCCAACAGGAGCCCCCTCAGGGAGTGCCTTGGATGGCTGAAACCTGGGTCACTGACCACCCAGCCTTGGCTAGGCCTGGACCCTGTTCCCTCCCCAAGCTTCTCTGCTGCAGCCCTTTAGGAACAGGCTGCCTCTGGGCCCAGCTCGTGTGCTCCAGCCTCTGACCTGGCATATCCGGTCTCTCTCTGTCTCCACAGGCACCGCTTGGAGGAGGGTCAGGCCACCAGCTGGTCCCGGCGGCTCAAAGTGTTCCTCTGTTGCACCCGGACCAAGGACTCCCAGTCAGTAAGTACTGGGAGGTGGCTCCCCGCAGGCCCATGCCCAGCGATGCAGACCCTTTTACCCCTTTGGCAAAGCAGGGTGGACAGGATTGGGCAAGAGGTACTGGGCTTTGCGTGTGAGCAGGTGACAGCCTGCTGTACGATGGTCTGTTCTCCATTGACCAGCTCCCCCAGCCGGGAAAGCAGCTGTCCACTTGCTTTGTCAAAGGAACAGAAAGACACAATGCCTTTAGTTTCGGACAAATGCTCCCGGGTCAGGCAACCTCCAGACAAGAACAGTGGGTCCATTTGTCAGCAACAAATGATCTGGAAAGTCTGGACTCACTGTCAAGTGCTCTGCATGGGGCTGGACATCAGTTCAGTTGATGCAAACAGAGATCCAGACACATGAGTACTGTGGAAGGAAAGCACAGTCAGCCACAGATGGCCCTGAAGATAGAAAAAGAGACAGGAACCTTAGAGATGACTTAGCCTATCATTCAGTTTTGCAGATTAGGCAGCTGGGGGCCCAGATAGGGGTGTGATTTGCTCAGTTTCCCCCCAGCAAGTGAGTAACAGAGCTAGTGAGGTCAGAAGACCCCCTTGTGCCCGAGGCAGAGAGCAAAGTGTGCTCCTCAGAAGCCACTGGAAACCTTGCCGCCAGCAACTTCTGGTGAGCCATGTGGTCTGGGAGGCCATAGAGGAAGACCCGAGGCACGCTGGGCAGGTGGGGAGCACGTCTGGGGTCTGTCCGGGGAGGTCTGAGGGGTCACAGGCAGTCATGCAAGGAGTGGTCCCCTGATAGATGGAGGCTAGGTTTGATGGAAGGCACTCGTGCCCCTCCTGGACCCACGTGTAGAGATGGGGTTGTTGTTAGAGCTTGAAGCCAAGGACGTATGTCTCAGGGGAGTTTCTGAGTATCAATCCAGGTAGAAATAGACTATAGCCAGGGACTGCCCTAGGAACAGGTCCAGTCCAAGTGCTTTTAAAAAATAAACAACAACAACAACAAACTTTGGGGATGGCAGGGCTGGGGACTGAACTCATGCTTGCTAAGCAAGCATTCTACCATTTGAACATTGACCAGTCCCTTTGCTTTTCCTTTGTTTTTGTTTTTTTTTTTTTTTTTAATAGGATCTATAAGCTTTTGCCCAGGCAGGCCTTCAACAGTAGACTTACTTCTTCCTCTCAAGCAGCTGGGATTATAGGGAAATACTACCACACTTGGCTCTGAGTAATTTTTGTTTGTAGTTAGTTTGGGGATTTGTTTTTTGGTTTATTTTGGGGAGGGGGTCATATTGGTTTTAGATACTAGGGCTTGAACTCAAGGTCTGAGCATTGTCTCTTGGCTTTTTCTGTTCAAGTCTGGTACTCTATTACTCAAGCCACACTCTACCTCTGGCTTTTTGGCGCTTAATTGGAGATAAGAGTCTCATGGACTTTCCTGCCTGGGTTGGATCCAAACTGGGGCCCCCAGGAGTTTCAGCCTTTTAAGTAGCTAGGGTTACAGGTGTGAGCCACCGGTTCCCAGCTTCTGAGTGCTGTCCCATCGATTTAAAAATCTGTCATTTACATAAACCATATTTCCAAGTCTAGCGCCTCAGTCCCTCTGGGCCGCCAGCTGGAGCTGTGGGCAGTGGCCCACACTGTGTGTGGCCTTCTTGGGCCTTTGAGTCTTCAACTTTAGATTTCTTTTTTTCTCTCTCTCTTTCTCTCTCTTCCGCATGCTAGACATCCCAGCAGGAGACCAGAGAAGCATGGCCAGTTGCTGAGTTTGTTCTCCTTTGGCATCTTCCGGGGCTTCAGGCCCCAGGGTAGCGAGAGGCAGGGAGTCTCAGAGCCACTGACCAGTGGGACTCATCTTTACCCATGTCCCTGCTGAGGACAGGGCCTGGAGGAAGCAGAGAGGCCACTGGTCCAGCAATCACACCCCTTCTCAACCACATCATGGGCACCACTGAACATTGTGTGTGGGGCTCCAGACCCTCAAGGCTCCAGAGTCCTTGGCAGGGGCTGGGTGGGGGGGAGGGCTTCCAGGATCCTAGATGGTGGGGTGATTGCTGAATGCTTCCTATGGCTTCTCTGCTCGACACAGCCCGTAGAACAAGCTGAGCCATGGCACCTTGGTTCCTAGTTTGGGAAGAGGCAGTGGCTCCGGCTGGCTCCCAGGCTGGGTGGATGCTTGAGCCGCGTACTGGCATCTAGAGCAGAGGCCTGGGCAGTGGGAGAGGCTCAGTGTGGCTGACTCCCGCCAGGCCTGCAGGAACCGGGGCGCTCAAGGTCGCAACTGCCCAGAGCCAGCTGGGTCGGGCCGGGGCCGGGCTGCGCAGGTGCCACAGGACACCTGCCCTGGGGGATTCACTTCTGGTCTCTCGGCCTCTTCTGTCCCTCTGCCGCTGCCCCCTGCCTTCCTGAATCTCACAGGATGCCTACTCGGAAATCGCCTACCTCTTCGCCGAGTTTTTCCGGGACCTGGACATTGTGCCGTCTGACATCATTGCTGGCCTGGTGCTGCTCCGGCAGCGGCAGCGAGCCAAGCGCAACGCTGTGCTGGACGAGGTGAGGGTGCTGGGGCCGCCTCCGCCCCTCCCTGTGGCCCCGCCCCGCCTCCAGCCCCGCCTCCGCCCCCTGTGGCCCCGCCCCGCCTCCAGCCCCGCCTCCGCCCCCTGTGGCCCCGCCCCGCCTCCGGCCCCGCCTCCGCCCCTCCCTGTGGCCCCGCCCCGCCCCCAGCCCCGCCTCCGCCCTCCCTGTGGCCCCGCCCCGCCTCCGCCCCCTGTGGCCCCCGCCCCGCCTCCGGCCCCGCCTCTGCCCCTCCCTGTGGCCCCGCCTCCCGCCCCTCCCTGTGGCCCTGCCTCCCGCCCCGCCTCCGCCCCTCCCTGTGGCCCCGCCCCTCCCTGTGGCCGCCCCGCCTCCGCCCCTGTGGCCCCGCCCCGCCTCCGGCCCCGCCTCTGCCCCTCCACGTGGCCCCGCCCCGCCCCACCTCCCGCCCCTCCCTGTGGCCGCCTTCCCGCCTCCCGCCTCCTGGGATCTTCAAGTCTCTCCACTGGCTGCTCTCCATCACTACTAAAGAAATGCTGGGGTGGGCTGGGAAGATGGCTCAGTGGTAGAGCGCTTGCCTTGCATGTCTGAGGCCCTGGGTTCGATTCCTCAGCACCACATAAGCAAAAAGATTTAAAAAAAAAAGCCGGAAGTGGCTCTGTGGCTCAAGTGGTAGAGCGCTAGCCTTGAGCTGAAGAGCTGAGGGACAGTGCCCAGGCCCAGAGTTCAAGCCCTATGACCGGACCAAAAAAAAAAAAAAGAAACGCCCAGGTGCCTCCTGTTTGTCCCTTTTGGGCCAAGCCCTTTTGGGGCTTGAACTTGGGGCCAGGGCCCTGTCCTTTATCTCATTTGCTTAAAACCACTGCTCTACCACTGGAGCCAGAGCTCCCTTCCCGCCTTCTTGGGAGATTAGAGTCTCACGGACTTTCCCGCCTGGACTGGCTTTGAACTCTTTGATCTTCAGAGCTCAGCCTCCTGAGTAGCGAGGATTACAGGTTCCAGCCACTGGTGCCTGACTTACTTTTTTATTTTCTCCAGTTCTTTGCCTGTAGCCAGCCTCAATCTGGGATCCTCCTGACAATGCCTTCCACGTGGCTAGAATTACTATAGGTTTATGTTATGATATGCAGCTTGTTCTTTGAGATGGAGTCGTTTTTTATTTTTTTGTCTCAGCTGGCTAATTTCTGCTTCCCAAGCAGCGGGCATTTCAGGCATGTACCACCATGCCCCACCTTCCAAGGATTTCTAATCACAGGGACCCCTGGTGACCATTGCCAGCCTGGTGCTTTTGACCTCTGGCTTTACTGCTCTATCCCTGCCAGCACACCAGTTCCGGCTCTGCCAGTCTGTCCCAAATCCCTTTCCCCTGGGTGTGGGCCAGGAGTCCCCTTGGGGCTTGGGGCTCTGGGTTGAAAGGGAACAACTAGAAATACAAGGGAAGTGCTGCCTGTTGCATACCACCCACTCACTCTCTGGGGCCCTGGGATCTTTGGAAAACAGGCGGTGCCCAGGGCCGCAACCTCTTTCTCAGCCCTGTGTCTGGATTTGTCAGGCAAACAATGATATCTTGGCCTTCCTATCCGGGATGCCAGTGACCAGAAACACCAAGTACCTGGACCTCAAGAACTCGGTGAGTCACAAGGCTCCGGCCCCTCCATCCTCTTCCCCCACTGCCATCAGCCCTCCCAGAAGCCCCTCCTCACATCACCCCCAAGTGCCCCCCACACACACCCTTCACTAAGCTATTGCACCGTGAGCTGGGAAAACCACTGCTAGCGAGAAGTGCACTGGGGCATAGCAGGCTTTCTAGAATCTTCTCTCAAGTGCCTTGGGTTGAAATCCCAGGGCTTAAAGAAGAGCCGGGCCTGGGGCTGGGAAGGTGGCTCAGTGGTAGAGCGCTTGCCTTGCATGCCTGAGGCCCTGGGTTCAATTCCTCAGCAACACATAAGCAAAAAGAAAAAAGCCAGAAGTGGCGCTGTGGCTCAAGTGGTAGAGCGCCCAGAGTTCAAGCCCCATGACCGGACCCAAAAAAAAAAAAGAAGAGCCGGGCCCATGGCACCGTGCCCGGCCCAGGGCACTGCGGTGCAGCCTCAAACCATAGCTGGCAACAGGAAGTCCAGCCTTGTGGCCGAACCACAGAGCAAGTCCTCGTCCTTCTGAGCCGGTCCCCGCCCTCGGCACACACCCCACCCAGAGCTCCAGGGGACAGTGAGGGCGTGAGGGAGTCCTAAGCCCAGCCCCACGAGCACCCACCAGCACCGGGCCCAGCGCCACCCTTGGGTGATCTCCGTCTGTCCTTCAGAAAAGCCTAGGTTTCCTTCTGCTCCACTCACCAAAGCCCGCGTAACAGGTGCTACTGCCAGTCTCCATGGCCTGGCCTGCCCGGCTAGGGGAGGGGCGGGGCAGGGCAGAGGCTGCCAGAGCCCCGCCTACCAGGGAGCTCAGGCATGGCATAATTACCCCTGGGGCACTGAGGAAGGCCTGCCCGCCTGACTTCACGAGATGACTAATCGTCCTCGCTCACTCTGACAAGGTGACTAATTCCCTGTAAGTGCCACCGTCCTCCGGTGCCCAGGGGCACGTGGAACTGACTGGCCAGGACCCTGTGGTTCCCAGTTCTGCTCTCTCTCTCTCTCTCTCTCTCTCTCTCTCTCTCTCTCTCTCTCTCTCTCTCTCTCTCTCTCTCTCTGTCTCCAGCCCAGGATGCTGATAACACAGGTTTTCCAGCCATCACACTTTAGACTCTCCAAGTTTCCAACCTGTGCCTTTTTCTCTAGAATGACCCCAATCTCCCTGACCCCTCCCTTCCGCCCCCCCCCCCCAGCCTCACTGAGACTTCATGAGTCAGAACAGAGAGAAGTCAATTCCCTGACAGCAAAGCCCTTTCCTGGGACCCCATTGCTAGAATGGGGTTGTGGACCACACATGCTCCCTCCCCCCCCCTCTTTCCTGGAGAGGGGGAAAAAAGCCAGACAATCGATCTCATGCTCCAAGTGAATTTTCTGTCTCCCAATCATTAATTCAGAGATTGGAGCTACCAGGACGGGACTGAGGAGAATACATGCCCTGGGCACATGTGTACGTGGAGGTACCCTGCCTCACGCCCCCTCCCTGCTGTCCCACCTCCGGGACCAGCTGAGCAGAGGCCACAGACAGAAGGTCTGGGGGCCACCTTCCCCTGCGTCCTGTCTTCCAGCACGAGATGCTGCGCTACAAGGAAGTCTGTTACTACATGCTGTTCGCCCTGGCGGCCTACGGCTGGCCCATGTACCTGATGCGGAAGCCCGCCTGCGGCCTGTGCCAGCTGGCTCGTTCCTGCTCGTGAGTACCCCACCGAGGCCTGGCTTGGAATCCAGACCATCCCTTGCAGCCTGGGGGAAGTCGGTGCACCTCGCGGGGACCTGTGAAATGGGGTGATTGAGACCCTGCTGGTTTTGTTCATTCCCTGCCCCTTCTGGCTCTCTCTGTCCACACACACACACACACACACACACACACACACACACACACACACACACACACACGCCATCCATTTCCCTTCTATTCACCTCTCTCCATCTCTGGCTCTTCTCCTGGGCACTGCTTTTCTGGAATTAAATTGTCTTGGAAGGGAGGCCTACTCTATGGAAGGTTCTAGAAAGGCATCCAGAAGGCCCTTTAGCAAGAAGCCCCAAGTTCTTTTCCCCTCCTGGGGAAGGCCTCAGCCACAGATCTGGCTGCAACCTGGCTCAGGGAGTGGGGGCTGGGGGGAGGTCTCTGCATTCCTAAGTGGGCCAGAGAAGGGCTCCAGGAAGGACCCTCTCTTGTGACGGCTCCGCCCTCAGTCCATGCCAGGGAGAAGCAGGACAGCTCCCTGGACTCGTGTTCCAGAAAGGCTGGCCTCTAGGTCAGCTGCTTCCCCACACCCCACCCCAGGGACCACCAGAGTCACGCCTGCTCTTTCCTGGGAAAGCTACTGGCTCTTGGGACTTGGTTCTTTTTCTTGTTTTCCCCTTTTTCTTTTGCTTTTAGTGGTCAGTTGTGGGGCTTGAACTCAGGACCTGGGCTCTCTCAGCGTTTTTGCTCATGGCTAGCACTCTACCACTTTGAGCCACAGCTCCACTTCCGGTTTTCTGGCGTTTAATTGGAGACAAGAGTCCCGCAGATGGGGCTGTGCTTTGAACTGCGATCGTCAGACCTCAGCCTCCTGAGTAGCTAGGATGACAGGTGTGAGCCACCAGCCAGCAACGGGCTTCTTTTTCTTTTCTTGTGCTGGTACTGAGGCTTGAACTCAGAGCTTCACACTCTCCCTTGGTTTTTTTTTCACATCACAGACTTTCCTGCTCAGGCTGGCTTTGAACTAGGATTCTCAGATCTCACCTCCTGAGTAGCTAGGATTACGGGGCGATCACTAGCACCTGGCTCTATCAGCCTTCTCCATACTGAATGGGAGAGAGAGAACAGAGTCCTTGGCCCTGAGAGGGTTCAGTTAGGGCAGGGCTTCACCCTTAAGAAGCACCTGCACGTGCTGGACCTTTGGTTTCCCAGCATCCCCCCGGGAAGCAGCTGCCAGCCCCCCACTCATACAGCAGGGGAGGCCAAGGGGCTGGTGGGGCAGTGCCCTCCAGGCCTATAAAATCAGGAAGTGACGTTGTCAGGAAGAGTTCCAAGTACAGTCCTAAGTGCAAGGCCGTATCACTACAGAGCCAGGCTCCACCCAGGGGACAGAGGGCAGGAGTTCGGGGCCCACCGTCACCACCACCACCAGCACTTGCCCTGGTGGTGTAGAAGCTGCTGGTGGGTGACTGGCCCGGCTCTCTGGTGAGCATTCTGCTTGGCTTCCAGACTTTGGATTAACTCCAAAGTTTCTCCATTGAGAAGCAACAGTTCCATGACCCCTGAGAGAAGAAAAATGTCTCAGTCTCACCAAAATCCTGGTGGTGTTGATAAAATCTCACTCCGCTGGCAGCTTAAGTCAACTGACAACCCGGGTCACTCCCGCGCTGGGCTGATCTGTTGGATACAGGCTCCCTCTGGTGGCCTATATTGGAACTGCAGTCCAAATTAGGGGCTCAAGAGCTGGCTCAGCCAGCCAGCCAGCCTCCCCTGTACCTGGCAGATTTGTACTGGGGCCACAGCTGTGATGAGCACAGGGGAGAGCCCCTGCCCACCCCGCGGAGCCCCAGCCGAGACAATGTGCAGAAAGAAAGTCTATTGTGTGTCAGAGTCGATGGCGCCCCCAAAGGATGCAGGAGATGGGGAAGCTCCATCAGAACATAGCCGGGTAGGCAGAGCCTCAGGCCTCAGTAGGACCAAGGTTCTTAAGCTAGGTAAGGAGGGCACCATTATGGGGTCTGGTTTGACTTCTTTTTAAAGGGTCACGGTGCTGCTGAGTGGAGAACCCTGGGCAGCTGTGGATGAGGGAGGCCAGGCAGGTACCAGCCTCGGGAGGGACACCCAGGCAAAGAGAGAGGGGAGAAAGCACAGGCAGGAGCTGGTGCTGTACCTGGAGACAAAGCCCAGCTCGTGAGGGTGCCGGGAGGATATGGGGGATCTGGGGGGGGGCTAGTCCCATGGCCTGGACTTGGAACCTGAAGTGCTTAGAGATCAGATCTAGAGTGGGTTGTAGAGCATGTCCATGGCATTTAGAGCCCAGCACTGGGTGAGTGCAGACAGGATGCATAGCTAGAGAGAAGAGGAGGCTCAAGCTAGACTTGGAATCCTTGGTGACAGAGAACAAGCCAGGGAGGAGGGCCAGTCCAGGAAGGGACTGGAAGGAGAGGCGTTTTCAGCCAACTGGAGATGGACCTGTGGGTCAGGGCCTTCTAAGAGATCATGTGCTGGGAGCCAGAAGTGACTGGTGAGTATGATAGCATGATGGTCACTGGGGACAAAGCAAAGATGATTCTGGAGACCAGATGGGACTAGAAATCCAACTGGAAACTGTGCGCCGGTGGTTCACGTCTATGATCCTAGCTACTCAGGAGCTGAGAGAGCTGAGGACTGCAGTTCAAAGCCAGCTTGGGGAAGGAAAGTCTGTGAGACTCTTACTTCCAATTAAGCACCAAAAAGCTGAAAGTGGAGTTGTGGCTCAAGTGGCAGAGTTCCAACCAAAAAGCCCAGGGACAACACCATGGTCCTGAATTCAAGACCCCAGGATCAGCAGAGAGAAAAAGAAAGAGAGAGAGAGAGAGAGAGAGAGAGAGAGAGAGAGAGAGAGAGAGAGAGAGAGAGAAGAGAGAGAGAGAGAGAGAGAGAGAGAGAGAGAGAGAGAGAGAGAGAGAAACTAGAGCCCCATCCAGAGAAGATGGAGGAGAAAAATGCCCCATCAAGCCAGGTGCTGGTGGCTCACTCCTGTAATCCTAGCTACTCAGGCGGCTGAGATCTGAGGATCTCGGTTCAAAGCCAGCTCAGGCAGGAAAATCTGTCAGACTCTTATCTCCAATTAACCACTCAGAAAACCAGAAGTGGTGCTGTGCCTCGAGTGGTAGATGAAGCGCTGAGGGACAACGCTCAGGCCCAGAGTTCAAGCCCTATGACTGAAAAAAAAAAAAAAAAAAGCCCTATCAGGGGTCCCCGGCGCTGAGCTCATGGCCGCCGCTCCCCAGATGCTGCCTGTGCCCAGCACGGCCCCGATTCGCCCCCGGAGTCACCATCGAGGAAGACAACTGCTGTGGCTGCAATGCCATCGCCATCCGCCGCCACTTTCTGGACGAGAACATGACGGCGGTGGACATTGTCTACACCTCCTGCCACGACGCGGTGAGGGCCAGGCGGGGGCCGTGCGGTGCGGTGGGGTGGGGTGAGGGGCCTGGGGGGCGCTGCAGCCTGCCCACCGTGGGCTGGGCCAGGGCAGCCCCTCCTCTTCCACATCCCAGGCTGAGGAAGGGGGTTGCCTACCCCGCCTGTAGCATCGGGCTCTTCCTGCCCAGCCTTAAGGAAATGAGAAAAGAAAAAAGCAAAGCGGGGAGGCTGTGCACTGGGGTGCCCAGAGGTCCCAGGAGCCCCGGTCTTGGCAGGCCTGAAGGGGTTCCCAGGCCACAGGAGCCGGAGGATTTCTTAGCCAGGAAGACAGACAGTTAGCGTCATGCAATCTAAGTCTAGCCCCATGCCGGAGTTCTGGGGCTCATGGGCTGCCACCTCCTAGGTCTACGAAACCCCCTTCTATGTGGCAGTGGACCATGACAAGAAGAAAGTGGTGATCAGTATCAGGGGAACCCTGTCCCCGAAGGTATGCTGCCCATGGCCCCCCCGGGGCCCCTCAAAGCCTCCCCATTCCCATCCTCCTCAGCCTCCTCTCACCTGCCTCTTCTCCCCCCCCCCTCCCCCCAGGATGCCCTGACCGACCTGACCGGCGATGCTGAGCGTCTCCCCGTGGAGGGGCACCGAGGCACCTGGCTAGGACATAAGGTACCCACTCTGCGTGCCTTCAGGGCCCCTGACCTTCTCTTCCCCAGCCCCTTGGCCTGCGTGTGTGTACACGCGCGCATGCGTACTTGCGCACACCAGGGGACTTTACTGCTTGCTCAGCCACTGGGAGAGACTGGTCAGAGAGCTGTGCATTAGTCTGGAAGGTTCCTGTGGCCCATCTCCATGGGATGCCCCCCTCCACACACACACACACAGCCCAGAACAGGAGTGCCCATTCCCAGGAGGGCAAGGGGGCCTGGGGAGGCTGTGGGGCCCAGATCACACCAGTGTGTCCTGGGCACGCTGCCCTCTGAGCCTCTGTCTCCTCCTCTCTGGGATTGACCCCAGGGGAGCATGGCGTAGGGCAGGGTCCATGGGCCCAGTCACTGTGGTCGCCTGCCGCCAACCCTGCCCTGTTCCTCTCGCCAGGGCATGGTGCTGTCTGCCGAGTACATCAAAAAGAAGCTGGAGCAGGAGATGGTCCTGTCCCAGGCCTTCGGGCGGGACCTGGTGAGGCGTCTTCCGTGCCCCCCACCCCTCCAGCCTGAGGGAGGAGGGGCCAAACCATGGCCAGGCCCCTGCTGCCCCTCCCCCAGCTCTGTCCCGCAGACAGCTCCTGGAGATGCCCCGGGCTCCCCGCCCAGGTACCCAGTACCTGCTCCCTGCCTGCTTAGCACTGAGCCATTTGTTCCAAAAGAAAGTTTAGTGGAGCACTCAAAATAGAGAGCAGAATGACAGCGACACGCGGCAGCTCTGCTTGGCAATCTGAACCCGGACCCCCACCCCATTCCCCCCACCCCCGCACAGGCAGCAACTGAGGCACTGCCAGTGCCCCTTCCCTGGCCCTGCAGACTCTACACTAGTAACTTAAGGAAGAGGGAGGGGGACAGGTAGCCTAATGGTTAGCCTAGAGGACAATCATTATAGTAATAGACACTCAGAGATGCAATGCCGAGGAGGGCGTGGGAAATCAGGGAGGGCTTCTCCAAGGAAGAACCTCTGAGCAAGGTCTTGAAGGATGAGTAGGAGTTCGTGAATACAGTCTCCCTAAGCAAGCAGTCTGTGGGGACCAGCATCCATACAGGACAGACTTGATCCCAGGACTCTGCAGAAAGTCCTCTGCCTCCCTGGTGTCAGCTGGGGCACTGAGCTTGGCAGGCAGCAGGGCACTGTTCTCAGGCTTCTCTTGGTGCCCAGGGCCGCGGAACCAAACACTACGGCCTGATTGTGGTGGGCCACTCCTTGGGCGCGGGCACAGCCGCCATCCTCTCCTTCCTCCTGCGCCCACAGTACCCAACCCTCAAGTGCTTCGCCTATTCACCCCCAGGGGGCCTGCTGAGGTGAGCAGCCCTGGAGTAGGCTGGTATGACGGGAGCCATCGAGGGCTGGTGGGGCTAGACTGGGGCTGCCCAACTTCCGGTCACAGGGAGGGGCTGGGAATGGCCCCGTGCATGGAGTGTGGTGGGCTCCCCAGAAGGCATGGAGCTCAGTGGCGTCGCCACCCACCCCGGGGATGCTGGGGCTCCCGCCATGCCCCTGATCCATGCCTGAACACCTTCCTTCCTCCCTCCCCCTTCTCCCACAGCGAGGACGCCATGGAGTACTCTAAGGAGTTTGTGACTGCCGTGGTACTGGGCAAAGACCTCGTCCCCAGGTGAACCCCCACCCCAGTCCCCAGCCCCATGTCCCCCACCCCACTCCTCATCTCCCTGCGGATCCTCCTACCCCCAGTACCACTGGCTCACACCAGTCATCCTAGCTACTCAGGCCGGGCGCTGGTGGCTCACGCCTGTAATCCTAACTATTCAGGAGGCTGAGATCTGAGGATCACAGTTCAAAGCCAGCCAGGGCAGGAAAGTCCATGAGACTCTTACCTCCAATGAACCACCAGAAAACCAGAAGTAGCGCTGTGGCTTAAGTGGTAGAGCACAGGCCTTGAGCTGAAGAGCTGAGGGACAGCACCCAGGCCCAGAGTTCAAGCCCCACGACCGACAACAACAATAAAAAAGACTGAGATCTGAAAATTGCAGTTCAAAGCCAGCCCAGGCAGAGGTCTCTTATCTGTGAAACTTATCTCCCATGAACCAGCAGAAGAAAAAAAAAGTGGGAAATGGATTAGGCCAAGTGGTAGAGCATCAGTCTGGAATGAAAAAGCTAACAGACAGCACTTAGGCTGTGAGTTCAAGCCCTAGTACCTGTATGCACACACACACACACACACACACACACACACACACACACACACACACACACACGTAAGTCATCGCTGGCACCCGTACCTTGCTTGGCTCCACCTTTCTTCTGCTCCCCTCTGCTGAGCTACAGACTCCATGCTACCTCCAACCTGGTAGCCAGGCACAGGCCAGCCCACTCTACCCCCTCACCCCCCTCCCTTGTTTCCCTCCACTCCCCTCCCAGCCCTGGCCAGGCCAGACTGATACCTCTCTCTCTCTCTCTCTCTCTCTGCCCCTGCCCCAGGATCGGCCTGTCCCAGCTGGAAGGTTTTCGTCGCCAGCTCCTGGATGTCCTACAACGCAGCACCAAGCCCAAAGTGAGCTCCTGCCTGGCATTCTGGCCTTGGGGCAGCCCTAGCTGTCCCTGTCCTGGAGTTCCCCGCTGATCCCCCAGGACAAAGCACAAAGGGCCCCACTGTGGATCTGGAAACCTCAAACCCTCAGTCTCTAAGCTCAGTCCATCCAGCCCCTGTCCTTGGACAGGTGGGGAAACTGAGGCCCGGGCCCAGTGTTGGAGGGCCCTGCCACAACTGTGTCAAACTTGGAAGAGCCAGGATGGACTACACTGAGCTGTCTTAACTCATCTGATCCTTGAGCGGCCATATTTGGAGTGGGCAAGAAAAGCTGTTTATTCTGGGCTGGGAATGTGGCTTAGTGGTAGAGTGCTTGCCTAGCATGCATGAAGCCCTGGGTTTGATTCTTCAGTACCACATACACAGAAAAAGGTGGAAGTGGTGTTGTGTCTCAAGTGGTAGATTGCTAGCCTTGAGCACAGAGAGGCTCAGGGACAGAACCCAGGCCCTGAGTTCAAGCCCCAGGACTGGCAAAAAAAAAAAAAAAGGCCTTTCTTCAAAGCCTGCAAGGTAAAGCCTAGGCCCCAAGAAGGCTGGGTGCTCCGTGGGGAGGATGCAGTCTGCTCCCGTCTTCTGCTGGAGTCGGGAGGAGAGGGCCAGCTCTGCCCAGACTGTACCAGGTCTTGAGGAATGCTAGCAGGCCACTGGCACCAGGAGTGTGGGGCGAGGCTGGGTGCTGTGGCCCTGGCCTAGGCCAGCAGCAGCAGGAGCCCACTCAGAATGTCCATGAGGTCTCTCTTCATTGGCCCCATCAGGAGTGCCCTCACCCCCATTCAGTACCTCAGCCTGTCGGTGCTGTTCCCAGCCCTGGTGTCTGTGACCTTCTGGCGGCAGAGCCCGGGGTCCAGTGCCAGGTGCCAGGTGGTGGGCAGGAGAGCCTAGCTTCACCGGTCTGTGTCTGTCTAGAGGACCCAGCTCTGGGCAAGAGGCATTGTCTCTACCAGGGCTTGACCTGGGCATTCATTGTACCTGGAGTCAAGTATCTGGGACCTGACCCAGACCTGGCCAGGCCTGGCAGGTAGAGCCTGATCAAACTGAGGTCAGTTCTGCCTCCAACTTGTGGAATGATCTAGAACAAGTCCCTTCCCTCACTGGGCCTGTCTCCCATCCACTAGATGAGGGCTTGGCTGGTCCCCCAGCCCCTTGCCAGCCATGAAATTCAACAATTCCATGTCATCTGTCCTTGGCATCTTATTGGCCATCTGGCCACCGTACACTTCAGCCACTGCCTCTTCAGGTGGGCACCGACCTTTAATGCCCTGGCCACAATCCCTTCTGCCCCTTCACATCCCCCTCCCCCTCACCTGTTGAGCCTTCCTGAGCACCCCAGCCCTGCCCAGCCAGCCAGCCTTGCTCAGCCCCCACTGCCTCTCCCTGCTCACCCCCCACAGTGGCGGATCATCGTGGGGGCCACCAAGTGCATCCCTAAGTCAGAGCTGCCCGAGGAGATGGAGGTGACCACGCTAGCCAGCACGCGGCTCTGGACCCATCCCAGCGACCTGACCATCGCCCTCTCGGCCAGTACCCCACTCTACCCGCCCGGCCGCATCATCCACGTGGTCCACAACCACCCCGCAGAGCAGTGCTGGTAGGTGACACCCAGGGCTCCAGATCCATGGCCACCCAGGGTGTGGACAGGGGCAGCATCTGGGCACCTCAGTCCACAGTGCTATGCTTCAGCCTCAGTGTCAGTCCTTCCCTGCTGCTCCCGTGGTGCCCGCCTGGCCCTTCCACCATGAAGTGTATACTGGGCCCGGTGGTGGTGGCTCACTCCTGTAATCCTAGCTGTTCAGGAGATCTGAGAATCACAGGTCAAAACCAACCTAGGCAGGAAAGTTGGTGAGACTTAGTATCTAATTAACTAGCAAAAAGCTGCAAGTGGTAGTGTGGCTCAAGTGGTAGAATGCCAGCCATAAGTAGGCAAGGTGGAGTTCAATCCCCAGCACAGGGGCATATGAACACACCAAACAAACACCCCCCCACACACACACACACATACACAGTGTGGATGTTGGCCTGAGGATGTAGCTCAGTGTTAGAGGACTTGCCTATCATATGCAAGAGGGGAAAAAAAGGAAGCTGGGTTCCAGTGGCTCACGCCTGTAATCCTAGCTATTCAGGAGGCTGAGATCTGAGACTTGCGTTCAAATCCAGCTTGGGCAGGAAAATCCGTGAGACTCTTATCTCCAATTAATCATAGAAAAAGCTGGACGTGAAGCTGTGGCTCAAGTGGGAGAGGGCTAGCCTTGAGCATAAAAGCTCAGGGACAGAGATCAGGCCCAGGTTCAAACCCCAGGGTGGCATCTTGGCAGCTGCTCATCTGTCAGGCCTTGGCCAGCGCACACTTCAGTGTTCCCAGAATTAGTCAGCAGACAGCTGTGGGCAGGTGTGGGCCCAACGCTCAGTGAAGAGCAAGAGAGGAGCAGGACCCAACACAGACTTTCTCAACTTCATGTTCTTAAAGCTTGGGCCTGCTTCGCAGTATTCACTATCTCTCTTGACCAAGAGCTGGGCACTAGGCCCTGATGGGGCTGGAGCAGGCATGCCCTGAGTCTTAGCAGCTGGAGGGGATGGGGGGGGGGGCTGCAGCTTCAGGTCAGCACTTTCCAGGCTCAGAACAGTGCCTGAGTCAGGAGGCCTGTAGCCCTGCTGGCCAAATGGGGCCGGGAAGGGGGGGGTGAAGGGGCCTCCAGACCCATCCTCCAACCCCTGCCCTGCTAAGCAAGGAAATGCGGCAGAGACACCTGACACCCCCACACATACTTCCCTCTGGCCCCTATGTCCCCCTCAGCTGCTGTGAACAGGAGGAGCCCACATACTTCGCCATCTGGGGAGACAACAAGGCCTTCAATGAGGTGATCATCTCTCCGGCCATGCTGCATGAGCACCTGCCCTATGTGGTCATGGAGGGGCTCAACAAGGTGAGCGGCAGACTGCTCCCCTCAGGAATGGGGAGGCCAGGAGACACCCCTTCCCCCACCCAGGGCCTGTCCATGGCCCAGGCTAACAGGAAGCCCAGGTGGCCACCTGACATTTACCAGGCCAAAAGATGGTTCTGCCTCCTCGGCTCCTTGAAGGCAGGCATAGGCCAACCTGTTCCATTTGTGGGCGGGGCATCCTGTGCCACTGTCCCAGGCTTGCCTTGAGGAGCAGAGCCCCTCAGGAGGAGAAGCAAGAGCCCCCCCCCCCGACCCACCACACTGCTCTGGGAGCTTCATGTCTGTGGCGCCTCCATGCCAGCCCCCCTCATCCTGCCCCCCAGGTGCTAGAGAACTACAACAAGGGAAAAACAGCGCTGCTGTCTGCTGCCAAGGTCATGGTGAGCCCCACCGAGGTGGACCTGACTCCTGAGCTCATCTTCCAGCAGCAGCCGCTGCCCACAGGACCGCCCCTGCCCGCCGGCCTGGCCCTGGAGCTGCCGGCCACGGACCACCGCAACAGCAGTGTCCGGTAAGTCCTGGGGCCCAGGACCACCCAGTCCCTTCCCCAGGGGCTGTGGTGTGTGTGTGTGGGGGGGTAATGCACATTGGTGCGCATACCCATCCAGTGTGAGTCCTGGGCTGAATTTCCCTCTCTGCTCCAATCAGCCTACAACCTGCCATCACAGAGGGGGTCTCAGGTTTCCCTCATGTGGGCTGGGGGATTTCGAGGCACCATGCAGACCTGCAGACTTCAGACATACAGATTCACCCATTCTCACTTAGACTCAAACAGATGGACATCTGCACTCACACATGTGTGTGTATGTATGGACTTGCATTAGAGCCTGTGCAGTCATAACATATGTGTGTGTACCATTTTTAGCCATGAGTGTATAGATTATTACAAATGCACATACAGATCTACAGGACACTCTTGGACAGGCAGACATGGGTGCGAATGCGTGAATTACCTGTGCTAGACACACAGGCATACAGGCATCACCCACACACTGCTCATGCTCACACATACTGTTTGGAGGATTGTCCTGCCTCTGGGATCCTCTCCCAACCCCCAGGAGGCGCTGTGGTCACAGATCCTTCCAAGAGATTGCTGAGGGGAGGGGCCGCTGCTTCCTGGTCCTTGGTAGGGACCCTTGAACAGCTCTTCCTGCATGCAGACATTTCTTGTGGCAGCTCTGTGCTTGACGCCAGTAAGAACTACAACCACCCACTCCTCTATCCCCTGCAGGCTGGTCTGCAGAGCCAGTGACCCAGGGCTCCCCATCCTGCAGAGGGCTGCATCCCTGGGAAAGGCGGGGGGGGGGGGGGGGCCAGGATGAAGAAGCAAATGAAAGGAGTCTCTAGGGTGGGAGTTATTACTGGGACTTAAAATCAGGGTCTGAGCACTGTCCCTGAGCTTTTTTGCTCAAGGCTAACACTCTTATCACTTGAGCCACACCTCCACTTCTGGCTTTTTGGTAGTTAATTGGCAATAGAGTGTCATGGACATTTCTGCCTAGGCTGGCTTTGAACCATGATCCTCAGATCTCAGCTTCTGGAGTATCTAGGATTACAGGTGTGAGCCACTGGTACCTGGTAATAGGAGCCTTATACACAGCAGAGTGGCGCTGATCTGAAAGTGGAGCTGGGGTGGAGCTCCTCTTGTCCCTGCCTTCCTTCCTCCCTCTCTGTCTGTCTGTCTCTGTCTCTGTCCCTCTGACTTTCCTTGAGTCCCTCTTGTTTCACTGTGGCCCCAGTCTCTCTCCTCAATACAGTGACTGGGTCCCCAAGTGGTCTTCTTAGAGTCTTAAAGCCCCCTCTGGAGCCTTAGCCTCCTGAGGTCCCCACTCCAGTTCACCCAGCACCCAACCTTTGTCTTTTATCTTGGATACTTGGGAGTTAAATTTAAAAAAAAAAAAAAATCACACCTGTAATCCTAGCTACTCAGGAGGCCGAAATCTGAGGCTTGTGTTTCAAAGCCAGCCGGGGCAGGACAGACAGTAAGATTCATATCTCCAATGAACCACCAGAAAGTTGGAAGTGGAGGTGTGGGTCAAGTGGTAGAGCACCAGCCTTGACAGACAGTTGAAGGCCCATGGCGGGCACGCATGCGCACACACTGCCCTGAGGGGCTGGTGCCCTTCCTCGTCGGGGGGTGTGGGGTGTGGAGGGATCGGGGGAGGGGGTTGACTCTGACTCCGCACCCCCCCCCCCAGGAGCAAGTCGCAGTCCGAGATGAGCCTGGAGGGCTTCTCCGAGGGGCGGCTGCTGTCGCCGGCGGGCGCGGCGGCGGCGGCGCGCGCGGACCCGGTGGAGCTGCTGCTGCTGTCCACGCAGGAGCGGCTGGCGGCCGAGCTGCAGGCCCGCCGCGCGCCGCTGGCCACCATGGAGAGCCTCTCGGACACCGAGTCCCTGTACAGCTTCGACTCGCGCCGCTCCTCGGGCTTCCGCAGCATCCGGGGGTCGCCCAGCCTGCACGCCGTGCTGGAGCGTGACGAGGGCCACCTCTTCTACATCGACCCCGCCATCCCCGAGGAGAACCCGTCCCTGAGCTCCCGCACCGAGCTGCTGGCCGCCGACAGCCTGTCCAAGCACTCGCAGGACACGCAGCCCCTGGAGGCGGCGCCGGGCGGCGGCAGCGGCGCCGTCACTCCCGAGCGGGCCCCGAGCGCGGCCAATGAGGACCAAGAGGAGGCGGGCGCGGAGGGCGTGGGGACGGCGCCCCCTGCCGGCGGGGAGCTGACCCTGCACAACGGGCGCCTGGGGGACTCGCCCAGTCCCCAGGTGCTGGAGTTCGCCGAGTTCATCGACAGCCTCTTCAACCTGGACAGCAAGAGCAGCTCCTTCCAGGACCTCTACTGCATGGTGGTGCCTGAGAGCCCCACCAGCGACTATGCCGAGGGTCCCAAGTCCCCCAGCCAGCAAGAGATCTTGCTCCGGGCCCAGTTCGAGCCCAACCTGGTGCCCAAGCCCCCGAGGCTCTTCGCGGGCTCGGCAGATCCCTCCTCTGGCATTTCTCTCTCTCCCTCCTTCCCGCTCAGCTCCTCCGGGGAACTCATGGACCTGACACCCACAGGCCTCAGCAGCCAGGAGTGCCTGGCGGTAGACAAGATCCGGACTTCAACCCCCACTGGCCACAGGGCCAGCCCCACCAAGCAGGATGACCTGGTCATCTCAGCACGCTAGCACTCCATAGCCGCCGCTAGCCAGGCCCTGGCCCAAAGCACAGGGCCCCATGGGCACCTGATGGCCATCCTAGGCCAGGTAGCTTTGAGGAGGGGCCCCTGGGGACCAAGGTAGCCGCAGGCCTGAGGCATCGCTGCTGAGCTGGGGGTCCACATCCCTACCTCAGCTTAGGACCCCCAGAGCCAAGGTGGCTGGGGCAAAAGTACAGAGAGGGCAAGGATCAGGAAGGGGTCAGGGCAGCTGGCAGGGCAGGCAGGCCCACACTCAGCCTCCTCAGCCCATCCCCAGCCTGACTTCCCCACAGGACATCCGGGCACTCTGTTCTGGGACAGGCGCTGAGCAAGCTAGCTCCCCCTCACTGCCCTCTGGCTGCTCTCCCAGGGCCCAGCACAGAGCAGTACTCTCCCATGATTCTATGCCCTGACCACCCTCCCCAGATCTGGTGCCTGCTGGCCGGCCCCCTGGGGGGGGACACCCCTCATACAGACACACACACAAACACACACCTAGGTGGCCCACAGTGTTGTATTTGTTTACAGAAACTGTCAGGCTTGGCTCAGGTTATATGCTGGGCTTATCTATATATCTGAGCAGGGCCTGAAGCTGTCAAGGAATTGGGAGAGGCCCAGAGGAGGTCAGGGTGAGGATGATGCCTTCTCTGCCTGGTGTCCCTTGTGTTGGTCCCTCCCATTCACAGAGCCTGGGCCATGCAGTTTGCCCTGCCTACCTACTGCTCCCTGACTTCCTGGCTCCCCTTCTGAACCTAGGGACCCTGGCCACTCAAAGGGTGGTGGGCACTGGAGTGACCATCCCTGGCTGCAGAGTCACGGCCCCGGGAGGAAAGAAGGCAGCCACAGTCCCCCTCCTCTAAGGGCCCCACTTGACCCCTCTGTGTCACCCGACCATGGTCAAGCAGACTCTGCGGCCTTTCCCTCTCCCCACTGGCCTGGTGCCTTCCTGGGACCTGGACCCCACCCTCCCGCCCACCATGTGTTATCCCATGGGGCCAGCCTGGCTGGAGACTCTCTGCCCAGTGCCCAGGAGAAGGATCAGGAGGGTCAGGAGCTCAGGGGCGGTTCCTAAGTTAGCCTGAGCCCTCCCCCTCCCCCACTGGGGTTCCCTATGGGTCTAGGAGCAGAGATGGGGCTGTGGGAACCGGCCTTCCCCTCCCCCCTCAGCCAGGCAGGGGTCGGGGAGGTTGTGCATGCTAACGTCAGGCGTGTGTGTGCATGCGCATGAATGTGCACCATTCCTGAGGAAGGGGCTCCTGGGGGCTGCCTGCCTGCCCACCTTCCTGCCTGCTGCCCCTCCCAGCCTGCCAAGAAAGCAGCCCTGGAGCTGGATGTGGGCCCAGGAGGTGTGCAGAAGGCCTGCTTGTGCCTTTGTCTACTCAGAGGCACGGCCCCGCCCACTCTGGTCCCACCCCCGCCCCACCCCCAGGCCTCCATGGGCTGCTGGGGCTTTCCCGGCCACAGCTCCCTCTCCCATCCAATAATCACTGGTCTTAGGCCTGAACGCCAACCCTACACATGGCTGAGGCTGGCCTAGACGGCTGCCCTCTCCAACAGAGGAGGGACAGAGACCTGGAAGCTGGGCCTTCCCTCACTCTCTCCCACCCTCCCTGGACTCCAGGCTTTCCTGTGCCTGGACATGTGCTATGGAGGCAGAGCCTCCACCCAGCACAGAGCAAGACAAAAAAAAAAAGAAAAAGATTCAAACATCAAGACAAAACTCTTAAAGAAAAGTTCAGGGCCAGTAAGCAGGGCGAGAGTTGGGTCTGGCCTTTGACTTTTCCCTCTGCCAGGGTAGCTCTGGGGACCTCTAGGGTGGGTTTACCCCTCCCTCCCTCATGCCCGGGACTGAGCCATCAGGGACAGACCTCCCACCCCCAAGACTGCAGCCACACCCAGTGACAGGCTTGGGGTTGGGGCAGGCTTGGACTCAGCCCTGGACCCCCCAGGGTCAGCCCACCCTCCCTTCCCTGCCTCCTTCCTGCCCCTGAAGGATGGGTCTGCTGCACGTCTCTCCCCTGTAGCCCAGGCTGCATTTTGGGGGGGTCTGAGCCACCCCCCTGGGCCCAGCTCAGCTAAGACCCCCTCCACACACACACACACACACACACACTGTCCCCCAGACCCACAGCACAAGCTCTTGCAGCCAGACGCTGGCCTGTCCTCCCTGGGACCTGGGTGACCTCCATATGCAATCAGTAGCAAGCAGCTAGGCCCCACATACCCTCCCGAACTCTACGTGCCATTCTCCCATGACCTTTTTTTTTGTACTTAATGTATGAAAGATCCACACTAATATTGCTGTACAAAGGAGAGACAAATTAATATAGCTTATTCTATAAATATATCTGTATATAAAGGTTTCTGTATATTGTATAGAACTGTGTATAAACTGGATGTAGAAGCATAGCAGCCCTCTTGAGTGATCTCTCATCAGGGGACAATGACAGAGTGGGGGGACACCCTAGGAGAGTCACAGCAGGGTGGGGATGGAGACTACACCTCTGTAGCTGCTCCCTAGATACACCAGAGAGCCCGGGGGAGACCCAACCTCTCCTCCCCCCCCCCACCCTAATACCCATGTGCATGGCTGGGCTATGTACAATCCAGAACTGAGAGCTGAGGCACCAGTGGCTCACGCCTGTAATCCTAGCTACTCAGGAGGCTGTGATCTGTGGGTCGAAGTTTGAAGCTAGCCAGGGCAGAAAAATCCATAAAGACTCTTATCTCCAATTCTTCAGCAAAAAAAAGCTGGAAGTAGAGCTCTGGCTGAAGTGGGAGAGCTCCAGCCTCGAGTGGAAAAGTGAAAGGACAGCACCCTGGCTGAGTGTAAGTCCCAGTACTGGCGCATGCTCATGTGTGCAAACACACACACACACACACACACACACACACACACACACAGAATACCCACATAGTGAGTTTAGAGGGTTGGGGAGCACAGGGGTGGGAGGAGCCAGAAATTCTGGGAACCCTGTGTGCCTTAAGTCCTGCTAGTGTGAGCTATGCCAGAGCCTTGATATCTACCCATCATGGCACTGAACGATGTACCTGCTTTGTCTCTTTTCCTTCCCTGAGGGTTCTGGGGTTCAGAGAAGTAAGCCATCCCCTCCCATCCAGAATACAGAACCAGTGCTTGGAGAACTGAAATTCCAGGGCTACTAAAAGTTTTGCTGAGAGCGTCCCTCAAAAGCCACAAAACACCTGGCCATCCCTGGGGAACCCCAGTACATTCTGGCTCTCAGGCAGTGAGGCAGGGGACTGAGTGGCTCGGGACCCAGGCTGGGCCTCCTGCCAGCCCTCAGGCCCGGTGCTGCCTCCTCTGTACAGCAGAGGGCGCTGTTCCTCCAACCTCAGCAGACTGTGGCACCGGCCCACCCCCATTCTCCACCAAGCCGGGCTCTCCCAAGTCCCCCAAGACCCCTCCACACTTGGTGAACCCCGGTAGAATGATTGCACAGTGTTCCTGGCCTTGAAGCTTGCCTTCCCCACAGCCTCTGGAACGGAAAAGGTGCCAGCTCTGAGTCACCCTGGAGATGGATCCACCAGGGGTCAGGATCTTGACTTCCCGGTCTAGGACTCTGGCTCTACTCTTACTTAAAGCTTTCTGAGCTTCTCATCATTGATCTCATGGGTCTTCAAACCACCCTGGCCCTAGTGAGCAGAGACAGAGCAAAGAATCAGAGATTTGGTGGCCTTCTCAGTGTCACACAGCACTGATAGGTACCCATCTCCAAGGATGGGACCTTACCTCAAGGTTCTGGTATATAAGCCTTTCCGGGGCTCCTTAACCAGCCCCAGTGCCATCCTGCCAGTCTCTGTCTAAATGGCAGCTGAGTCCTTAGGTCTAGCTGCACTTTGGGGCTCTGGTGATTGGTGGTGGTGGTGTGTGTGTATATGTGCGCACACATGTGTGTATACACAGTATTGGGGTGTGATCTCAGGGTCTAAGAGCTGTTCCTTAGCTTTTTTTAAAAAATAAGTTTTTTATTGTGTACAGAGGGGTTAGTTACATGGGCAAGGTAATGAGTACATTTCTTATCAAGCATTGTTGCCTCCTCCTTTGTTTTTCTCTCCCATCCCTTCCCTCCCATCTCCACAGCTACACCCCCCACCCCACCCCCTCTTCCTTAGTTTTTTTTGCTCAAGGTTGGCTGGCTGGTATTCTACCATTTGAGCCACACCTCCACTTCTGACTTTTTGCTGGCTAATTGGAGATCAAAGTCTCATGGACTTTCCTGTTCGAGCTGGTTTCAAACCTTCACCCTCAGATCTCAGTCTCCTGAGTAGCTAGGATTACAGGTGTGAGCCATGGTGCCCAGCTGGGCTGAGCCCTGTTTCTTGAGATATTTTAGCCTCTCCACTTTAGTCTCAGCCCAGGAACCTTAGGAACAGCTGAGCCTTTGGCCTGTAACTGGTAGAATGGGCAGCAGGGCCTGACCCCCCTCACCAGTCCACTCCCATGGGCCTCATACCCCCACAGATGGAATAATTATTTTCCTAATAATGAGGCAGATAATCATGTTTCCTGCTCATCCCCAACCCTGATCATTGCTTGACTCCACCAGCCCTCAGATGAGGAACTTTAAGGCCGGGTGTCCAATAAAGATGAAGAACAGGGGCTGGGAAGGTAGTTCAGTTGTAGAGCGCTTGCTTTGCATGCATGAGGCCCTGGGTTTGACTCCTCAGCACCACATAAGCAGAAAAAGCTGGAAGTGGTGCTGTGGCTCAAGTGGTAGAGCACTCATCTTGAGCTGAAGAGCTCAGGGACAGCGCCCAGGCCCAGAGTTCAGGCCCCATAACCGACAAAAAAAAAAAAAAAAAAGATGAAGAACAAATGGAGTTTCACAGGGAGGCTGGTTTTTTGTCCTAGACAACTCAAAATAAATTCATTACCCAGGTGGGTGCTGGTGGCTCATGCCTGTCATCCTAGCTACTCAGGAGGCTGAGATCTGAGGACCACAGTTCAAAGCCAGCCCGGGGAAGGAAAGTCCATGAGACTCTTATTTCCAGTCAAACGAGCCAAAAAGGCAAAAGCAGAGGCATGGTTCAATGGTAGGAACATCCATCTGGAACAGAAAAAGTCAAGCCAGCGCAGGAGGCCCTGAATTTAAGTCTCAGTACTGGTATGAAAAGCAAAATACATAAATGTATCTTCCCAAACTGTAGAGTGTGGGCGAGTGTCCACGCGGCAAGGCTGGGTGGGGGGAAGGGAGGAAGGAGAGGCCAGCGTGGAGAATAACAATTGTCTTCGGGAAGTCTGCAGAGGGGGCAAACCTCTGGATGCCTGGGCTGGAAAAGAATGAGCAGTTCAGTGTGGCCCCGTTCCCCCCTCAGCCCTGCCCCATGCGGGGGAGGGGAGCGGCCATCAGCACACACAGCTGGACCTCCAGCAAAATCCCATTCTATATACCTAAGAGCCACAGCTCCGAGAGACGCCCCCAGAAGGACAAAACCTCATTGTGAGGCACCCGGAGGCCTGGCTGCCCCCTCCCCCAAGCCCAGAACTGTCGTGGCATTGACCCTCCTCAGCGGGCCACCACCGGCCTGCTGACCAGACCACATCTGGAGCTCAGGCACTGGCCGCCCCTCCCCCACTGCTGACCGCGGAGAAGGAAGAGGAGAAGAGGGAGCAGGCCCCCCCCCGTCCCCTCCCCACTCCCCTCTACAGAGCAGAAAGCTCTAAGCTGGCTAGTTTGGCATCTTGATCCATCCCCAGGGCGCCCCACTTGCCTGGGGTCTCAATTTTATCATCTACCTAGCAGTGGTGGGGCAGCGTAAGTGAGTCTTTGCCCCTGAAACGTGCTGTGTGTAAAGGTCCTGGGAAGCTATAGGTTAATTTGCTGGGTCTGGTCTCTGTCGCCAGACTTTTCCCACTCAAGGATTCTTGTAGTTTGCTGACACTATTGTCCGTTCCTTGAGCACATGTTTAATGGAGCACGAACTATGTGTCCCGTAGTGTTTCCTTGGTGGTGACCCTACAGAAGAATCCCTTCCCCTCACTGACCTTCCATTCTGGACTGAAAAGGATAAGAACTACTAAAGAAAAATCTGTATGGGGAGAAAGGCCCAGGTGGGAAGAGGGGCCAGGGAGTGGAGTTTCAGGTAGATTGTTCACACGTGAACTGAGACCTGGGTTTACAAAGAACCCCAGCCATGTAAGGACAAGTATTGTAAATAGAATAGCACGTGCCAAGGCCCTGGGGCAGGTTGAGGACTTGGTATGTTTGGATGATGACTAGGAATCGTCAGTGGTCATGATTTTAGTGAAGAGATGAAAGTAGGAGATGGAGTTAGTGATCCAGGCAGGGGCAGAGCATTCAAAACTTCAAATGTCAGGATAAGAGGTTTAGGAATTTGAGTGCAAATGGAAATCAGTGGTTTTTAGCAAAGGATGGATCTGATCTGACCTAGGCTTTGCAAATGGGAAGATTGTAGACAGGTCAATGAACAGGGGCTATAGCCAGGCCTGATAGGGATGGGGGGCACTGAGGGCCAAGGCTTTATTGGGCTACACTTGTGGGTAAAACCTTCATGTCTCACTTTACCAGGCAAGGGTAGCAAGGAATGAGAGCCCTGACTCCTGGGTCTACCAGGATTTGGTCCTGAACCCTACTGACCTTGACTTCTCAGATCTGCAGTGGCCAATACTGTAGCCACATGTGGCTATTTAATTAAATTAATTGAAAGTGAACACCGCTGGGTGCCAGTGACTCATGACTGTATGTAATCCTGGCTACTCAGGAGGCTGACATCTGAGGATCATGGTTCTAAGCTAGCCAGGGTAGGAAAGTCCATGAGACTCTTATCTCCAGTTAACCAGCAAAAAGCCAGAACTGGAGTCAGCTGTGGCTCAAGTACAGCCCCAGCCTTGAGTGGAAAAAGCCAAGGGAGAGCACCCAGGCCTACATTTCAGTTGCCACGCGTGACAGGTGATGATCCTGCTAGACAGAAAAAATGAGCACCTCAGAAAGTTCTATCAGTGATTCTTCAGATAGGACTTAACCTCATTAAGCCTCAGTTTCCCTTTCTGTAAAATGGGGATAATCATAGGACCCTCTTGGCAACCCTCTCTGAGGTTTGGCTCTGAAGCCGCTGACCCCAGCCTGCGATGCCTGCTGAGCTGGCGCCCTTTCTGTCCCCATCTGGGCCCTGGCCCTGGCCCAAGCCGACCCAGAACCCAAACTCAGGCGGAGGATCCGGGGCCGAGCGTCCCCTGGAGGCTGCGCCGCGTCCTGCCACGCGGAACTGCCGGCAGGGGGCGCTGTGCGCGGCGAGCGGGGGGGGGCGGGGGGAGGAGGCGCCGGTAAGAGGCGTGGTCAGGATAACGGGGCGTGGCTAGGTCAGCAGCGCGGGGCGGAGAATGGTGGTGTCAAGGCAGTGGGGCGTGGCTAGGGTAGCGGGGCGTGGCTAAGGGGCGTGGCCAGGGTAGCGGCACGGGGCGGGGCTAGGGCAGCGGGGCGGGGCCGAGACCGCTGGGGGCGAGCGCACCGCGCGCTGTGCGGGACGCCAGCAGCCGGGAGCCGAGCCGGGACGAGCGCGCGGGCTGCGCCGGCGATGCCGCGCCCCCGGGCCGGGCTGTAGCGGGGGGCCGCGGCCGGAGCGCACGCCCGGAAAGCCGGACATGGAGGTGGTGGACGAGACGGAGGCGCTCCAGCGCTTCTTCGAAGGTGAGAGCCGGCGGGCTAGCGGGCACCGTCGTCCGGGAGGGGGCTTCGGGTGGTTCCTGCCACGCCGGCACCGCGCGTGGCCCCCATCGCGGGGGTCTGCACAGGCGTGGGTCCCCTCTGCTGCCTCCCCTGACACGCAGCTTCCTTGGGGCTGTGTCGTCTTCCCGGCTCGGTCTCCCTCCGGCCGTCCCGTTGGGACCTTCAGTGCTGACACCGCACCCCCCTCCCCCGCCCCGGCACACTTCCCATCCGTGGTCTGGAGCCTACCTTCTGGGACCTTCCATCTCTCAAGGCTGGTTGCCCGATGCCCAGCCTGCCCCCTAGAAACCAAGACCCCCTTGCATGCCTTTTAGGTAGTGGCCTCCCCTCCGCCCATCTCCATGGCCTCCCTGCGGGGCTTCCCCGGAACGGGGCTTGGGACCCCCTTGGAGATTGTCATGGCCATGCTCAGTGCTCTTTCTTCCCAAGGCTAATTACGCTGTTTTGGGGCAGGGAGCGGAGACTAGTACTGGGGTTTGAAGTCAGGAAGTCTGGTGCTCTACCACTTGAATCACGGTGACACTTCTGGACCTTCCCCCCTCCTTTGGTGTTTAATTGAAGATAAGAGTCTCCCAGACTTTCCCATCCATGCTGGCTTTGAACCTCTTTCCTCACACTTCAGCCACCTGAGTAGCTAAAATTACAGGCATGAGCCACAGTGCCCAGCTGACATTTCACTTTGAAGCAATTGTTCCTCCCCTACCTGAGGCAGGACCTCTCTCCAGCATGCTTCCTAGGCATAGAATTGTGTGTGTGTGTGTGTGTGTGTGTGTGCGCGCGCGCGCGTGTGCGCGCGCCCTCGTGCCTTCTCTAGAACTGGAACTCTGGGTCTGGGTGCTGTCCGTAAGCTTTCTTATTCAAGGCTAGAGCTCTGCCACTTCAACACTTCAACCACAGCTCCATTTCCAGCTTAATGGGGGCTGGCTTTGAACTGCGATCCTTAGATCTGACTCCTGAGTAGCTAGGATTCCAGGCATGAGCCACCGGTGCTGGCTTGGGATAGAATTTTCTTGAAGCTGGTATCCCCTACACCAGCTACCTCTGCTCTTAGAGACACCCCCCAATACTGAGAACTGCATCCCACCGGCCCCATGAGACTCCTTAGGCTGCTCTCCCAAGCTGTCCTGAGAGCTACGCCTCTTCCCCACAAGAAGCGACCCCAGCCTGCTCTCACCTTGACCTGAAAGGACCCTCCCTCCCTCACAGTGGCATCTGTGCTTACCCCATCATGTTTTCTTCACCCCACCCCCCACATCGGTTTTAGAAGTGTGTTCCTGTGTCTTACCATCTCCCCCACTCTTCCTGAGCAGCCCCTACCTCTCCTCTAGGGCTGCCCCTCCTCTGTGAGTACTCTGGAGGGAGGGGAGAAAGTGTGGGAGGGGAGGAGGGGAGGGGGGAGGGGGGAGGTGCAAGGTGATGTCTCCCAGCCTACTGTGCGTCTCAGATGCCCACAGGGACAGTGAGCCAGGACTGCTGGCCCCTTTGGCATCCCTCTCTAGTATCTTGGGGATCCTAGCTCCTACCTCATCCTCTCCCCTGGTCCCTAAATTCCTATTCTGCTCCTTAGTGGGTGAAGAGCCTTCCTTGGGGGAGACTCTCTCCTGGTCCCCGCTATACTGGGACAACAGGGTACAGGGATGAAATTGGGGCCAACGTTTCATGTCTAGTCCCTGGTTTCCTGGGGAGTCCCTTGGGTAGGAGAGGAAGGCCTTCCTCTGCCTTAGTCTCTCTGTGAAGTTGGTAGCGGGGAGGGCTTGGCAGGAACCTTTGTTCCTGCTAGCTGAGCAGCCAGGCCAGAGCACCCCCAAGCCTCAGCTGTCCTGCTCCGGGACTGTCACATGGTGGATCCTGAGGCACCTGGAGTAATTGAGGGGTGCTAAGTAGCTCTCCCTCAGTCCCAGGGACTCTTACTCTCCACGGACATCATTTGTCCTCCAGCAACCTTTTAGGCGGAACCCTTGGGAAAGGGGATGGGGTCCCCAGGTAGAAGGGAAAGACTCTGGTCTTTGATGGGCATAGAGAACTGACTTGGGGTGCCTGGTACCTGCAAAATACCCAGATGGCCTGTGGGCCAGATCCCCTTGATTCCTAAAGATACCCTTACACTGCTTGCCCCAGACCTGGGCCTCAGGCAGAGGGGTGAGCCTGGCTGGTCTGGCTCCCTGCTCCTAAGCCAAACCTTCTCTCCTGCCCTGGAAGGAGGGGGGGGCGCGGGGGCTGACGCCACGGCTCAACCATGCGGCTGCCTGGTGGGGAGGCTGCCCTGCTCCCTCCAGAGAGATAAGAGGAGACTCAAGAATGTCTGTGGGGAGCAGGGTGGGGTGTGGGGCTGGCTGCCCAGGAGGGCTGGGCTAGGGAAGGCTACAGCATCTGAGATGGAGGCAGGGTGCTAGACACCAAGGGCTGGTCTCTCAGGCCCTTTGGAATGGGAAGGCCCAGCAGAGAATGGGGGTGGGGGGAAGGGATGGTGGGGTCCCAATAGGGGCATGGCATCCCTGAGGCTGAACTCAAAAGCCTGAGAAAGAACTAGAAGAGGGATCAGGAAGCTGTGTTTTGTGCGTGTGGCTGTCATTTCTGAGCTCATCGGAGGACCCCGTATATTCTCATACTCAGGGCTGGGGATCCCTGAGTCCTGACCTCGTCCCCTCGTGGGCTCAGTGGCTCCAACTTAGACAGTGAACAGAGGGCCTCAGGCTTTTAGCTCTGGGATGGGAGACAGGAAGGGGTGATCATGTCAAAGACCACAGACACACACACACACACACACACACACACACACACACACACACACACACACACACACACGCACACACTGGACCTGCTGTCCGTGCCTCCTCATGGGCCTGGTCCTGCTGGGCGGGTAATGGGAGACTGGGGGACTAAGGCGCTTTGGGCCTCTTGCGGGAGGCCGGGACAGGGCAGCCCCCTCGAGGCTGGTACAGCCGGGCCCTTGTGACCATCCAGCTAATCCCCTCCAGAGAAGCCAGGGCAGCCCAGACCAGCGGGCACAGGGCTGTCAGAGGGAACCCTCCTGGCAGGATGCACTGGCTCTCAGCAGGTAACCGGGGTGTAGGAATAGGTGTGTTTCTCATCACCTAACTGGCAAGGCCATGAGGGCTGTGTGACTCTGGGCAAAACCTGTGCCTTCTATGGACTCTTTGTTCCTCACCTGTAAAAGCAGAGGTGGTCATGATGCCTTCAGCCCTGGTGAGCCCCCTCAGTATTGAGAAGAGGGGGACACTGTAGGGATGGCTGAGCCTGAAGGGGGTGGGCTGGCCTCTGACTTGAGGCTGGGATGAGCAGCGGTACCCCCAGAACACAGGTGGGTATGGAGGGGCCTCAGCAACTGCTGGGAATCTGGCATCCAGCCAGGGTGTAACAGCTACTGAGTTCTGGGGCTGCCTCCCAGCCTCTAGATGGGAAGGCTGGGTCTCCACTAAGGGTTTGGGGCCCTCCATCCAATCTCTGGAGTCCCCCAGGCTGGATGGGGTGGCCTGGGTCTCACCCATAGTGAGTCTGAAGGGCGGCCTGGCCGACTTCCTTCTCTGGCCTCCGTTCCCCGCAAGTGTACGAAGTGGATGGGATCCGAGCAGAGTTTCCAGTGTGATCATTTTCAGACATCCAATAAATAGCCTGTGATTGGACACACAAGGCAGACAATTGGGGGCTGGCTCTCCAGAGCCCCACGACCAGGGTCTGAGAGACACCTCTGGCTCGGCACTGCGCGGGGTGAGGTACGGGGTCAGCCTTTTTCCAAGGGGCCAAGAGTGAGGCTCATAGAGGAAGGGTGACTTAGCCAGTCAGCCCAAGTTGACCTGGCCCCCAGCTCTCTCTTCTGCCAGCTGGGCCCGGGGGAGGGGCTACTTGTTGGGGACAGCATCTTTGCCTCCAAGCCTCAAGTGGAGGCTACCTGATGGTTTGAGAGGCTCCCACCTGTACAGCAGTGTGGGCTGAGGCGGGCTGTGTGAATCCTCTCTATCTGTCTGTCTGTGGTATACCCAGGAGGAAGTGAGTGGAGTGGGGAACAGGGTTGGGATGAGACGAGGAGGACTCCTGTCCCAGCTCCCATCCCTGAGCTGATTTGCCAGACCCAGCCCTCGGGCCCTGGGCCAGGTGAGGGGGAGATGCTTGAGGGGTCTGACTCATCCCCAGGTCCCCACACCCAGCTGTGGGCCAGAGGGTGTGCAGGAAATGGCCCCAACCAATGGAGGCCACACTGGAACCAAAGTGTTGGGTGGAGGGTATGCTGTGGGACGCAGCTGTGGGACGCACCTGTGGAGATCAGTGTTAGCTAGGGTCAGGGAGCAGTCACCAGCTCCTGTTCTTGGGCCTAACCTGAATCTTGGGAGGGTCTCAATAGAGTACCCTTGGGGAGAGGCCTTTGGCAGAAGCAAAAGGGGACAGACAAGCCACTCTAGGCAGAATGGCCTCTTCCTGGGGACACCCCCCTCAGCTCCTAAGGAGTTACAGCACTGGGTGGTGGGGGGAGGAGGCTGGCAGCAGAGGCTGCTGGGTAACAACCCAGTGGGGGCTGCTGATTGGTTGCTCCCCTTGGACTTTGCCCTCCCCGATAAGGCTGGGGCAGAAATCATTAACTGAATCATTAACTTGGGGTGGCCCTGCCTGGCCCAGTCAGGCTGCCTCCCTTGATTTTCCTCTTTCCTCCTTCCCAGAGCCTAGCTGTTCCTCTGGGCCTCAGTTTCCCTCCGTGAGGGGCTCCTCTCCCATCTCCAGATCTCCAGTCCTCGCGATTGCTGGGTGTGGGTGGTCTGTGGGCTGGACGCAGGGAGGACAGCAGATTGGATTTGTCCCTGTGCTGGGTGGTCAGCGGGAGCCACTGCTGGCTTAGCCTCTTCCCCTCCTCCTCTCATCTGTAAAATGGGAGCTTACTTGTAGTCCTCCTCAGCGGTTACCTCTGGAGGTTTCTGTGAGATTGGATAAGGCAGCCTGCAGCGCCCGGCCTGGCTACGCCTCTGATGCCTGAACCAGAGGCAGGTGCTATGTGCTATGTGCCTGTCTCAAGAGGTGCTGTGTCCCACAGGGCAGGATGGTGCCCCTCCCAGACTCAGGCTTGGGCCCTGTTAGTTGGCACTGTGTGTTTCAGGGGACCCCCCATTTCTGATCTCCTTTTTCTGGGGGGGTGTGAGGAACACATTCCACCTTTGGGGTACATTCTACATGCACTGTGACAAGTCTGGCCCTGGTGCCTGTTTCTGGTCCCCTCTGTGTCATCCTCCATCCCAGAGATGCAGAACTTGTTCCAGTGGGACAGGAGACCTAGGTGGATGGATCCACAGCCCCACATTGGCCCCTGATGCCCTGCCCCCGCCCCCTTTGGTTGTAGGCAGGGAAGAGCGGGGGGGGGGGTGTAGCTTGGATAGCTACACCTAAAACCCATTTGCTCATTTGGATCTGTTAGCATCTGGAGTGGAGAGGGCCTGCCCACAGCCAGTGGAGAGGGGAGTGGAAGGGAAAAAGAAGGGGCAAAGTCCTTCTGGGGGGCCTGGTCCAGACTATGAAGCTCTGTCTTGGAGAGGGGGTGGCTGGGCCAGGCTCACCTGGGCTCTCCTCACCTGTCTTGTCATCTGACTCTGTCCTCTAGCGTATCAGCTCCCTGGGGCCTCAGGTCTGGCCTGGTTCGTTTACTGCTGAGTCCCGAGCCCAGCTCCCTGCTTGACACATAAGGCAAACCTCCCGGGTGGGTGGAGGTCCTGGTGCGGGTAGAGGTGGGCGCTGTGGTCAGGAGAGCATGATGGAGTGTCGCAGACAGGTGGGCAGGGCCACTACACAGCGTGTGTGTGGCCTTCCTGTTCTGGGCCTTGTGGCAGAGGGTCAGAGGCATTGTGGGGGGATATAAGTTGGCCCCTTGGGCAATTTGGGTAGGGGCTTCCAGAGGTAAGTGAGGTTCTGGGAAAGTGTAGGTTCCCTAAGAACCAGCCACAGGTGATGACCTCAGTTGATCTAAGCTGAGACGTGGGCGCGTCTTGGAGCTGTGAGGTCAGTTTGTGTCATCCTGAGGACAGGGGACCCGGGACATGAAGGCAGCCCGGACTCTCTGCAGGCCGGCTGGATATTTTGTTGAGAAGTCGGGAGGAAACGGAGACAGGTGTGACTTGGGTTTGATGATCTGAGGGGACAATGACTGGAGAGCCAGGTCTTCTCTCAAGCATGGCTTTTGGGCCCAAGAGGAGAATTTGGTGCAGAGACGCAAAGTCTTGCTGGCATGATCGCATCAATAAAGATAGAAAGTCCCAATCAGGGGAGGCCAGAGCCCTTCTGAGCCCTGCTGTAGAGGAGCCTGTGAATGTGAGGAGACAACCCACAGCAGTGGGGGGCTGTCTGTGACTGGGGTAATTGCGGAGGGACTGCAGGCATCTGCTTACCACTGGGCAGGGGACAATATCTGGTCATGGCCTAGAGACTAGAAGAAGGTCAGCATAGTATAGTCATGCCTTAGACAAACTGGAGGGGCTTTGAGAGACTCAGAAACTTCCTTGTGGGAAGGCTGAGAACAGATAGAGCCCAGGCAGAGGCAGCCTTTGGGCTCAGGACCCCCAACCCACCCACGATGTACTCCATTTGACCAAAGGAAGCCGAGGCTCAGGGTGGTCAGGTCCCTTTCTGAAGGCCCCGCAGAAGTGCCAGGTGGGCAGCGCGTGATTCTCTGTGATTCAGACGCCTTGAGGGGACACTCAGGGACCAGCCTTGGGCCCCCATGCCCTGTTCATCCCGAGTGCAAACCTACCCAGCAGGCCTCTGGCCCCTATATGCTCAGGTCTTTGCCCACCCTGCCCATGGCCACGTGGCTGAGGGGATTTCCGCCATGTTTGGGCATGAATTGACAAGTGCCCCATTGACGGGGCAGGGGAGGGGGTGGGCAGGGCACAAGCCTCCCACTGTGCCGGGTCCCCACCCTCCCCCGTCCCCCAGGACAATGGCCGGGCCTCAGCCAGCAGCCACAGCTGGTGCTGGGGGGGGGGGGTATGAGCACGAGGAGGGGAGGAATGGAGGGGTCTAGTGTGCAGGGACCACCTGGGGTCCTGCTGCTCATGTCCTGCACCTGGGCTTAGGTCCCCTCCGTACCCCTTCCTCCTGCTCAGCTGGGTGGCCTTAAAGGGAGGAGGAGAGAAAGGGAGGGCTCTACTTCCCCACAACGCAGACCCCAGCCTGCCTGGAAAGGGGCAGTGGCTGTTTCCTGTTCCAGGCAGGTAATAAACAGCCTCAGGAAGGAGCGGGACGGGAGGAGCTCTGTTTAGTCCCAGACCCTCTGCCCAGCCTGGCCTGTCATGTTCCCCAGCTTGCCCACTTGGGCACACACATTCCAGGTGTACTTTTGGCATACCTACTGTGTGCTAAGATCTTACACCCCAAAGGAGGGAGCGCATAGCCAAGCTCTTAGACTTGGAAGCCATTCACAAGGTGTCAACCCTCGGCCTCAGTTTCCTCATCTGTAAAATGCAGAAGCCACCCACCTGCTAGGAGAGGTGGTTAGGAAAATTAACCATGAGCCACAAAAAGGGTATGGCCCGAACTGGGCACACTGGCCACTCTCTGGACACTCACCCTCCCAGGAATATGATCTGGGAAGAAGAGTGGACAATCTGATGGGAAAGTAGAATCGAGGCCCAGGGGACAGTCAGAGCATCTTCCCCCGGGGGGCACTGGAAATGGAAGGAAATGAGAGTCTGCCTTTTGCAGCGGAGAGAGTTATAAGTGCAAAGGCCCAGTGGTGGAGCTTGTATTTGGCCTAGCCTGGGAAGGGTCTGGACTCCTGAGAGTTGTGCAGAAGGAAAGCTAGCAGGAAGTGTTTGTGCTCAAGGAGTGAGCCAACCATGCCAGGCCTTGGACAGGGAAGGTCTCTGGGTTTGTCCCAAGTGGTGGGAAGTTGTTGGAGGGTCTGAAGCAGGGAGGATGCGGAGAAGCTGGTGGTTGGCTGCCTTATGGTGCCCCTCTCTGTTTGTGGGGCCTTGGGCCATCTTCAGCAGCCTGCTTCTCAGGGGAGTGTCCTGAGGATTGGGGTGAACCTGTGCCTCTCCCGAGCCTCCTGCCTGCAGTGCCCTCATGAGATCCAGTGACATTCTCGGGACTTTGGCCATGGTGGGGAGGGGCATCCTGAGAATGTCCCCTAGGGACTGTACCTCCCTCCCACCTCTGAATCCCGGTCTCCAGCAAGCCCCTGTTTAGGACAGACCCCCAGTGTGGATTGTGGGGTGGGCTGCTCCCCCGCCCCCGCCCAGTGGCTAACTACACAGCATGGGTCAAAGACAAGACAGGCCTCCAAGGCAGGCTTGTAGAGAGAAGAAGGCGGGGGTCGGCATGCCTTGGGAGGCCCTTCAGCATCTCCTCCAGTCCTGGGCCCACCCCTACCCTGCCATCAGCCCCCTGCTCCCCCCTCGGTCCTCCCGGCCCCTGGCACGGAGGGTCCCTCCTCCCCCCAGCCACATCTGGTTCTTGTTAGGGTCTCCCAGGATGCCTCTGCCTGTGCCCCCACCTCCGCCCCCCACCCGTGGGGGAGATTAGGGGTGATTAGGAGTGCTCCTGGCTAGCAGAGGAGGAGGAGGAGAAGGAGGAACCGGAGACTGAGAGCTGGGCCTGTTATAAATAGCAGCATCCTGACGGCAACAGCCCATCATTCATTCACTCTCCATTCCAAGTTCAGTCTCAAGAACCTGCAGCTTGGGTGGTGGGGGTGGGGGCGAGGTGGGGAGGAGCTCCTGTCCCTCTTCCTGACTCTTAGATCTTGGGCTTTTGATCTTCCCTCCTAGCCACTAGGTGGGACAGACCACGTGGGCAGGGCAGGGGTTGGGGGAGGCCCCTCACCTCGCCACACCTTCTTCCCTAGAGTCTGGCCCTGTATCTGGAGTTGATTCCTCTTTGCTGTGCTGTCTTGGGCAAGACTTGACCTCTCTCTGAACAGTGATCCAGTTCATGGAGGTGTTTGGGAAGTCAGCTGCATAATGCATTTAGAATAGTGCCCTGTCAGTCACTAGGACCCGCCCCCACATCCCTGTCACCCCCCATCACTGTCATGGTCATGACTGAAAAACAACTCTGTGACATGGGACCTGAAGAGCTTGCAGGTACTGTGCAGGCACAGTGAACTCCCGTGCCTCAAAAAGCAAGCAGCACACAGTAGGTGCTCAAGAAACAGGCACTGTGGTTGCCAGGGAGGATGGTGTGGGGTACTGGAAGGTAGGTCTACCCAGTGGTTCTTCCCAGCTCCACCGGGTGCGGCCATGGGTCATGCATGGTGGGTGACCTCGGCTACCAGCTGGGTGAGCGGGTGGGGGTCAGTAGGAGGGCCTGGCCTGTTCGAGCAGCTCGTGACTCCTGGGAGGGCTTAACTGCTCATTAATCACCTAAGCGGGGCTCAGCATTCTTGAAATGCCAGCTGGGGCCAAGGGAGGGGACAGGGGTGGGGGGCTTGGGGTCCCCAGAGCTCTGGAGGCCGGGAAGCAAGGACAGCCATTCCATTTTGCAGAGCTCCTAGTGGGTGCTAGAAATCACCTAGATCTCCCCTGCCCAAGGAAGTGCTAGCTGCCCATGCCCCCATTTTCCCAATGAGAAGACTGAGGCTCACCATGGGCTCCACCCACCCTGCCCCCTCCCCCGCCAGGGTCACATGACAGGGAGTGGCTGAGCTGGGATTTGTTCCTGAACTGTCTGAGCTCTCTGTTCCCAGGGGAGCCGGCCTGGGGTTGCCCACCCCGGACTCCAGATCCCAGGAGAGCATGGGCGGGCCTTTGCCTGGGTGAAGCTGGCCAGCCCAGGTCAGCGGCGTGGGTGGGGCCGTCTGCCATTATCAAGGTTGACGCATCTCCCCACGTCAGCCCCCTTATCACCTCACCCTCCAGCTCCCCCACACACAAGGTGACCCTGGGAGAGAAAAAGGCCAGCACCACCCCCTCTCCTCCCTCACGATGCCCCGCAGTCCTGGGCCACCTTTTCTGAGTCCCTCCCCACCATGGGCCCAGGGCCAGGAGGGAGAGCCTCCATGCCAGGCCTGGCTAGGTGATCGGGACTTCTGCCTCCCCGATGTGGGGTATTTGGGCTGTGGGCCTGCCTACCAAGGGCGGCTTGGGATCAGGCATTCCTGATTCTGGAGTCTAGGGTGCAGTGGCTCCTCTAGTCTCTGGGCCTCCAAGGTGTGTGCTCCCCCCAGTCTAGGCCTCGTGCCTCCACGTACCCGCAGCTGGGCCACCTGTAACCCATCACAGGGGACAGGGCTTGGCGAGTACTGGGTCTGAGCGCCCAGGGTGGCGGACCCTCCACGGCCCCTTATAAGAAGACCTAGGGCAGAAAGGCTTGGGATACTGCTGGGACTTGCTTCTAAGGGAGTGGAGGGACTTCCTCCTGGAAGGAAGTAGGCTGGGGCCCAAGGCTTCGGGGTCCATGGGGAGCCACCTCAGCCCAGCCCATTCCTCACCCTGCAGGCCATGACATCAGCGGTGCCCTGGAGCCCTCCAACATCGACACCAGCATCCTGGAAGAATACATCGGCAAGGAGGATGCTGCCGACCTGTGAGTCACCCTGGCTCTGCCCTGAGGGCCCGGTGCAAGCCCGGAGGCCGACCCGGTCCTCATCCTTTCCCCGTGCTCACCCCTGGGTCCTCTGGGGACTGAGCCTCCTCTCTTCCCCACAGCTGCTTCCCTGACATGGCGGCTCCGGCCAGTGCGGCCTCCTTCCCCCACGGGCAGCCTGCCATCCCCAGCTCCAGTGGGCTCCACCACCTGAGCCCCCCAGGAAGCGGACCCTCCCCCGGGCGCCACGGCCCCCTCCCGCCCCCAAGCTACGGCACCCCACTCAACTGCAACAACAACAATGGCATGGGGGCTGCTCCTAAGCCCTTCCTGGGGGGCTCTGGGCCCCCCATCAAGGCTGAGCCAAAGGCTCCCTATGCCCCAGGGTGAGTGAGGGCAGAAAGTGGGTGGGAACAGGATACAGGGGTTCAGCATCTGTGATGGAAAGGGCCTAGGGGATAAGGCTGTCCTGTACAGAGTTGGGGCATGGGGGGACCCCCGGCTGAGGCAGGGGGTACCGTGGGCTTTGTTCTGAGGCAGTCGGCAGACACAAGTGTTCAGAGCAGGGCAGGGATGAGGGCTGAAAGAAATGCTAGAAAAACAATCTCTGAGGGGCTGGGAAGGTGGCTCAGTGGTAGAGTGCTTGCCTAGCATGCATGCAGCTCTGGGTTTGATTCCTCAGCACCACATAAGCAGAAAAAGCTGGAAGTGGCGCTGTGGCTCAAGGGGTAGAGCGCTTCAGCCTTGAGCTGAAGAGCTCAGGGATAGCGCCCAGGGCCAGAGTTCAAGACCCATGACCTAAAAGAAAAAAGTCTCTGAAAGTAGTGTGCAGAGGGGAGCAAGAGGGTGAGTCTGGCCACAGGACCTTTTACACACGCGTGCACAACCATGGGACACCAGGCACAGGCCACCGGTCTACTCGCCCATACAGTTAGCTGACATTTCCTGTGACCCAGAGAATGTGGGCCGTGGCTCAGACAGTTCCCCTGCCCCAAAAAAAGGCTTGTGGAGCCAGAGCTCTGTCCTGAGAAAACCAGGTCCTGCCCATCCTCCCCTGGCTCTCCAAGGAATCCAAGCCAGCTCTCAGACCCAGCTCTGCCTGACTCCAGGGCAGCCCCCAGGTTCATGCTCAATGGTTCAAGGACCTTAGGAAAGTTCTGGTTTTCCTGGATCAGAGTCAGGGACCTGGCTTGGTAGAAGAAGCCTAGATTGCTGGTGCCAGCCCTAGCCCTAGTCTTGGCTCTGGCTCCATTTGCTAGTGTCCTGCTCTGGTGACCTATGACTTTTGACCTATGTCAGGTCATAGGTGAGCTCCCTGTGTTTCCTCCACATGGTCATGATGGAAATTAAGTAAGTCTTAAGTGGGGACAATGGAGAAGGTGGATTGAGACCCTGGCTTATGGGGGACAGAAATGGAGGGCAGGCTTGGTTGGGGCTGCAGCAGAAGGTAGACTGGCTGTGGGAGGCCAGGATGCCGTCCCTAAGCCCGAATCCTAGTGTTTACTAAGCATTTTCTAGGTGCTAAATACCTCCAGTGGTGTGGGCTCATCTGCCTTCCCCAGGAGCTAGCTCTGGAGGTCCTGACTGCCCCTGATGGCAGGATTCCAGGGCCTCCTGGAGAAGGGGGGTTTGTCCAAAGCCTTCTGGAGATCCTGAAGCCAAGCCTGCTCCAGGGAGGCACTTGTAGGTGATGGTGGAGAAAGAGGGATCCCAGGGCCGGGGATGGTAAAGCGATGACCCTGCGTGCTCTGCTCATCCCCCAGCCTTGAAACATCAAACCAAACACCACCAAATAGAGGCATAAGGAGAAGTTACAGCTTTTGTTGATGTTGTTGTTATATTTTCTGTATGTGTGTGTGTGTTGGTTTGAACTCAGGTCCTAGGTGCTGTCCCTTAGCTTTACGCTCAAGGCTGGCAATTCAAGCCACAGCTCCCCTTCTGGATTTTTGCTAATTAATTGGAAAGAAAAGTCACAGACTATGCTGCCTCAGCTGGCTTTGAACCAAGATCCTCAGATCTCAGCCTCCTGAGTAGCTCGGATTACAGGCGTGAGCCACCTGTACCCTGCTCAATGGCAGGGTTTTATGAGGACAAAATACAAGGTCCTACAGACTTGGGGTATTGATCATCCGGGGACTGGAGGCGTGGCATGTTAGAGAAAGCCAAAGCCATGATCACGAAGTGCAGGGACAGATGGGAGATGGCCTTGGAGCTGAACAGCCCTGGGGTGGGCCTGCAGGACTCGAAGCTGTGGTGAGGGGGTGTGACACTTTCCTCTGTCACCCTCACGGAACTCAGTGTAAATGAGGCCACCCCGGTGGTGGTGAGGGCTTGTCCAGGAATGAGCTGGGTCTGTGATGGAGCAGGGCTGTGTCTATGACAGCTCACTGGCCTTTCTGCTGGTTCCCTGGGCACCGTGACGGGAAGGCTCTCCAGACCTGTGAGCCAGGGATGGCCAAATTGCTGGAGAACCCCAGGTGGCCACAGTCTCTCCCTGGGCAAGCATAGGCTTTGTGCAGGACGTGTTGACCTCTGGGGCTGCTGGAGTTTGTTGTTTTTCCTGAACCACTGATAAAACAAAACTTACAAGAAAAAAAAAAAAAAAAAAAGAATCCCAGGCCTGGCAGAGCTGGCTCCCTGCCCAGTCCACACCGCCTCTGGCAGGGCAGCCCCTGGTGACCCAGTGAACCCCACCCCAGGTCCAGCTCCAAGGGCCTCGTGTCTCCAGGCAGCTGAAGGGCCTTGGTGGGTACAAGAAGGGAAGGGGGCCTGGCCCCTCTGCCAGGACCCGTGACTTTGAATCTCCAGATTGTATTCGGGGACCTGGTAACTAACAGGCCTACAGTGGCCATTTGGTCTGAGGGGATTCTGGGTAGGACTCTGAAGCCCCTTACCTACAGTTGAGCCCCGGGCCAGAGGTAGGTGTGAGGAAATCTCAGTACTGCAGCTATGGAAGATCTGGGACCACCCCCTCCCCCCATACACACACCAGAGCTTAAAGCCTAGGGGGGCTCGGCTGCTAGCCCAACTGCCTTTCTCTCTGGCCCCCCCCTGCAGCACACTGCCAGACTCACCCCCAGACTCTGGCTCTGAGGCCTACTCCCCCCAGCAGGTGAATGGTGAGTCCAGTCAGAGGCACCGCCTCCCCCTCTGGGTTTGGGCAAAGTGGTTGGGGCTGGTTGGGGCGGCCTTATCGAGGGAGGGAGGGAGAAGGGCAGGAGGGGGCCAGCAGCTGCCCAATGGGCCCAGATTATCGTTGGTCAAATACTCCCCGGCGCTGGGCTATTGTTTCCCCATGGGCGGGTGGGGAGCCGGGCCCTGCTTCTGCTGGTGATGCCACCGCCTGGCCGCCTGCGCCATGATGGACGCGCCCTTCGGGGGTAAGTGGACAGCTGGGGACGGCTGCGGGTGCAGACTGAGCATGGACCTGCCCTCCGCTGGGCCCCCTCACCTTTCCGGGTGCTGGGGGGGGTGTGCAGCAGCCCCCAGGTGGTCAAGAGCAGAATGACCGTGGGCAGCTGACTCCCTGCAGCCTGAAGAGGGGTCAAGAGTTCTGTTTATCTTACCAAAACATCCCTGGAATGCCTCCTGGGGAACAAAGGGAGCTGCAGGCCCCCCTTGGGCTGGGGGCCCAGGCCCCCCACCCCCAGCCAGGGTCCGGGCTGCTGCAGGAAGGAGTCTTGACTGAGGACAACACTGGGGTCCCAGGAGAGTCCTTTCGGGGACTATGGCAAGAGGATCTGGTCTGAGAGGACTTGGGGCTGGAGGAATGCTGAGCCTGACCAACCCTGGGGTGGGGGGGGGGAGCTGACTAGGATGGGGAGAAGGGCAGACACCCCCCCTGCCCAGGAAATTGCTTCTCTCCCCAGACTTTAGCAACCCAGCCTCCAGGTATGGCTTAGGAGGGGGGCAGAGCGTGAGATCTTGCCTAGGGAGGAAAGTGTCCCCAAACCAGTTGAGTTCAGTCTCTGATGTCCACTCCCCCCCATCTCTCCCGCAGACCCCCATCTCCTGCGCACCATAACCCCTGAGACCCTGTGCCACGTGGGGGTGGCTTCCCGCTTGGAGCACCCGCCCCCACCTCCAGCCCACCTGCCCGGCCCACCCCCACCCCCACCTCACTACCCTGTCCTGCAGCGGGACCTGTACATGAAGGCTGAGCCTCCTGTCCCTCCCTACGCTGCCATGGGGCAGGGTCTGGTGCCCACCGATCTCCACCATGCCCAGCAGTCCCAGGTGCTGCACCAACTGCTGCAGCAGCACGGAGCAGAGTAAGACTTGGGCAGCGGTGCCCTGGGAAGGTGGGGGTGGGGGTCAGTGGAGGGGTGAGGGTCTGGGCTCATCAGGGTGGAAGGACAAGGGGTAGGAAGGGCAGAGGTTCTGCCCATAATGTGGAGGCTGGCATAGTTATTCCCACTGCCCAGCAGTCCTCTGAGGACCTACAGCCACCACAAATTGCCAATGGTTGCCTTGTTTCACAGATAGGTAAACTGAGGTTCTGAGAGGGGGAAATGGCTTGCTCAGATCGTGGAACAGGGGAAGGGCAGAGTCAGGACCTGAACCTGGGGTCTGAACACTCAGTCCAGACACTAGGAGCTCTTCTACCTGCCTGCTGCAGTCCTTTGTCAATGATTGAAATTTTCTCAAGGAAAGATCCTGCAGGCTGTGAACGTTTTTCCCCAGGCTCCCTCTACCTGGATCCAAAGAAGGTCTTCCTCCCTGGCTTTTGTGGTCCGGGCCTCTGGCCTCTTTCTAACCCTGGAGATGCTCCCGCCCCAGCCCCACACACAATTAAGAATGACACCAAGAGTGGCCCCTAACACCAGCCATGTGGGGAGCATAGCTTAAGGAATTAGGGTTCCTCAGGTTGAGGTGTGGGTACTTCCTAGTGGGAAAGAAGTTCAGGGAGAGGTAGTCACCATGTTGCACACCTCTGTCCCCCAGGCTCCCCACACACCCTTCCAAGAAGAGGAAGCACTCCGAATCCCCCCCCAGCACCCTCAATGCTCAGATGTTGAATGGAATGATCAAGCAAGAGCCGGGCACTATGACAGCCCTGCCCCCGCACCCCGCCCGGGCCCCGTCCCCACCCTGGCCTCCCCAGGGCCCACTCTCACCAGGCCCTGGTTCCTTGCCCCTCAGCATCGCCCGGGTCCAGACACCACCTTGGCACCCACCAGGTGCACCCTCCCCAGGTACGTGGTTGGCCAACCTTTGGCATTGGGGGAGGGGGGGTGGGACCTGGTCACCTGGGCCCATGTGGGTGTTTGTTCCCGCTGTCTAGGTCTCCTGCAGGACAATGATAGCCTCAGTGGCTCCTACCTGGACCCTAACTACCAGTCCATCAAGTGGCAACCACATCAGCAGAACAAGTGGGCGACACTGTATGATGCCAACTACAAGGAGTTGTGAGTGACCGTTCCCCCCCCCCACTACCTCATTCCTCATTTTGGGGCATCCCAGGGCCCCACTGAGTTTCTCAATCAGAGACTGGGAGCCCCTGGGTACAGGGTGGGCAGAAAGAGCTTTCCTCTAGGAGGAACCAGGATTGGTGCTCAGCCTGCCTGACCCCTAGCTAGGCCCAGGCCTCCTGAAGGAGAGGTTATCTATCTGCCAGGGAGGGTTGTGGGAGCCAAGTCAGGAGGAGGTGGGCGGGGTTGTGTTGGGTCTGGCTCCTCCCTCCCTTCCTTCTCCACCCTCTGCTCCTGCATTCCAGAAAGGTAACAGGAAGTGGAATGGGAATGGGGAGGGCCCCTCCAGCAGCCCCCTCCCTATGGAGGGAGGACATGGGGGAAGACTGGGTCAGAGGCTGCCCGGGCATCCCTGGCCTACCATCAAGTCCCAATGGTTCCCGATTCCCAGCCCCATTGGGCCCCGCTGCCCACTCCCCTCGCTTCCCCAGGCCAGAGGCATAACAAGGTGACCCTCTCACCACCACAGTGGCCTTGGCCACTCCAGCCTCCTGGAGCTGGGCGCCCAGGCTGTGGGATTCTTCCGGGGCTGGGGAAGGGGGTGTCCGCTTCCTATGGTGGAGGTCTGGGGAGCGGTTTACACAGGGCCCTGCCCACGCCCGGGGAAGAATCCCCTCCTGTCACCTCCACACTTCTTGGGCCAACCCCTGAGACCCATTCTGGGTCTCAGGCCAGGTGGAGGTAGGGTGGGGGGAGAGAGATGAGGTGGGGAGGGGCAGTGTGACCTGGGCACTTTTTGAACACTTTGCTAGCTGAGCCAGGTGCTGAGCCTGTGGGAAGCGGTACGGGCCCCAGGCCTTCCTGTAGTCCCTGGCCAGGCCCCGAGCCCTCCTCCCCTAGCTGGGCACCCTCTTCCTGCCCAGCTTCCTCCAGGCACTCCTGGAAACTGTCCGGGGCACCTGGGGAGGATGCGCTGAGCCAGCAGTCACCCTCTCTGCTGCCACCTGGAGGTTCCCTGAGGAGGGTCAGACGCGGAACACTATGGCAGCAGCAGATGGCAAGCTTCAGCCTGTGGGGGAGTCCCAAAGTGCCCCCTCTCCTTACAGGGCAGAGCAGAGGGAGTCGGAATGAGGGTGTCTGGGGGCTTGAGCAAGCTGGTGGGCTGGGGCCGGTGTATGGCGGAGCCGGCGCCTGGTTCCACCGTTTCCATGGCAACCAGCTGTCAGGTTCAGTGAGGTTCTGCAGGCGCAGCCCCTCTCACCCCATCGCCCATGAGGGAGGGGGTTGCAGGCGGAAACAACCAAGTATGATGTCCCCAAGGGGCTTCAGGGGCCCTCTGGTGACTGCCCTCACTGGCCCCCACCCCCGCAGGCCTATGCTCACTTACCGCGTGGACGCTGACAAGGGCTTCAACTTTTCGGTGGGTGACGACGCTTTCGTGTGCCAGAAGAAGAACCACTTCCAGGTGACAGTGTACATCGGCATGCTGGGCGAGCCCAAGTACGTCAAGACTCCGGAAGGCCTCAAGCCCCTCGACTGCTTCTACCTGAAGCTGCATGGAGTGAAGGCAGGTTTGGGGTTTGGAAGGAGATGAGGGTCAGGATGCGCACGCACTGAGAGGTTCCAGGATATGGGGAGCACATGGGGTGCCTGTGCCTAAATACCACCCTACCTTAGTCTTCCCCGCCCCCTCTTGCTGGTCCTGGGGTTTGAACTCAGGGCCTGAGTTCTGTCCCTGTGCCTCTCTGTGCTCTACCCCTTGAGCCACAATACGACTTCCGGCTTTTTCTGTGTATGTGGTACTGAGGAATTGAACCCAGGGCTTCATGCATGCTAGGCAAGCACTCTACCACTAAGCCATATTCCCAGTCCTCCACTATTTCTTTTGTGGTGTGGTGTGGTGTGGTGTGTGTGTGTGTGTATGTGTGTGTGTGTGTCCCTATAGTAGAGCTTAAACTCCAGGTCTAGGCACTGTTCCTGAGCTCTATTTTCCTTTCAAGGCTAGCACTCTACCACTTGAGCCACAACTCCACTTCCAACTTTTTGTTGGTTAATTGGAGATAAAAGTCTTACGGACTTGGGGCTGGGAAGGTGGCTCAGTGGTAGAGCGCTTGCTTTGCATGCCTGAGGCCTTGGGTTCGATTCCTCAGCACCACATAAGCAAAAAGAAAAAAGCTGGAAGTGGTGCTGTAGCTCAAGTGGTAGAGAGCTAGCCCTGAGCTGAAGAGCTGAGGGACAGCGCCCAGACCCAGAGTTCAGGCCCCACTACTGGACCCCCCCCCAAAAAAAAAGTCTTACGGACTTTCCTGTCCAGATGAGCTTCAAACTGTGATCCTCAGATTTCAGCCTCCTGAGTAGTTGGGATTACAGGTGTGAGCCATGGCACCTGGCTCCACTTCTTCCTTGTACTGACAAGATGCCGGGCTTCCTAGCCCTCTCCCTCTTACACCCTGCTTCCTTTCTATCCTGGGAGTCCCAAATCTGCATCCCCAGCCAGGAGCCATCTGTGCTCATCTACCGCGTGCCTTCATTCCAGCTGTGCCCTGCCCTTCATGCCCACAGCTGCTACCTTCTTTCATGCCTCTCCCTTTCCTTGGGATATCTTCCCAGCACCCCATCCCATGGCTCCTGGCAGGCTCCACACCGGCCTGCCTGAGGACATGACTAGCTCTTTCATGGTGTCTCCAGATGGGCCTGGTATATATATTGGCATGGCTCGGTGGGTGCACATGGAAAGGTGGTGGGGCTATGGTTGTGGGGAAAAGGTCTCAGAGGCAGGGGTCTGGGGTATGAGATGGGGGGGTACAGGTGTGGAGGGGATGGAGGAGGAAGCAAGCTTGAAGAAGTATAGGAAATTAAATGGGTGTGTCTGTAAGAGGTGTCATTGCCATGGGGACGTCTGTGTTGTTGTGCAGATGTGGGCGCAGTAGTGTGCTGTGGGTGGGGGGTACAGAGGCTGTGTGTGCACTCTAAGTGGGGGAGTAGGGAGGGTGGAGAGGGGTGTGGCTAAGTTTGGTGAAGCGAGGCTGTTCCCTCATGGGTTCCAGCTAGGCCTGGGCTGAGAAGGTAACCAGGGCAGGACTAAGCCCTGGGCCTTAGCCTGTGATGTCATTGGGCTCCGTCTTCCACAGCTGGAAGCCCTAAACCAGTCCATCAATATTGAGCAGTCTCAGTCTGACCGGAGCAAGCGGCCTTTCAACCCTGTCACGTGAGTGACCCTCCCCCCCCTATCCCCATGGTGCCCAAAGGGCCCGCCCTAGAGCTTAAGAACTAGAGGGTTCATCACAGGAGAACACTGCTTGCTCCCAGCCTGGGTCCTCCTCCACTGCCCAGCTCTTGGCTGCTTCCCTTCCGGTCCCCCAGCCCTTCTGATCATGCTGCCTCTTCTCTTCAGGGTCAATCTGCCCCCTGAGCAGGTCACCAAGGTGACCGTGGGGCGGCTGCACTTCAGCGAGACCACTGCCAACAACATGCGCAAGAAGGGCAAGCCCAACCCTGACCAGAGGTGAGCAGCTGGCCCTGACTCGGAGCCCCCAGACCCCAGGATGCAACCAGAGCTATTTCACCTAGGAGCATGCCAGGCCCAGGGCTCCCAGACTGCCCTGTGTCTCCCTTTACAGAGCTTGACCCTGACTTAGGGTTGGGACCATAAAGGCCTGGCAGCTCCACTCAGGAGCTGCTCTATGGGTTCCAGACTGTGCATCCTTGGGGGATTTCTGCCCTCTACTGGTAGCTCAGGTTTCTCCTGCAGGGTGCCAGGTTAATGTCTACACCTTTTGGGGGGAGGAGGGGTAAGATGACAAGACTGGGGATCCATGTCTACTTCACACCTGGCCCTGGAAGGGTGGCGGGGGTAGATGGGTAGAACATCGACTGTCTCTATCCTCTCTCTCCCCCTACCTTTGGCTCCCGCACGTCCCAGGTACTTCATGCTGGTGGTAGCTCTCCAGGCGCATGCGCAGAACCAGAACTACACGCTGGCCGCTCAGATCTCAGAGCGCATCATTGTGCGGGTAAGGGCAGAAGCCTCTCCAGAGGGAACTAAGACAGTGTTTGAATGTCACTGGCTGTGACCTGACTGTGTCATCCTCTGTGGGTAGCAGTGTTTCCCACACAGGAGAGCGTGTTGGTGGCTCAGTCCTGGTCACTTCCTGGGTGCGGGACAGCTTAAGTTGGGCATGGTGGAGCCAGGAGACCTGGGCTGGAGTAGGAGGGGTGGCGGTGGGTGGGGTTCTTCCTCTGAGGCTCTGCAGGTTCCGGATCCCCCAGGACTGAATCAGCCCCAACTTGTCTTAGGCCTCTAATCCGGGCCAGTTTGAGAGCGACAGTGATGTGCTGTGGCAGCGGGCACAGGTGCCCGACACCGTCTTCCACCACGGCCGAGTGGGCATCAACACCGATCGACCGGACGAGGCACTGGTTGTGCATGGCAACGTCAAGGTCATGGGCTCACTCATGCACCCCTCAGACCTGCGGGCCAAGGAGCACGTGCAGGAGGTGGGGGCGGGGCTCCAGAAGGGGCGGGGCTGGGACAGCTGCCTGGGTAGGGGAGGCCGCCCTTGGGGCTCATCCTGTGATCCCAGCAGCAGGATCTCCCATGCACAGTATAGTCCCCCACTTACCTCCCTTCGGGGCCCACTCAGGATGACCTCGAGAGGGAGGGTTCGATCTGGGCCTGGTTTCCTGGCAGGTGGACACCACAGAGCAGCTGAAGAGGATCTCCCGCATGCGGCTGGTACACTACAGATATAAGCCCGAGTTTGCCGCCAGCGCAGGCATCGAGGCCACCACGCCAGAGACTGGTAGGGACCTGCTGGGTGTGGGTTGGGGACTGGAAACCCAGTGACCTTGGGCCTCTGCCCACAGGCTCTAGCCCTTCTGTCCCCTGAAATCCTGGTTCCAGAAACCCTTTCCCTTGACCCTGGAACTCTGCCTCTAGAAGTCCCTAGGAAATTACGTCCCCCAGGTCCTGGAACCTCACCTCTTGACCAGCACAGAGGACCACGGCCCCAGATCGTTGCCCTGCTTACCCTTCCTCCCAGAATCCTGCCTCCATCCTCCCAGAACCCTGTCCCTTCTCCTAGGACCCCTACTTCCAGGATCCTACCTGACCCAGTAGCTCCAAGCCTGGCCCTGTGGGTGCTGGGCTGTCTGAGGGAGCCCCACAGCTCCAGGGTTCCAAGACCCAACCCTCCAGACCAACCACCCCATCCTTACTCTGGAGAGCTGTGGCCAGCCCCTACCCAACCCCTGGTGGGTCTCTCCCCAGGTGTCATCGCCCAGGAGGTGAAGGAGATCCTGCCGGAGGCGGTGAAGGACACAGGAGACGTGGTCTTTGCCAATGGGAAAACCATAGAGAACTTCCTGGTAGTGAACAAGGTGGGCTGGATGGGGAACAGAAGGGGCCCAAGGGCACTGTGGTGGAGGAGGCCCCTCTCCTTGCCCCCACAGAAGAAGAGGCAAACATTAAAGGTTGAGAACAATAGGGATCGAGCTAAAGGTCACTCACCCCCTCCCCGCCCCACGTGTCAATAAGACATTGACACTTTGGTCTCAAGGCCTGAATGTAGGATGTATTTATCTTCTGGCATGTTGGGGATCAAACCTCACACGTGCCAGGCAAGTGCACCACCACTGAATTCACCCCCCCCCCACTGCACCCCTTATGTGGCATGAAACTGTGCACCCAGGAGACATAGGACTTGTTTTACCCCCCACTCCACCCTCCCAAATAGTCAAGTGCCCAAAAAGGTAGCCCAGAGGTGGCCGGTTGCGGGGCCAAGGCTCTGAAGGGCAGTGCTCTGGCTCTGAAGAGTGGGAGGAGGGTGGAGGGGGGAAGGTGGTTCCATGGTAGAGTGCTTGCCTTAGCGTGCATGAGGTCCTGGGTTCAATTCCTCAGCACCACATTAGCAGAAAAGGCCGGAAGTGATGCTGTGGCTCAAGTGGTAGAGCACTAGCCTTGAGCTGAAGAGCTAAGGGCAGTGCCCAGGCCCAGAGTTCAGGCCCCAAGACTGACAAAAAAGAGTGTGGGGTTCTTCAGGCAGTCAGGACGGCCTGGGCAGGAGGGATTCAGTAGGGCCCGGGATGGAGAGGCCCATGCCCAGATCAGGTTTCTGTGGCTGTGGGACAGTCTGCAGCGGATGGCTCCCAGGCTGCGAGCCCTGACAGCCCATCATCCCGGCAGGAGCGCATCTTCATGGAGAACGTGGGGGCTGTGAAGGAGCTCTGCAAGCTCACAGACAACCTAGAGACGCGCATCGACGAGCTGGAGCGCTGGAGCCACAGGCTGGCCAAACTGCGGCGCCTAGACAGCCTCAAGTCCACAGGCAGCTCCAGCGCCTTCAGGTGGGGGCCTGGCTTGGAGTGGGAAGGGGGGAGACCCCCCCCCTTTCAGAGGCACCCTTGACCTTGGTTTTCTTGCTGCAGTCACGCAGGGAGCCAATTTAGCCGAGCAGGCAGCGTCCCCCACAAGAAGAGGCCCCCCAAAGTGGCCAGCAAGGTAAAGGGGGTGGGCAGAGAGGACTGGTGTTTCCCCATTTCCCTTTCCAACTGGTACCTCTGCAGCCTCACCAATGCCCTCTAGCCTCTTTCTGCCTCCTCCTCTCTGCCTCACCTCCGGGAACATGACACTAGGCTTGGGTGGAGCAGCACCCTAAATCTGCCTCTTCTGCTTTTCTTCTCCTCTGGGTCCTCAGGCATCCTCAGTAGTCCCCGACCAGGCTTGCATCAGTCAGCGCTTCCTGCAGGGAACCATTATCGCCCTGGTGGTGGTCATGGCCTTCAGGTGACTTATCTCCCCAGAAGCACTGCCCAGTGGGGTCAGCCGCAGCCAGGCCCTGAGGGGGGGGGCGGGTAGGGGTGGTTTGGGGAGGGCTGGGGAAGTAGACTGCCTCTCGTGTCTCCCCTTCTTGGAATGGGGAGATCCACTCACAGCTGGGAGCCCAGCGCCTGGGGCTCAGGACCACAGGGGCCCTAGGAGCTGGAGGGCCACTCCAGCTCTGACTGTGACCCTGTTCTGTGGCTCCCAGCGTGGTGTCCATGTCCACACTGTATGTGCTGAGCCTGCGTGCTGAGGAGGACTTGGTGGATGCAGATGGGTATGTCTCTGGAGGCCAGGTGGGCTTTGGGGGGCAGCCTAGGGCCGGCCACGGGCACCATGATGCTATCTGAGGAGGTTTCACCACCACTCATAGCCCACTATAGGTCTGGTGAGGTGGGAGGGAGGATCTCCCTGGAGGTTGGGCAGCCAATCCCAGTCCCCCTGTGGCCTGCTCCTCCAGGCAGGCCATCTTGGAGGGCTCTCATAGACACAAGAGGTACAGGGAAGGTGGCCCTGGGCAGGACCTTAGGCTCTGTCTACCATTGTTTACTCCCAGCTGCAGGGACCATTTCTGATTGCATCTTCTCTCTCTCCTCCCTGGCCTGTCACCCTCTTGGTCTCTCTGTTGCCCCTTAGCTCTTTTGCCGTGTCTACTTCCTGTCTTCTGGCCCTGCTCCGGCCCCAGCACCCTGGGGGGAGTGAGGCCATGTGCCCATGGTATGTGTCTGACCCACTACCCATCCTCCTCTGACTCCTGGGCCCTTCTTCCTGCCTCCTTTCCACCTGCCCTCTACCTCCTCCTCCGTCCCTGGGACTCCAAGCCTGCCGCCAGCCTCTCTGAGCTCAGCCCACCCTTCCCCAGCAGGTCCAGCCAGAGCCTTGGAGCCACTCAGCTCCGACAGTCTCCCGTGACCGCCGGGCTCTCAGGCGTACAGCCGTCCTTGCTGTTGGGTGTGTGCCTGGACAGGGCTGAGGGCTGAAGATGGGGTGGGATGGGCGGCTCTGTTGTTGGTGGGCACGGTGCTGCTCTCCTCCAGCTCATATAGCCGCTGGCTTCCTCAGTTACCACCAGCCCAACCAGCTCAGCCCCAAGTCCGCCTCTCCGCACCTTGGACCTGTGCTCCAGCCACCCCTGCCCTATTGTCTGCTGCTCTGCACCCACCCCCAGCCCTGCCTCGGAACCGAGCCTCGGCCCCAGCTTTAACCTGCTCCCCAGCGCCAGCCCCAGCCCTGCCACCAACCACTCAGGTATGGCTACCTCGGGTCACCTGCAACCAGAGAAAGGCCCCAAAGACTCGTTGATGGGAAGATCTCCTAACGACCAGAATGTGGAAAAAAGCTGGAGGAGTCTCCCTAAGAAGACCAGGAGACACATGGGGTTCACAAAGACAGCTGGACAGAAGGCAGCTTGCACCCCTTCTTCTCAGCCTGTCTCTGGTTCTGTTCACAGGCTCCAGCCAGATGGCCCCACTGCCCGTCACCAACATCAAAGCCAAGTCCTGGGGGATTTCAGCCAATGGCATTGGCCATTTCAAGCATCCCAAGAGCCTGGAGCCTGTGGCGAGCCCTGCAGTCCCTTTCCCCGGGGGACCAGGCAAGGCCAAGAACAGCCCCAGCCTGGGTCTCCATGGTCGGGCCCGCCGAGGAGCCCCCCAGCCGAGCGCTGGCTCTGCTCTGCCCACTCAGACCCAGGCCCAGCCAGGTACACGCCGCACCCCAACACTTCCCAGCCCAGCCTAGCAAGGCTCAGTGGCCAGGGCCCCATTTCAGCCCAGTCACCAGGCTGCCTGAGCACAGAACTGGCAGTCAGCATACCTTTACTGAGCGTGTACTAAACTCCAGGAATCAGGCAGGAGCCTAATGTTGCTCTATTCAGCCACTTTGAGAAAGGAATTGTCATTGTCCAGGTGAGGACATAGAGACCCATGGGATGGATTTGTCCAAGCAGTAGCCAAGCACCTGGCCCTGGCTCATTTGTCACTGTGCCAGAGAGGAAAGTGCTGTCCCAGGTCCTCCCAGCTTTTCCTCAAACCTCCAGCGTGTGTGTGTGTGTGTGTGTGTGTGTGTGTGTGTGTGTGTGTGTGTGTGTGTGTGTGTGTGTGTGTGTGTGTGTGTGTGTGTGTGTGTGTGTGTGTGTGTGTGTGTGTGTGTGTGTGTGTGTGTGTGTGTGTGTTGGGGCTTGAACCTCCAGCCTGTGTGTGTGTGTGTGTGTATGTACTAGAGCTTGAACTCTGCCTTGCACTCACTTGGTTTTTTTTATTCTCAAAGCTGGCACTCTACTACTTAAAGCCAAGCCTCCACTTTCAGCCTTTTGCTTGAGAGTCTCAAGGGCTTTTCTATTTCCTCAGATCTCAGCCTCTTGAGGAACTAGGATTGCAGGCCTGAGCCACCAGCGCCTGGCTCCAACCTTTGGTTTTAACAAAGCTAGAAAACTTGGTTGTAGAAGTGTTCAGACTGGCACGGAGGTTGCCTGGGCTGCAGAGGGACCGGCCCCTTAGCCAGCAGCGCTGAGCTAGGATTCAAGTCTTAACGCCATCATTTGGTGGCTTCTGTGGCTTAAAAACAAAAGCTTGGAACGCCTGGCTTGCAGAGGCTGAAGGTCAAAGTGCTGGGGAAGCGGCAGGGGGCAGAGGCTGCAGAGGCAGAGGTTTCTGGGAGCCCAGCACTGCTGGCAGCAGGCAACGGAGATGTGGCCCTGTCCCAGAGAGCTCGCACAGATGGAGACATGACTCCATGGCAGGACAAGGCTATGTGCAGGGACTGGCTTGGGAGTGGGGAGAGCATGTCATCTAGACCAAGGAGGGAGGGGACCAGGGAAGGCTGCCTTACAGGAGGTGCCGCTGGAGCTGTCTTTGAAGGACACTAGAGGTTTGCCCCAAAGTGGGACAGGCACCTTCCATCTCATCTGCGTCTGCTACCTACCCCTATCTGCTCAGCTCAGGCACTCTGGGTCCTGCTTGGGGTCCTTGGGTTGGGCCTTAATGAGCTGAAAATGTGCTGAATCCAGCAATTATTCAGAGGCCAGCAGTCCTACCTTCCCAGCTAGAAGTCAGGTGGCAGCAAATCCAGGGGTGAAGTGAGATGAACAAGAACCCCCCGCCTCCCCCCCTCACCTCACACTGCATGCTTCAGTCTGACATCAGCCAGCCAGGCTGGGGGGTTTGCTCGGTGAAGGACACTAGCAGGGGTGGGCTGGCAGATGTCCCAGGGGGGCTGCGTGGCAGGGAACAGCCTGATTTGTCTGCAGTGCTCCCTCCTGGCTGATTTCAGACTCCCAGGGTACCACCACTGAACCTAGAGTTGGAGAGTGAGCACAGGCAGGAACAGAGAGAGGTCTATGAACTGACTTCCACCTACCACAGTCCAGGGACGTAAAGCTCTCTTCCTGATTCCCAGCCTTCTGGTTCTGGCAACTACCTGCTTCTAGGGCTGTTGAAAAAGGGACATGCAGTGACCCCAGACATTGTGGTGGTCTACAAAGAACCTGGTGCTTATTCACACTAAGGTGTAAGTGTCTGATCCAAGTCTTGTGAGAAAACACCTGACATTTTGTGTGTGTGTCCCGTTTTGTCCCCTTCCTGGCTGTTGCAGCCCTAGTGCCCTCCCTGACCTCCATCCAGTTGCTGGAGAATTCCATGCCCATCACCTCCCAGTACTGCACAGCAGAGGATCACTGCAGGTAGGCTTGGCTCCTTCCTGTCCCTCCAGAGAGGCCTCAGGTGACACACGCCTGTGCCCTCAGGGGAGTCCCCCCACAAGGCAGGGCAGCCCCTTTCTGGTCATCTGAAAGGCTCCAGTGCAGATGGAGGCTGAGGCCCCCATCTTTGCCCCTTCAGGCCGGGAAACTTCACCTACCACATCCCTGTCAGCGGCAGCACCCCACTGCACCTCACCTTGACCCTGCAGATGAAGTAAGTGAAGGGGGGATGGAGGGAGGAGAATGGGAAGAGGCCACGCCCAGAGCCACAGAAAGGCCTATCAGAGTCCAGCCTGTTGCTACATGGTGGGCCTGGCCTGTGATGCTGCCTTGTGGTTCCATGGCTGTGGGTGGGGAGGGCAGGGCTGTGTCCCGCCCCAGGCCTCATGTTCCGTGTGTGGTTCACTGGCTGGGTGGTGCTCATTCCAGGGATGGGGTTGGGGTGACTCAGGAGCCCCACTCCCTGATATCTGGGCCTTTCCCCAGCGCCTCTTCCCCCGTGTCCGTGGTGCTGTGCAGTCTGACGGCAAAGGAGGAGCCGTGTGAGGAGGGGGGCTTTCTGCAGACTCTGCACCCCCACCAGGACACCCAGGTAGGGGCGGCTGGGGAACAGGCTGGCCAGGCCTCTTCCCGAACAATGTCTTCAGGGCCTGAGGAGAGGGAGCTGGGTGTCCGCCAGGGGCCCTTGAGGCCTGGGCCTCGGCCTGAGGAAGGGAGGTGTAGACACATGTTGGTGGCACAGAGCCCCAGGGAGGAAGGCAGTTCACGAGGGCTAGCGTGGTGAGTGCAATGATGGAGATGGAGCCGCTGCTGGTATCCCAGGCGGTGGGTGCCAGGGAAGGCGGGCAGAGGTGCAGTGTTACCAGAGCCCTCGGGCCGCAGCAGAGGGCTGCCTCCTGGAAGGCTGGACCATCACTGTCCAGGCTCCCCATTGGCCACACAACCTGGACACTGGCTTCTCCTTAGCCCGAAAGGCCATAGGATTAATTACAGGAGGTAAAGGATTTGGTGGGTCAGTATTCATTGAGGCCTGACTCAGGCCCAGTGCTTCCAGCTCAGATACAGAGGTGAAACAAACACATCTGGGTATTGGCCTCTAGGAATGTGTTTTCTAGTGAGGGACAAAAATCTTGGTAAAAAACAAGTTACAGTGGAGTACAGGACAGAGGGAGGGAGAACAAAGAGTAGAGGGGCTGCCAGCTGGCCCCTTGCTAGACATGAAGCTTGGGTCCGAACCCACATAGCAGAGCCAAGCCGAAGTCTCAGGTCAGGGGCGGGCCAGCCGCTTTACCAGGAAGAGACAGACAGGCTTGGGGTTGAACTCTAGCCCTACATCTCCCCAGACAAGTGACTCAGTTTCCTAATCTGTAAAGACAGGCTTCATGAGGTACTTCCAGGAGTACAGGGGTGAGGGAACAGTGGTTGAGAAGGAGGTAGGACCCAAGGAAGGTGACCGTGACTTGGCGGTACAAGGTGCATGCGCAGAATGTGGCTGCTGTTGCTCCACAAAGCAGAACATCATCCTGTCCTCTCTTTGTAGCACTTTGTTCTTCACATAAACACACTGCACATCCCAGTGAGCAGGATGCTGGTTGGGATGGGACCAGGAGTGCTCTGACCCCCGCGTTCCCCCCCCCTTTTCTCCAGGGCACCTGCCATCAGTGGCCAGTAACCATCCTGTCCTTCCGTGAATTCACCTACCACTTCCGAGTGGCACTGCTGGTGAGCATGGCCACCTTGCCCCAAGGTCCAGGTCCTCTGGGTGCAGGGTGGGGCTTAGGGGAAAGGTACGGGGGCTCTGCAGAGTCTAGGGTCAACAGAAGGGTCACCTGCCTGTATCCCTAGAGCTACCTCACCTGTCCCACTGCCCTTCCACCCAGGGCCAGGCCAACTGCAGCTCAGAGGCCCTCACACAGCCAGCCACAGACTACTACTTCCACTTCTACCGCCTTTGTGACTAGCTGCGCATGCGTACTGGGCCAGGTCCCTGCCCTCCACACTGGATGTCATGGTGTAACACTGGAGCCTGCGGCTGCCCAGCTCTTGGCCGCTCGCCCTCACAGACCTCCCTGACTGGGGAAACTGGAAGTCTTCACACTGGAGCAGCTGAGCCTGCTGGTGGCCCTCGATGACAGAGGGAGTGGGAGAGACAAATGATCCATGTCCTGAGCCTGCCTGCCACCACCTTCACCCAGGAGGTCTAGACCCACTGGCTGGCAGGGGGCAGGGGGCAGCTGTGGCCCTGACTTACCAGGATCCACCCTCCCTGCCTCCGCTTCTGAGGGGGGAGGAAAGACCCACCAGGAACTTGGGCCCACCCCTACAAGACCTGGCTGGGACCTCAGAGTCCATCTTGAACAGACAGCCCTTGGTGCTGTTCCCCAGGGGATGGCTGGGTGGTGGACCTTTTGGGTTTGACTGTTACTCTAGACTTGGCATTCTAAGCTTTAAGAGCTTGGTTCCCAGGCATTCCTAGGGCAGCCAAGGGCAGCCCCACAGGGCTGGAGACGACTGTGCCTGACGAAACCACCCACAGTCCTGTGCAGGCCTCAGGGGAGGGGGGCAGTAAGCCAGGTAAACCCTGGACCCTGAACTTGGCATGTCCTCGAAGGGGACAGCCTGCATTCCTGGGGGCTCCTAGAGCGCACTGTGGCCCATCATTCTCTCTGAGCAGAGGAGCAGGAATCCCTGCAAGCAGTCAGCCGGGCCTGGGCTGGTGGGTGGACGCAAATAACTGTCATTAATGAGGTCATCACTAAATGCACTTAAACCAGGGCCAGAAGGGGCGGAAGGCTGGAGCTTTGGGGCGACACCCACCACCACAGGGCTGCGGCACTGGTCCCTGCGAGGAACCTTGGCCACCCATCGCACCCCAGTGCAAGGCTGGCTTCTCCCTCCACTCTGGCCTGCCAGTGACCTTGTCTCCGGAAATCTAGAGGCACCTTTTGCTAGGCTTAGAGTCAGGCTGGAAAGGCTCAACAGTCCCCACCTCTGCCAGGAGCAGAGTGGTGGGTTTCGGCTTAGGAAGAAGTTTCTTATCAAGTGCCAACTTCATTCACCATTTTCTTACCAGGGCCCCAGAACATTCTGAGGCCACAGGCAGGCTCACGGGAGAGCGTGGCAGTCACTTAGCCACCTCTGCCTTGGGGTCAGAAGCGAGCCAGGGAGTGGCCATCCTTGCCCTGTGATGTCCTGCCATCTCTTTGGGAACGAGGACTTGCTGCTCTCCGACTTCTCGTTCTCTGCTCTGAGTGGGAGCTGTGGGCCCTCTTCTGCCACAGATCTCAAAGCACTTATCTTCAGGACAGGGAAACTCCCGAGGGGCTCAAGGACAGCAGGGTTCCTTGCAGCCTTGTACCCCCCACGTGGCGCCACCTCCTTCTGCCATAGGAACTGTACGACTCCCGTGCCTCCTGCCGACAGTGCCTTCAACTGCTTAACCCCATGTCCCCGAACTGGATGATGGGGTTTCCTCACTAGAGGGGTGTTCTTGGATTGCAGCCCCTCAGTCCTTAACTGGAAAGTGACCCTCCGCTGCCCCCTGGAGTCCATCTGGACACAGAGAGCCCGGGTCCCATGGCAGCTGGCTGTTCAGCCATGCCTGAGGAAGAGTCCTCAGTGCAAGAATTGGGGTCAAGTCCGGGCTCCAAGCTGCTTGAGGGGGTCAACCCTGGACCAAAGTTGCCTTAAGCCCAAGGTATAAAAGGGCTTCAGGGAAGGTGAGGGGCCACCGGCTGGAGGCGATCTGCCGGGCCAGCCCTCCGGAGGTCCCCATGGCCACCCTCCCTTCCTCTCTCCTCTCTGGCATTACTCCTGCAGGCCCTGGGCTAATTCCCTCCTAGCTTCAAGCTGTACATAAGGCTTCCCAGCAGAGCCCCTGCCCACACATCCCCTTAGTGATGCGTGCACGCACAGAGCGCCCCTAACTCCCAGGCTTCTCCCTGAGCCAGCGCTGACTCATATTTATCATGTACCCAGTCTGACTCTGAGGTGGGCAGAGGAAAGCCGAGGCCTGCTTGCTCCCTGTCTCCCTGGATTGTCCTTTTCTGAAGGAATATACATATATAAATAAATGTATAAATACTGCTTTGTATCTGAGCTCGCGTCCTCTCTCTTCTTGCAATTGCTTTGGTGCGAGAGGGCATCACCTGAGGGGCTGGAGAGCTTCATTACAGGATTGGATTCAGAGACCCCTGCCCCAGACACCTCTCCCTGGCATACCTTTCCTGCCATGGACCACCTGTCTGCCTATGGAAAAGCAGCCTCAGGACTGAGCCGAGTAAAGTCATCCAACCCAAAGCAGGATGGTGGGGCTCTAAGGAGATTAGCCCAGCACAAACTGACAGATGTTCACAGAAACAACTGAAGAGGGTAGGTAGGCCTGGATCCTTTCTATCAACAAATAAGCCTTAAAGTCCAGTGACCAGATATCCCAGCCACACAGCCCTTGCCCCGAGACAGACCCACACATGTAAGGTGGGTCTGGGACAGTCTTGTGGGCCTGACCAACCCACCGACACCCAGAAAGGACAGGAGATAGGACTGTCCCACATCTGCTTTTATTGGAGTCAGCAGGTGGGACCCTTCCAGCAACAGTAAAAAAATTAAATTACAAAAGCAGGGATTCAGTGAAGCCATCTGGTGGGTACCTGTAAAAAGGCAGGAGTATCAAGATGAGCCCAAAGACCCCTTCTTCCCACTTCTTTATCTGAGATCCTATGCTCCTTGGACAAGGCTGACAGGTACATGCGGGGCAGGGAAAGAGCACATGTGCCCAGGGTCACCATCCATGCCAGTGAGTCTGGAACATGAACTATGAAGTCTTGCAGGTGAGAGCCTGCTTGAGTTGTGGCTCAGGGAGGCTTCTCAGGGCTGTACCCCAGGGTCCAGCATGTACCACCCTGTTACCACTCACCGTGGGGGCTCATACGTAGATGCCAACCCAGAGGAGGAGGAAGAGGACTCCAAAACCCATGAAGAGTGAGGCCACCAAGGAGATGAGGAGCTCTTTGTAGATGTCCCGAGTGTACTTGGTGGAGGTAACCTCATAACTGGGCAGGGCTGCTAAGGAGAAGCACTGATGGACTGCGGATGCAGGAGGTTGTCTGCTAACACCCCAAGCTATAAGATAGAGGCTGAAGGCTTTCTGAGAGGTTTGTCTGGTTTGGTATAGCCAAGAGATAACCTGAGAGCTGGTACTCCATACTATCATCATCATCTACCATCTGTGAGATCAGACCCCCAAGGGCAAGGTAACTGGTCCCAGGTCATACAGCTCATGGGTGGTGGAGCCAGGACAAGCTTTCAGACCTGCGGACAGCTGAGCATACTTTTTTTTTTTTTTTGGGGGGGGGGCAGTCCTGGGGCTGGAACTCAGGTCTGGGCACTGACCCTGAGTTTCTTTTGTTCAAGGCTAGCACTCTACCACTTGAGCCACAGTGCCACTTCCGGCTTTGGAATCGAACCCAGGGCTTCATGCATGCGAGACAAGCACTCTAAGCCACATTCCCAGCCCTGAGCACACTCTTCCTTATTCCAGCCTCAGCTCCTCTAGGCCAGGCCTTCAGCTCACTGAAATCTGAAGAGCAAACTGAGCTCATCTGAACTTGACAAGTAAGAGCATGACCCATCTGTTTCTCTTCTCCCATCCCCACCCCAATGTACCAAACTAGCAGGGCGCATGGACTTCACATGGTTTCTTCCTTAGCTTCCCACATCACTGATTCTGGCCCACTGACTACTCAATAAAAGGATACACGAAGAACCAGGCAGTGAAGAACATGCCAATGGCCAGAAGCACCACGGTCAGATGGGGGAAGACAGCCGGGTTGACGGGGCTGGTGTATCTGCTCATGGCCTCGAGCTCCTAGGAGAGGGCAGATCAGAGCTGTCACAGAATCCCATGGTTTCGATCCGGGTAGGACACTGGAGCACTCTTGTGCCGCTGGGACGGCCAGAAGCTCATTTCAGTTTGGGAAATGTGGGATTCCTTTAAGAACAGATATCAAGCAATACATTGTTGGAATGACAAAGACAATGGTATCTTGAAGCAGAGGTGGCACCTTCTCTGTGGTATAAGACAAGAGACAGCTGGGAATCACAGGCTTTGACACAAGTGGTTAGCTGCAGATCAATGGTCCTTAGCAATTTTGGAGCCCAATGTCCACTATGAAAAGGTGATAGATGGTATGGACTCTGCCTGGGGCAAAAACAACACACACACACACACACACAAACACACACACACACACACACACACACACACACAGCGTACCTACCATTTCCGGAGCTTTATGGATCCATGTCTACAAACTCCACGCTACTATCCTTGCTGTAAAGCAGAGCCTAGACCAACACCCAGATGACCACTTCTAATTCAATTGCACAATGCTCACTACACAGTTATGGAATCTTAGGATCTACTAGCAAAAGCCATCAGTTAAAATTCTTACTCTAGATGTGACACACTCCACAATTCTTGCCATGTGATGATGCATTGCACCATCCAAGATTCTACCATCAAGGCCAACTGCAGATGTTCTCCCACTGTTTGGATCTCTGGAACTGGGAGCTAAAATAAACCTCTTCTTAAAAAAAAAAATTCTGGGGCTGGGAAGATGGCTCAGTGGTAGAGCGCTTGCCTTGCATGCTTGAGGCCCTGGGTTCGATTCCTCAGCACCACATAAGCAAAAAGCCGGAAGTGGCGCTGTGGCTCAAGTGGTAGAGTGCTAGCCTTGAGCTGAAGAGCTGAGGGACAGCACCCAGGCCCAGAGTTCAGGCCCCACAACCGGACCAAAAAAAAAAAAAAATTCTGTGTCTACTGAATCATCTGAGTCTGAGTAAAGTGGTTATAATAAAGTCTGTTTCACAGGACTGCTGTATGATTTAAGAAAGATGATGAATAATGACGCATCGAGTTCAATGCTTGGTATAGAGTAGTTTGCTCAATAGGGGTTTGTTTTTGTTTCCTTCCTAAGGTTGCCAAATCGATTATGAGATAATGCCTGTGAAAGAGGGCTATAAACGTAAAGTTCTGTACAAATGTTAGCTTTCATTGTCACCCATCAGCCAATGCTGTGAAAATCCAGAACATAACAACTCTACAAGAAGTAAATGGACCCCATTGTTCTAGGAGACACAAGAATTCAATTCAGTAAACAATTATGTCCCCCTGACCCCCCTCAAAGCGATAAAGACAATTGCTGTCCTTTATTGAGCTCCCAATTGCAGGCCCTGTGTTTGGCATTGAGAATACAAAGATGAATAGACATCATCCCAGAGCTACAGGCACGTCGGACGGTAGTCACTAGGAGGCGTGGCAGATCACAAAGAAGTCCATGAAACGTGGCACTAAGTCTGCAGACTGGGCGATCCTAGCAGACCGGGGCCAAGTGCCTCACCGAAAAATGACATTTGCCCGGGACCTTGTAGGATGAGTACGAGTTCAACAGGGGAATCTTTCCAGACAGAGATCACAGATCACAGGAACCAGAAATACAAACTCAAAGGGACTTACAGAGCTTCGCACACCCCTCACCCTTACAATCCCGGAGACGGTAAACTCAGTGCCATGTAAATTTCAGCCCGAGGAGTCCCAGGCCTTTCCCGCCCCACACCCCAGCTCAAGCCGGGGGGTTCCAGGAGCATCCCGCCCTCTGAAGCCGTCTGGGGCCTCCGCGAAACAACGCGCTGTGGGTGGGACGCTCAGTAGTCGCGGACCACAGCCCCGTCGGGAACTCCCTCAGCCCTCTCACCATTTTGCCCTGCTCAGTGGAAGCTGCGTCTCGGCCACCGGAAGAACACGTCGGCAGGAGCAGGCGCCTAGCCTAGCTGGAAGCGGAAGTGTCTCGCGCGAGTGGCATTGTGGGAATTGTAGTCCTGAGTTTCTAGGTGTGGTTGGAGCTGGGGCTGTGGAGGCCTACCTGGTGTAGAACGAGCGGAGATTAGGCGGTGGGAAACGGTAGGACAGGATCGCCGAGAGAATCAGCTGTCTCCGAAGTAAATGCCGTGAACACGGACCCCGAAAGGGCGGGCAGTGTACTACCCTCCCCAGAAGGCTGTGCGTGGCGTGCAGGTCACGTGACGGCAGCGCGGGCTTTGGAAGACTGTGGAGTGTGAGCGGCGACCGGCGGCCCTGCGGTAGAACGGGGCTTGAGACCGTGCCGGACGTCGCCGAACCCAGCGCTACCTGCCGAGGTCTCGCGCCCCAGAAGCCAGGTGAGACCCCACGAGGGGCGCCTCCGACCGAGCCGGGGGCCGCCGGGCGCCGGGCACTACGGGAGCCGGGCTCCGGCGCGCGCGGGATTCGAAGTCGGGAGGCCCCGCCACCTGTTGCAGACTTCCGAACCTCTCTTTTCTTCCACTTGGAAGAGGATAATGGCTTCCACCCGCCGGGGTCGTAGTGTAGCTTTCCGTGTGCTTGGAACTTCTGAAACTTGGCTTCCTTCCTATGCCTGTGAGGCGTAAACCGACAGACCGTTGTTTTCTTTGTACACACTGAAGAGAGAAGCCAGGGGGAGGTATCCGTGAGCCGAAGGATCCTCCCCCACCCCGCCTTTCTTTTCTTTTTTCTCTTCTTGATATTGCGGAAACTTTCGAATTTTCCCAACAGCATCAGCAAGGCTTAAGCTCGGGGGTTGGGGTGCGGGGGGGGGGGTCCTCGTGGATCACACATCCTTTCATAAGATGTGATTAACACCACAATGAAAAAATTATGGACCAGTGTGTTCCCATTGTACCCACTTCACAGACGAACAGGTGAACGTTAGTATGTAGAAGGCATGACCTGGAAAAAGTGTGTGTGCCCGTACTGAGACTTGAATTCAGGGCCTAGGTGCTGCTCCTTAGCTTTAAGGTAAAGGCTGGCACTCTCCTACTTGAGCCACAGCTCCATTATCTGCTTTTTGTTGGTTAGTTGGAGCTAAGTCTCATAGAGTTTTCTGCTTAGACTGGCTGTGAACTTCCATCCTTAGATCTCAGCCTCCTGAGTAACTAGGATTAAAGATGGGAGCCACCAGTGTCCAGCTGCAAAACATTTATTTTTGGGATCCTAAAGTCAGGTGTAATGACCAAGAGACAGAACTTTCCGCAGAGTCTTTGTCCTCATTCAGTAAGGGAGAGCCCTGTGGAGGACTGGTGGTAGTGTGCTTGAAAATGGTAAGAGCACTTGCAACTGAAGTAGTTCAATCCTCAGAAGCAAAAAAGTTTTAAGAAAATTAAAGCTGAGAGAGAAGAGTAGAAACAATTGATATATTGGCACGTGCCATTAGAGTACAAAATGACTTTAAGTTGCACACTGGAAAATCCTTTTTACTAGGTTACATACTTAACAATGTGGATTTTTAAAACTTATTTTCATTTTTTAAAAAAAGTTGTGTTTTCAGGACACCACTGGCTCAAGTCTGTAATCCTAGCTACTCAGGAGGCTGAGATATGAGGATCTCTGTTCAAAACCAGCCTAGGCAGACAAATCCAAGAAACTCATCTCCAATTAACCATCAAGAAGTTGGAAGTAGAGTCATGGCTCTAGTGATAGGGTGCCAACCTTGAACAAAAGCCAAGCAAAAATGCAGTGCTCTGAGTTCAAGCTCCAAATACCAGTGTGCACACACAGAAAGTTGTTAATTTAAAGAAAATGTATAGTGAATAAAAATTCACATTTTGGTTGTAATTGGCAAAAATTGTGAGTGTGCTTTGGAAAATTCTTTTTTAAAAAAAAAATCTGTGTGGTACTGAGGAATCTAATCCAGAGCTTCATGCATGCTAGCCAAGCACTCTACCACTAAGCCACCTTCCCAGCCCAGGAAAGGACTTCTCAAAGAAAGATTTGGTAGAGGGCCTGCGCCATGGAAATGCTGAATGACCACAGCATACAGAGCCTTGGGTGGGGTAGTGTAATTACCATGATACCATATTTGCACTGTGGTGGGGAGAAAATACAAAGGGACTTCCCAGGAACATCCTAATAAAAGTCAGAACTCTAATAAACAAAAGGGGATGTTGAGGATAATAAAAGCAGTGTATGAGACAACCCCTCCCCTCCCCATTCAGATATGTTGTTCTTGCTAATCCCTTGAGGATGCTTTATCAGTCAGCTTCCTAGGGAAACAATTTCCATACACATTGTATTTGCTTAACTGATATTAATGCTGTTCTTTAGGGCTGAGCTCTACCATTAAGGTCCCTGGACTGCTAATGCTGAGCCATGAACTCTTCCTGTCCTTGGTGCATACTTATGTAGCAGTATGCTGGTATAAGCCATCACCTTGTCTACAAAACATTTGAAGTTTTTTAATTTTTTATTTTTATTTATTTATTTATTTAGCCAGTTTGGGGGCTGAACTCTGGGCCTGGGCGCTGTCCCTCAGCTCAAGGCTAGTGCCCTACTACTTGAGCCACAGCACCACTTCTGGCTTTTTTCTGCTTATGTGGTGCTGAGGAATCGAACCCAGGGCCTCATGCCTGCAAGGCAAGCACTCTACCACTGAGCCAACTTCCCAGCCTGAAACCTTTGAAGTTTTTTAAAGAACGAACTTGAAAACAGTATCTCTTTCCTCTAAGCACCCAAATCAGTTTCTGATCTTAGTAAGCCTTAGTACTGAGTGACTGCTAAAGTATAAGTATCTTGAGCATAAGGGGTCTGGTCTTGTTCATCCTCTCATCTGCTTTGTTGGCTTGGTGCCTTTTTTGGGGGGGCGAGGAGGGAGTGATAAATTTGATTAGACATGAAGTTGATGGGATAGCCCTTGCTCCTTTTGTATCCTTACAGTTCTCTTGCTCATCTGTTTTGTAGCGACCCCTCTGTGTTGCCATGGGAATTCAAGGCCTGGCCAAACTAATTGCCGATGTGGCCCCCAGTGCCATCCGGGAGAATGACATCAAGAGCTACTTTGGCCGCAAAGTGGCCATTGATGCCTCCATGAGCATTTATCAGTTCCTGATCGCTGTTCGTCAGGGTGGGGATGTACTCCAGAACGAGGAGGGGGAGACCACAAGCCACCTGATGGGCATGTTCTACCGTACCATCCGCATGATGGAGAACGGCATCAAGCCGGTGTACGTCTTTGACGGCAAACCACCGCAGCTCAAGTCAGGCGAGCTGGCCAAACGCGGTGAGCGGCGAGCCGAGGCAGAGAGGCAGCTGCAGGAGGCTCAGGCGGCCGGGGCCGAGGAAGAGGTAGAGAAATTCACCAAACGGCTAGTGAAGGTCACTAAGCAGCACAACGACGAGTGCAAGCATCTGCTGAGCCTCATGGGAATCCCATATCTGGATGCCCCCAGCGAGGCAGAGGCCAGCTGTGCTGCCCTGGTGAAAGCCGGCAAGGTCTACGCTGCGGCCACTGAAGACATGGACTGCCTCACGTTCGGCAGCCCTGTGCTGATGCGACACCTGACAGCCAGCGAGGCCAAGAAGCTGCCCATCCAGGAATTCCACCTGAACCGGATTCTGCAGGAGCTGGGTCTGAACCAGGAGCAGTTTGTGGATCTGTGCATCCTGCTGGGCAGCGACTACTGTGAGAGCATCCGGGGCATCGGGCCCAAGCGGGCTGTAGACCTCATCCAGAAGCACAAGAGCATCGAGGAGATCGTGCGGCGGCTTGACCCCAACAAATACCCTGTGCCAGAAAACTGGCTCCACAAGGAGGCCCAACAGCTCTTCCTGGAGCCTGAGGTCCTGGATGCAGAGTCCGTGGAGCTGAAGTGGAGTGAGCCAAATGAAGAAGAGCTGGTCAAGTTTATGTGTGGTGAAAAGCAGTTCTCTGAGGATCGAATCCGCAGTGGGGTCAAGCGGCTGAGCAAGAGCCGCCAAGGTAGCACCCAGGGCCGCCTGGACGATTTCTTCAAGGTCACTGGCTCGCTCTCCTCAGCTAAGCGTAAGCAGCCAGAACCCAAGGGGGCTGCGAAGAAGAAGGCCAAGACTGGGGCAGCGGGGAAGTTCAAAAGGGGAAAATAAATGTATCCCCCACATTGTCCCTCTTTAACCCCAGAATGTCTGCCTTAGACCCTCCCACGAGCTAGAGCTAGCACTTTCCATGGGGCGGGGAGGGGATCCCATTGCTTTGCCAGTGCTACCCTTCTCAAATGCATTTTCCCCCCCTTTTCACTTGATTTTATGGCAGGAAGGCCACAGAGTGCTTTTTATTTTTATTTTCTTGGTTTAGCTCAGGAAAGTGTGTTAGGCTCAAGCCACTTCTCAGGCAGCTTAATGGACACTGGACCCGTTGTTAGGTGAAAAGTTTTAAAGAAAAAAGAGCTAAATGGTAGGCATGAGTATACGGAGAGGCCTTCCTGGTTGGCCAGCTATGGCTGATGGGAAGGGATGGCAGAATGTGCCTGCTTCTTCCTCATCTACAACCTGCCTTCCTAGTCTAGCAGATCACAGAAAACAAGAGACAAGCAGAGCACAGTAGTCTGTCATGGGTAATAAAGGTTGGCTTATAGTGGCTGAGTTGAGCAGAAACTTGAATTTGCTATTCAGAGGAGTAAATGTTCTGTGGCCTCTTTGAGGCATCTACTGAGTTGAAACCTCGGGATAAGACGTTGGTTTGCATGTGCTGTTTTCGTTTTGAAGATATGAAGAGAAAAAAAAATAAAATTGCATTAGTTGTCAGATGTCCTATTCTTTGAGGACTTTTACATTGCCCTTCTAAAATAAGATAGGTTGGGATTCATAGGCAGTTTGAGAGTGACCACGAGGTGGCGCTGTGCCCCACACAATTGCTGTGGCAGTTGTGCGTCCTTTAGAGGATGCCTAGTTTATTTTGCTGAGAGGAGTTTGAGTTAGTTGATCTCTAATGTCCCACCTACTTTGTGAGGTAAAGAAGCTTTTTTGGGAAAGCTTTGTAATTTACATCAACCAGCTCCTAACAGCATTTATTTTGCTAGTTTCTAAGTTAGACTCCCATTCAGAAACCCAGTCTGTGATATGTGAATTCAGGTCAGTTTCCTAGAAATGAATGTTTTGAAAATTTTAGTCCTCAGAGTTTGGTGGGGAGCTAGCTTCTAGTTGTTTTTGTTTTTTGAGCATTAGTAACATTGCTGTTTGAAGGGAATTAACGGTCCAAAATGTGTGTTGACATCTAATGCACAAAAACACCATTGGTTCCTGATCTTGGTGGTGGTTTTTATCAATTGTGGGCTTGAACTTGGGGCCTTGGCACTCTCTCTGTGCTCTTTTGCTTAAGGCTAGCACATTTACTTTGAGCCACAGTGCCACTTCAGTTTTCTGGTGGTTAATTGGAGCTAAGAGTCTCACAGACTTTACTGCTTGGACTGGCTTTGAACCACGATCCTCAGATGTCATCCCTCTGAACAGCTAGTATTACAGGTGTGAGCCACCGGCACCTAGCATGGTTTCTAGCCTTTTATTGATGGAAACAATTGTCCAAGTGAAACCTTAGGTAAAACCTCAGGATGAACTTTAGCTAACGCAGGATAGTTTCTCAACAATGGCCCTGTAGCAAGATTGAAGTCCTCCAAGAGATGCATTCTACCCAGGGAAGGAACTTGGGTCACTTGTACTTGACAAATTTTTTTCTGCCAGTCCTGCAGCTTGAACTCAGGGCCTGGGCACTGTCTGCACTTCTTTTGCTCAAGGCTAAGCACTCTACCACTTGAGCCACAGTACTACTTCTGGCTTTTTTTTGTGTATGTGGTATTCAGGAATTGAACCCAGGGGTTCGTGCATGCTAGGCAAGTACTCTGCCACTAAGCCACAGTCCCAGCTCTGTACTTAGAATTTTTAATTAATTTTTGGTGAGAGTACTGGAGCTTGAACTCCAGACCTGGATTCTCTTAGTTTTTTCATTCAAGGCCAGTGCTATACCACTTGGGCCACTGCTTCCTTTCCTATTTTTTAAATAGTGGTTAACTGGAGATTAGCCTCATGGACTTTCCTGCCCCAGCTGACTTCGAACCATGATCCCTAGATCTCAGCTTCCTGAGCAGCTAGGTGTGAGCCACTGATAGCCAGCTTAAGCTCCATTTTCTGACTCAGGTTATTTGGGTGTAAACCCGTAGTAATGGTGGTGGGCACTAAGGGGAGATCAGACATCACCCCCTCAGCACAGCAGTGCCAACTGGCAGTACTTTTTCTTAAACCAGAACTGCTTAGTCTTCTAGAAGTCTGTTCACCTATAGCTCTGCACAGGTTCCCTGCAGGATCACACCTGCCTAGAAAGGTTCCATTGTTTTTGCTCAAAGCTATTTTAGTAGGCGCTGCTGTGGAGTCATTGTGTTTGCAAAGATTAAGGCAAGTAGGGCGTAGGGAAACCAACCATACAAACTGGAAACGTTGACAGGGTAAGGGTGTGGAGGAGGCAGTGATGCCCATGAAAGCTGGCAAGGGGGGCTAAGCAGTCCAGTTCCTACAGGTATTAGGAGGAGGACATGTCTTTGCTTCTGACCTGTGTGTTGGCATGGAGAGTCCTGGTCCTCGCTCTACCCATAATAAGGCTTCCATAAGGGGCTTTGGGGTGATGATGGTTGTTTGGAAAGAAACACACAGGTGCACACAAGAAATCTAGGGAACATGGCAACAAGCAGCATGGATTTTTAAACAAATAGTTTTTATTTGGTCAAAATTAACTAATTTTTTTTAGCTTCATCAGGATAAGTGGTAACACTAACACATAGAAGACACTGACATTGGACCCAATTTAAAGAAAACACCTCAAGATAGCAAAAAGGGTAAAGTCATTAAAAACAGTTTCAGAAATCAGAGTTCTAAAACTGAGGTGAGTGCAATGTCCCGTCACCATCTATGACCCAGGGTCAGCTTTTTCTCTTGACTCCTATTCTCTGCAGTCCATCTGAGATTACCCACTTCACCATTCTTAGTCTTTCGTTATTCCATGGCCCTTGTGGCCATCCGAGGCCACACAGGTGAAGGCCGGGAAGGCCACAGTGGTTTAGGTGCTTTGAAGACCTGGTCTTGGCACAGTAGAGCAGGTGCACTAGTGTTTGCTCTGACTGGTGGCTTGTGCCAGAGCTAGCTGGCATGACAGGCTGGTGGCCCCACACTGACACCCCAGGTGGCAGGGAACAGGAATGTGGAGGGATGAGCACCTGGTCTGGAGGGAAATATCCAATGAAAGCGGAATTGTTCAGTTTTGCTTCTAATTTTTCTACCCAGCCTATTGCAAACCAATTGCAGGGCCAACTTTCAGCAAAGACGAACTCTTCTGCCACCCGCTGTCCCATGCCCGGTTCTGTCAGATGTCCAACTCCAGCAGCCTCGTGCCCAATGCTGACTCTGTCACTTCCATCCCGACTGCCCGCTGTTACCTACAAAACTCAAGATGGCTCTGCTTTTGCCTTCTAGCCTGTTCTTTTCTACTTTTTCTCATAGTTAACAAGCTTAGATTGTTTGAACAGGCAAAGAAATATCTTCACCTGGACTGTAAGGCTGTGGAATTTGGGGTGCAGGAGAGTGATTGCTGATACTGGGCCCCTGGGAGTTAGGTCAGACTCGAGGCACATTCCTATGTGTGCTCTTTGGGGAGAGACATTCCTTATCTTTTTGGACTGGAAGATTAGGTAGACTAGTTTAGTGTTAGACAGATATGCTTTGGAAAAGGCTATCCTAAATTCCTATCTGGTCTCCAGAATAAGATACTGAGAGAGAGTGGACAGAGACCTCTGACTACAGCGACAGTCACAAACCAGTGTTTAAACTTACTACAACTAGGAAGTAGTTTGCTTAACCCCACACTCCTAGTAACGCTATAATTTAGGAGATAAAAACTGTTTCTGCTTACCGCCCTTACACTTGGACTTTATGACAAAAAGTCATAAACTTTTCTCACTTGTGCTTACTGCTATTTTATTAAACTTGGAATTACAGGTTGGGCAGCAAATGGAAACAAGGGAGAGCCCCATTTGTTTCTGGGGAGGAAGAAAACTCTTCCCCTCTCCTTGCTAGGAGCATTCTCCCAGTCTTGACAGATGTCTGTTCTAAGCAGAGGTTAGAAGTGGATCAAGGGGATTTTTCATTCCCAGTGACTCTACCATATGCTTGGCAAAAGAACATGCCTGCCATTCCCTCTGGAACCGGAGGCAACACGAGAGCAAAACCAGTAGTGCCAGGATCATCAGCTGAATGACTCCCAAACCACACTCCTGGTCTTTGCCCCACCTGCTTCTAAGGCTGGAAAATGGCTTCTGGCAACCCCAGCCAGATGTGGGTGACACCTGCCCAGGGTAGTGACTGAGTTCCCAGACAGGGAAGTTGGGTCAAGACTCAAAATTCTACACATGAATGCTTCAAAGCCTTTCTAGATCTTGCTATAAACATTCAGCTGATCAGTCTGAGGTTAGCAAGTGAGGGGGGAGGGAGGAGAGGGAGACATGCCCCCCTTTACATGAGTTCTGGGGTACATCTGCCTGACACTGGGCTCAGGAGTTACCATCAACTGAACCCTCTCCCCTTTTACCTTTTGCTCACGAACTGCATATAACCAAAGTGGAGAAAAACAATCCTGGGCTTTGCTCAGGTGGTAGAGTGCCTGCCTTGCAAGCACAAGACCCTGAGTTACAACCCCAATACCACCACCAAAAGAAGAAAAACAATTCAACAGACTTACACTCCTCCGGGGAGTTGTTGCAAGTGTCCCCACACCCCGCTAGTCATAGATCTGTGCCTCGCAGGCAAAGGGGTGAGGTCTGAGCACAGACCTTTCTGTCCCCAAACCCACCACCCCCCTCTGAACATAAGAACCAGTGGCTGAGTCCCTCGAGTCTCCCTCTGCTTTGGCTTCAGTCTCTTCCACACCAAGGGGTCTGTTACTGGTGAAGGTAGGCATCCAGCCAGAGCTGCCCCGACTCCTTCAATGAGCTGCAGGCACACAGGGGTGGACAGTGAGTCAGCAGGTGGAACAGAGCCCACCAGCAGTGGAGAAGCCCTGTGACGGCCATGCCACTAGATAGCCCCAGACAGCAGGTCCTGACCTGCCTTTGTCACCTTCCTGTGTCACCTCCCCCCACAGGCAACATCTCCCCCCCCCCACCCCTGGCCCCTCTCGCCAGCCAGTACTCACTGCACGATGTCCGCAAAGGCTGAGAGCAGAGGCTTGGACTGGTACTCGATGCCATACTTGGCACACAGGGACTGCACCAGGGGTGCCACTTTGTGGTAATTGTGTCGGGGCATCGTGGGGAAGAGGCTTCAGGAGGGCGGGAGAGGAAAGTCAGTGGCTGGTGTCCACGCCCCCCCTCCCTCCCCCCCCAGGACCGTGCTTGCTTCCCCTCCCCACTCACTGGTGCTCAATCTGGAAGTTGAGATGCCCACTGAACCAGTCGTTGAAGGCGGACTGGTGGACGTTGCATGTGGCCTGGAGCTGGAGGAGGTTGGGGGGAGCATGATGTGTGAGAGGGAAAGAAGGGCTCCTTTCCACCCGCCAGCAGGACAGATGCCTCAAGCACAGAGGACTTTTTTTTTCTTTCTATTAGTGCCCATGACCCACAGGTTATTTTGCTGTTGTTTTGTCACCCATGGGGCTGAAACTCTGGGCGTGGGCGCTGTCCCTCAGCTCTTTAGCTCAAGGAGAGCGCTCAACCACAAGAGCCACAGCGCCTCTTCTGGTTTTCTGGTGGTTTATTGGAGATAAGAGTCTCACAGACTTTCCTGCCCAGGCTGGCTTTGAACCACGATCCTCAGATCCCAGCCTCTTGAGTAGCTAGGATTACAGGTGTGAGCCACAGGTGTCTGGCCCATGTTTTTATTAGTTCTGTTCTACCCAGGTGTTCTGAGTAACTGTCCCTTACCTGTGTGGAGACCCAGTCCTTGTTCCGGTCATGATCAATGTGCATGGGAATGTGGTTCATCTGTGTCACCCACACGAACCAATTGCTCTCCAGGAACCTGGCATGTAGACATCAACAGTACAAGCAGAGCCCAAGGTTCCTACCCCTCTTCGGGTAGCTGACCCGGCCCTGTCTGCCTGTGCGAGCCAACTCCACAATCACCTCTGGCTAGGCCCAGCACCAGCACCTGTGCCTTCCCGTGCCAGCCCCTCCTGCCTTTCGTGCGCTACCTGACAATGAAGAATAGGCCCAGGAAGCCTTTCAGCCCCAACAACGGCATATACGTGAGGAAGACTCGGACATAGAAGGTGACCATCCAGGCTAAGTCCTGCGGTGAGAACATCAGAATGATTCTTCCCACCTCCCACCCCCCAGCCATCCCCCAGCCCCGGGCCAGCACCCTGCCCCATTACATCTAGTGTCGATATACCTTTCTCCTGGTGGCACTGCTGCCCCTTGCCCGCCACCTTCTCTAGGGTACATAGGGTCTCCCTGCCTCCAGCCCCTAACCTGTCTAACTGCTCACAGAAGGAGCATCCAGGACAAGGTACCATTTAAGCCAATCTGGCAAAGCCCCAACTCCTGTTCTGCACCATCAACCAAGTGCCAGTCTTCCCCCTGACCCATTATACCCAGCAGGCCAGTGGTTCAGCTCTTCCCTCCCCTCCCAGCTTCTCTGCTTGGAGCCAACAGTTGGACTATCTCCAGCTCATCCTCCCCATCACTCCCTGAGGGCTCCAATATTCTGCCCAGCCCAGGAACATCGGGGGACAATGACTGCAGCGTTGGGGAGTCAGGTGATCTGCTGAGCCCAGGTCACATGGTCCTACAGAGGAGTACCTCACACCTACTTCTCCGATCTTGCTCTCAACTGGACCTGGAGATGGGCAGTGCCACCTGCAGAGGCCCGGTCCCCTGGGGCACTGGAGAAGATAGAGGGCCACAGGTCCTGGATACTCACCACCCACTTCTTCCTCTGGACAACAAAGTAGAAAATATACCACTGGAAGTAGAGAGGCAGCAAGGCTGGAGGCCCGACTGGGGGGGGGGGGAGGAGACAGAGAGGAGCTGTGAGCAGTGGCAGGGTCACACAAGGACGTCCTCAGCACGGCTGCCCCCTGTCGCCCCTCCAGCAGCTCCAAGCCAACAGGCACCGAGGATGGGCACAGATACAAGCTCTCCAGATGGTGTCAGGAGTCAAGTGGGGGAAGAGTTCCCTTTTCCCAGTGGATGCTAGAGTTTGACATTTGGGCTTTACAAGTTTCTGCATTAGAAGCTTGGTCACTGTGGAACTAAAGGTCCACCTGTAAAGGTGGACACTAGTGGGAGGGAATTAGATCACTGGGACCAATGAAATTCCTCCCATGTAAGCCCCTAGTCGATTGTCTTGGAGTAGGTTGTTACAAACTCAAGGCCCAGGCTTAGTACATGGTCTGCTCCCACACCTTTGAAAGGACACTGTTAATACCTTCGGCACTGCCTGGGCCACAGCCTTACTCTGAGTCACCTGCCTTTATCCTGACTCCTCCACCAACCTCCATCATGCAGGTTAAGGGGCAGCAAAGTGTGGGATGGACCTTGCTGACCCCTCCCAGCCCTAGAGATGCACCTGACGCTATCTTTAACCCTTCATTGCAATGTCCACTCACAGCTCCTCTATCTTTTCTTTTTGGTACTGGTCCTAGGGCTTGAACTCAGGGCCTGGCTGCTGTCCCTGAACTTTTGTATTCAAGATTCACATTCTACCATGTGAGCCACAGCTCCATGCTAGCTTTCTGGTGGTTAACTGGAGTTAAGAGTGTCACAGAGTTTCCTGCCCAGGCTGGCTTCGAACTGTAATTCTCATCTCAGCCTCTTGGATATCTAGGATTTCAGGTATGGGCCATCAGTGCCCAGTGACTCCTGCATCTTGATGTGCTCTGGATTCTAATATTCTTTCTTATAGAAGCCTCTGTTCTACCATCTTCCCTACCCACTTTTCTCAGTAGGAACCGTTGATGATAAATAGTTTGGATAAATGCCTTCAAACTTATTTATTTATTTTGCCAGCCCTGGGCCTTGGGCTCTGTTCCCTGAGCTTCTTTTGTTCAAAGCTGGTGCTCTACCATTTGAGCCACAGCACCACTTCCAGCTTTTTCTGAGTAGTGTACTGGGGATAAAAGAGTCTCACTGACTCTCCTGCCCAGACTAGCTTCCAACCATGATCATCAGATCTCACCTCCTGAGTAGCTAGGGTTACAGGCATGAGCCACTTGAATCCAGCTGCCTTCAAACTTTTACTGGAGTTTTAAAGTCAAATTTCGTGGCATTATAGAGCAGACTTTCAAAGCAGGAACTACACGCAGATTCTCGAAAGAGCTTAAGTGACAGCACAAAAGTCTTTTGCCCAATAGCCACAACAATTAAAACTACACCCTATCCGTTTACCCTGACATGACCTCTAATCTCTGCTGGACAAGGCTGAACGCTTTAGCAGAAAGCCAGGTGTTGGCTGTTCACATGGATAATCCTAATGACTAAGGAGTATGAGATCTGATCATTGCACTTCAAAGCCAACCCAGGCAGAAAAATCTGACATTCTTGTTTCGAAATAGCCAGCAAAAAGCCAGAAGTAGAGGTGTGGGAAAGCACCAAGTGGCAGAATGCCAGCAGTAAGTGACAAAGCCTAATTGAGAGCCCAAGGCCCTGAGTTCAAACCCCAGTATTGGTGCTTGTACATGCACGCACACACAGACAGGCACGGAGTTTCAATAGGAGGTCCCTACAGACTACTCAATTTTCTCATGGGAGCAAGATTGAGACAAGAAGAACCCATTTGCCCCCAACACAATTGAGTACTAAAACTTTAGCCTGCTGCCTTTGCTCAGTGGAGAAGACATCTGCTCACAAGTAGTTGAGGAGCCATGTCCTCCATATCCCTTAGCACCAGCTCCCAAAGGCCAACCCCCAGGTGACTGCAGCTACTCACTGAGGAAGAAGTACTTGTGCTGGTGGTTGTAGGGCATGTACTTTTTCTTTTGTTTCCCAAGCTGTGAAGCAGAGCAAACACAAGGTCAGCAGTTATCATTCATGGACCAGTCACTCTCTCTCCTCCCCATAACGTAGGCTTTTCCCTACTCAGAAGCTGAGGCCGATTGGAAGGTATCCACAGACCCAGCCTTAGGCCCATCACCTGGAGCAAGAGGCCTGGGCTGCCCTCAGTGAGGGTCATGTAGAGTACATGCGCAATGCTGTCTACAGGTCTTCTGGACTTGTCACATTTCTCTAAAGACTCTCTGTCCTGGGGTTCCCAGGCCCCCTCTCCCACACTTGATATCTCCTACACTTGCTATCTCCCATCTTGTAGTTATGGGACATCAGAGTCTGTAAGGAAAGCTGTCTTACCCTTGTGTGGGTATTTGATCTATGCTTAATCTCCATCAAAATCTTTTGATCTCAAGGTAACCTACAGAAAAAAAAATCCCTTGAAAGCTAAGCAAAGTATAGCAAATACTTGTGCAAAGGTTACTGAGCATAAGGAGTCATCTGAAGGTTCTGGCAAAGTGTTCCCCAGTGGGTAGTAGTTATTTTGTAAGCTGGGCCACAGAAGGGACAGGCTGAGGCTAGCAGACCAAGGGGTCAGTGCAGAGCCCCTTTAGTGGGTTCCCATGTCTGCCTCTCTCCGTGGCTCCTGCATTTCTTGTTCCAAGTAGTTTTGGTGACCAGGCAGAGTTCTGGCTTGTCCTCTCACATACAGAAAGCATTCTCAGGTCATTCACTAAAAACCTATGCTGTACAGGACACTTGAGCTAGACAGAGCATTCTTTGTAGGTGGTCAGATTCATTCAAACATTGGAGGCCTACTCTGCCAACTACTGTTCTTCCCGCTGAGGGTACAGAGGTGAATGGTACCATGCCTGCCTATACAATGCTTGTAAATTAAGGGATGCAAGTTGCTTAAAAAAAACTTGTAGACAGAGTTCAAAGCAACAGGAAATTGCAGATGGGAAACATGAACAGAGAAGCAGCGATTTGGAAAAGGTCCACAGATCTGACACCTACACTCGGACATGAATGTTATCAAGGGCCAGCAATGTAAATGCTTAGGAAAGAGCATTTAAAAACAGAAGGAACTGGCTTGGAAGGTAGTACAGTGGTAGAGTGCTTGCCTTGCATGCATGAGGCCCTGGGTTCGATTCCTCAGCACCACATAAACAGAAAAAGGCAGAAGGGGCACTGTGGCTCAAGTGGTAGAGTGCTAACCTTGAGCTGAAGAGTTGAGGGACAGTGTTCAGGCCCAGAGTTCAGGCCCCACAACTAACAACAACAAAAAAAGAAAACAAAAAACAGAAGGAACAGCAAGAATGAAGGCTCTTGTGTTGTCCAAGACCAGAAAACTCGGGAGGAGCCAGGCCATACAGCACCTCACAGAAGCCTTGGTAATCAAGTCCGGAAGTGTTGCATGACCTGCTTTATGCTTTAAGAGGGTCATCTGGCCAGATGTGTGGAAATGAATCACAGGGCAGATGTAGTTACAAAGCTCATTCTCACCGAGATACATTAGACTAGAGTTTAACATGGTTTATGTTCTACAAGTTCGTGTGTTGGAGGCTTGGTCAATGTGAAGCTATTGCGAAGTAATGAGACCTTAGAGCTGGATACTAGTGGGAGGGAATTAGATCTCTGGGGACCAGTGAAATTCTTCCCATGTAAGTCCCTAGTTGATTGCCTTGGAATGGGTTGTTACAAGAGCAAGCCTGCCCTGCCCTCCTTATCTCCTCGGGTGACTATTCCTTACAGGTACTTACTTGGCCACTGTCATGGCATCTGCATGACTTATAGAAACCAAATGGCTAGGGCCACCTCTCCTGAACTTTCAGGAGCTGTGAGCTAAATAAACCTCTTTTCTATAGGAAGTACCCAACCCTAGGACATTTTCTTACAGCAATGGAAGATGGGCTAATACACCAGGGGAGAGGAGGTAGTAGAGATGCAGGTTTGATGGAGCTGCATCATATTCTGGAGGCAGGTAGGTAAGAGAAGGGAATGACGTCATCCCATCCTGAGCAACATAAACTGAGGGGAGACCCCACAGAGAAGTGCCCTCTTGGCATGAGCAGGGAAACGGCTGTGCGAAGGGGCCCCTTCACCACTGCCTCCTGAGATGGTCAGATGCCCTCACTGGATTTAGATCTCCAGAGGTCAGAAGGGTTCTGTTAAGGGCAGTGCCCCTTCCACCTCCTTGTCATCCAGGAGAGGTAGGAGGTGTTGGGCAGATGCCAAGTTTGTTCCCCAGAGGGACCAGACCAGGCCCAAACAACTTAGAGCAAAGACATGCTCTAAGAGGTAGGCTAGGAGGAAAAAAAAAACATGAGGAGCTACTTTGGCTCCCCAATCATTCTGATTTTTCATGGTTGCAGACAGATGTTCTCTGAAAACCCAGCACCAGCAAGCAGTGCAGGCAGTGGGAGATTCCTTCCACTTGGCCCCTCTCCTTAGGAACCCAGCTGATGTTGCTTTAAATAAGTAACCCATGCTTCCCTCAAAGCAGCTCTGGGATCCAGGAAGGGGGGTGGAGTGGGGCTGGTAGGTAGCCCGTGCAGGGCTGACCCGCACACAGCACAGGACAGGAAACAAACTATAAAGAAGTTAATGCTTAGGAAAAAGAAGGGAAAATGAGATCCCGAGGGACAGGTAAGGCAGAAACCTCAAGCACTGAGTGCCTGGTGCCAGGACAGCCAGTGCTGCCAAAGCCTTTCTCCAGAGCTGTGCCTCAGGCCAGAGGGGAGAGTTGGGTCACACTACCTTGAACTCATGCCTGAAACCCAAACATATCCCACAACCGATTAATTCCTGGCAAGCTGAAATGTCATTAGGTTGGGGGAAGGGATCTGGCAGAACTCTTGACGACAGCATGGAACCTGGGGACAAAGGGTTTTTAATTAACTTTCTAAGGAACTCTACTGGCCTTTGGAACTTTTAACTGCTTATGCTCAATGAAAACTCATTAGGTCTCCTAATCATTTTTCCTTCGGTTGCTGCATTCTGGGATTTGAACTCAGGGCCTAGTGCTTGCTAGGCAGGCACCGTACCTATATTCTGATTTTCACTCATAGGGCTGGGAAGGTGGCTCAGTGGTAGAGTGCTTGCCTTGCATGCATGAAGCCCTGGGTTCAATTCCTCAGCACTACATAAGCAGAAAAAGCCGGAAGTGGTGCTGTAGTTCAAGTGGTCGAGCGCTAGCCTTGAGCTGAAGAGCTGAGGGACAGTGCCCAGGCCCAGAGTTCAGGCTCATGACTGACCAAAAAAAAAAAAAACAAAAAAAACCTGATTTTCACTCATAACCTCAGATAATAAGTCATCTGGAAGTCAGGCTGGGCTCAGGAAGGTGGGAAGAAGCAGACTTCTCCCTTGGTTCCATGGGATTGGTACCAGGATCCCCTGTAGGTGTTCCAATCTCTTCTACAAAGTGGCATCTTATTTGGAAATAACAGAAGTACAGCCTCCCAGGATACTTTACATTGAGTCCCATGACGCTGGTGAGATAAGGCTTTGATTGGTTACTTTTTGGGTTTTTTTGTGATGCCAGGGGTTGAACCCAGGACCTCACTCATGCTAGGCAAGCCAGCCCACTCCCAATATACTATAAATCCTCTCTTGATTACTTACAATACCTAACACAATGTAAATGCTATGTAAATAGTTCTGTGTTGGGCTGGGAAGGTGGCTCAGTGGTAGAGCACTTGCCTTGCATGCATGAAGCCCTGGGTTCGATTCCTCAGCACCACATAAGCAAAAAGAAAAAAGCCGGAAGTGGCACTTTGGCTCAAGTGGTAGAGCGCTAGCCTTGAGCTGAAAAGCTGAGGAACAGTGCCCAGGCCCAGAGTTCTGGCCCCACGACCGGACCCAAAAAACAAAAACAAAACAAACAAAAAAATAGTTCTGTGTTAACAAATAATGAAAAACAAATAAAACATATCTGCACGTTTGATGAGATCCATGGTTACTTAAATGCACAGATGCTGACTCAAAACATATGGCTAGCCAGCTGTGCTCAGTGAAGGAATGTTCCAGGAACTGGGCATCATGGCAGAGTGAGACAGGCCAGGACTGACACAGCAGGAAATCTGGTGTAAGAGAAAGAAGCACCAAGCACTGGAGGACGGGATGGGTGACACCTGCCCTGCAGCAGGGTGTCAAACAGTCCCCTGGGAGGTGTCACACATCACCTTCAAGGATGAGCAGGGGCCTGCCCAGAAGTCTCTTGTTACTCTCTTGATCTAATGCAGCAAGTGGTTAACTATTTGCCAATGGAATTCACAGGGAGGGTTGGGTGATTCTCTCCTGGATGACCCTGTTCACTTCCCAAGGGCAAGGGTCTCAGCCAGCACAGCCCATTGTCACTATACACGACCAACACTGTTTTCCCCAAAAGCCCTCCATGCTGGCTCTCTCCCTTCCCCAAGATGTTTGCATTGACACCTCCACTCACCTCCACAGACAGGACTTTCCCCAGGGCAAAGAAGAGGGGATGCATGTTGATGTCTGGGTCTTTGCGGAAGCAGTTGGGCTTGGCATGATGCTGGAAGTGCATGTGGTTCCACCAACTGGCTGGGGCTCCCTACAGATGATGGAAGGAGAGGAGGAAAACCTAGTGTCACCGCCTCTCATCCCTAGCCCTCCACTGACTGGAGTTTCAGAGAACTCCTATTCACACCACTGACCTTCAAGTGGCCAATCACAAAATGATGCAGCAGGTGGTTCCAGGTAGAAGTACCAAACACTGACAGATGCCCAAAGTCATGCTGCAGCCACCCAGCCTGGGCCTAGAAGAGAAAAATTAACACTGAGAGCAGCTCACCCACCCACAATCCCTTGCACTGACCTTAGCAGTCCCTTCAGCCTCACCCTCTATCCATGCAGTCTAATGGCCACTCTCCCCCAAGGGAGCACTTCAAGAAGAGTGAGAAAACCCCAGTCTTAATTCTGCCTCGGTCACCGACTCACATGTGAGTGGAAGCAAATCAGTTTGCCTGCTCTGAAGTGCAATCAACATCCACAATACAGTAAGGACTCAGAAGTAGGGAGAAGGCTTGCCAAATGGGTTCTGACAGCCAAGTATGGGGGCCCAACCATGATTAGCAGGTGGAAAAAAGTCAGGGTAGGGAGAAGGCCAAGTACAGGTGCAAAGTCAGGATCTTGGTTCTTGGCATACTTGGGCTGTGGCAGAACCTGAACAAGAAGTTTCAGAAAACAAATTCTATATGAAGAAGGGAAGCACATGAAGAGCAACTGGAAAGGGAGAGAGAGAAAAATGAAGATGGCCACGTGGTCTGTGAACAGGTAAGAGCCATAGCTGGCCAGCCAAGGTGGCTTATTCTAGCAACTGAGAAGATGAGATGAGAAAGATCACAGTTTGAAGGCTCCTTGTGCAAGAAGTACATGAGATCCCATACAACCAATCAAAAGCTAGGCATGATGCTACACTCCTGTCATTTCAGCTATTAACTAGAAGGATAACAGTCCTGGCTAGACTCGGGGGGGGGAGGGGGGAAGTGAGACCCTATTAAAAAAACAAAACAAAATGAAACAAAAAACCCACAAAGGCAAAAAGGGCTGGGAGTCTGGTGGCTCAAATGGTAGAGTACCTGCCTGGCAAGCACATGGCTCTGAGTTCAAACCCAAAGACAAGACAATAGAATATGCAGTTACTTTCTGCATCAACTCCCCTGAATATCTTCAAATCTTCAGGCAGGATTCTTGGCCTTCTGAAAGCTTTCGCCACAATGCCAAGCACAACTCTGCCTCTGATCAGGCAAAGGCTCTCACCTGAACTGTGCTGAGAAGTACCGCACAGAGGAGGAAGGGCACCAAAGATGTCCCAAAGACCCACAGAGTAAGCCAGGCAGCGACGTCCAGCAGCAAGATATGCAGCAGGTAAAAGAGGAAGAAGAAGTGGTTGGCCTTCATGAGCCCCATTCGCTCTACGGTAGCCCGCAGTTCCCGGAACTCATTAGTCAGTTCTTTCTGTGGAAAAATGGGGGCTGTTAATTCTTCTCAGCCATGACCCTACAACCCACATGTGCTGGACACAAGGGCCCTTTCAGGCTCAAGTACCTGTAGAAGCTGTGGGGAGTCTACAGTCTGAGGCAAAAATACCATGACAACAAGGAAGTCTGACAAAGAGGTACTAATCTGAATGGACTCAGGCCCAACAGCTGGGTAAACTTGACTCTGGTTCTTGCTTTGCCACTTACTGTGTGAGATCCCCCCCTGGCTGTGTCACTTAACTTTGAGCCTCCATTTTCTCATATGTAAATGCATGAGAATTGTGTAAGTTTATGCTTGATAAGTATTCAACAGGAAGGTCTCCATGATGATGATGATGATGATGTTGGTAGTACTAGTAGTGGAAGCCTTGAGACAAGCAGGGGTTTCAAAGCCCTGCTTTGTATGGCCTGTGAGGCAGAGACCAAAAGACTCCTGTGAATGGCTACCTGTGATCCTATCTAGGCTTTTGTCCCTCTCCCTCCTCCCCAAGAGCAAACAGGGTCTCACATGCTTGGTGGGCTCAAAGCTGGGCTGCTCCGGAGACAGTTCTCCAATCAGGAGAGAGTTCATATACTTCTTCACAAGGCCCTTGTTGATGTGGAATGCCACAAAGGGATCCTGTAAGTATGGGGAGAAGGCAACAAGGTGAGGGGGTCAGTCCGAGGCTCCTGGGGTTCACATCAGAGGCCATCCTCTTGCTGGCAAGTTGAAGAAGAGACCACCTCCTCCTGCTAGCTTTCCTTCCAAGGTGATTGGGCATCCCTACTGCCACAGCTCAAGATCTCCTAGTGTTTAGGTTCCCATCACGGGGCTGCTACACAGAGGAATCAGTAGCCTCCCCTGAGGGCCGTCCAGAAAGACCTGACTGGGCTGATCTTTGGGTCTGAAGGCAGTTTTTACCTAGGGATTTAGCATCCACTAGAAAAGCCAGAGCAGGGAACTGTGGATTTCTTTTATAGCAGGACTTTCAACAAGTTCTTTCCTTTCTTAGCCCGTTTCTCCATAAACGGCCATGAGGAAGACCCAGATCTTCTGTCTTCCCTCCACAGCTGTTCTGGGCAAGATTTCCTATTTTTCTCCCGGCACCCTGACCACTCCTTGTCCCCATAATGATTAAATTTCGGTTATGTAAGGTGGGGTCCTCCCAGATAAGATTCATGTCTGTAGATGGGGGGACCCCAAGCCCAATAAACCACAGAACGGGCAGTGGGGGAGGAGCACCCCTCTCCCACAATGACACTGGCCACTTCAAATCACACTTGGGTAGGAAGGCCAACTGCTAAGGCTCCCTCTGCACACGCGCCAGCCTAGGTAGGCCAGCAAAGCTATCCAGGTTACAGAGGTCACTGGAATGATCAGCTTGTGGCCTGGCCCTGAGGCTACTTCAAAGGGAGCCGTGGGTTCTCTTCCCCCCCACCCCACCCCCCCATATTCTAAGTCCAGGGGCAAAGAAAAGGAACAGTACTCTTGTTGCTAAGGGGGAGGGGGCGCGGGGGAGACTTCACCCCAAGACACTACAAGTCATAGGATGACAGAGGAATCCAACAAGAAAGGATCCTGAGTAGATAATGAGTGGAAGCAACCGCCCCACCTTTTGGATCCCTAGGGGATCCCAGCGCTCTGGTCTAGGGGACGGCTCTGAGGATGGATGGTCTAGAAAGACACAAAGCAGCAGGACCGAGACTGGGCTACGCGTTGCGCCTACTGAAGCGTGGGGGAGGAGAAACCCTCATCTCTTTCGTCACGCCGCGCAGGGGATCCCAGGACAGCCGGCTCTCTGCGGCTCCCTCCCGGCTTCGGCTGGCCGAGTGGGCACACCCGCGCCCCCCCCCGCCCCCCCGCACACGAATCCCACGCGGCTGCGCGCTCCCCTCCCAGCCCTCGAGACCAGCCGAGGCTCCCTCTTCCTCCGCTCCGCTCCCAACCCCGTCCTGGGCAGCACCGATCGCCATCCGTCCCCGGCGCCATCCCAGCCTTCTCCCCCTGACGCCTTCCCCTTCCCAACCCAGCTCAGGATCCGGCCCAATCCTGCCGACGGAGGACGGGGACCACAGAGGAAACGCACGGCCGCAGCCAGCCGTTTCTTTGTGCGTGCACGCTGCCGGCCTCCATGCCACCCCACCTCCTCGGAGCCTCTCTCCCCTCCTTCCGAACACCAGATCGGTCCGCGGGGTGGCTTTCCTCCGGAATCGGCGGGGTGTTCCGCCACGGGTTACACTTCCCGTTTCGAACCGGGGCCGCCGGGTCCCGCGTCCCCTCCGGCGCCTCCCCCTGCCCGCAGCCGCTCACCGTGGCATCCTGCCCGGCGTAGTGGCTGATGACCCGGGAGCCGCCCGGGTGCCGGCGGGTGAACTCGCTGATGTTGTACACCTTCCGATCGATCACGAGCCACCGCTCCCGCTCGCGCCCCGAGCGCTGCGCCACCTCCTCCCAAGTGAAGTAACGCGGGCTGGGCCGCTGGGCCTCGCCGCCGGCGGTCACCGCGCCGGGAGTCATGGCTGGCTGGCTGGCGAGGTCTGGAAAACCAGTCAGTGCGTCCGTCCGTCCGTCAGTCGCGGACGCGTCTGGCGCGCTCTCGGGACGCCAAGGGAGCGCCCGCCGCCCGCCGCCCGCCGCCCGCCGGGAGGAGCAGGAGAAGGCTGGTCCGCTAGCGCGCGCCCGGCCCCCTCCGCCCGCGCCTTTGGGTTTTCAGCACCCGCGGCGCGGACCGCCGAGCGGAGCAGCGCGCACTCCCATTGGCCGAGCCGCGTGGCGTGGGGAGTTGACCACGCCCACTCGGCCAGCCTGAAAGGGCGGGAGGGCGGGCATCCTTCCACCCACCCACCCTCTACCGCCGCCGCCACCTCCGCCGAGCGCCTCAGCAGACGTGTGGTCCTCGGGAGAGCGCCTCCTAGCGGACGCCAGACAGCGACCGCCACCTGATGCCGCTTCCCGACTCCGCGACCCGCTAGCGGCGAGCTAGCGGCTCCGGGGATGCCCTTCCTCCCCCCGCCCCCCCCCCCGCCGCCCGTCGCAGACGGACGGAATAACGGTTCCTGGGAGCCCTTGGGTGCGCTCCAGCTCGACGACCCAGGCCGAGGCCCAGAGCACCCATGGGCCCAGCTGGGCCTGCAGGAATCCTGGCTTCTGTCCCTGTAGGTATGTTGAGTGGAAAACGCTTGGGACAGAATTAAAATTAGCCGTTTAAGTGAGGGAGGAAACACCACCCTGATCTAGTGGAGATGAGGCGAGGAAGAATTTATACACCTAAAAGGGGGGGGGGGAAGAGAGGAAGGAACATAGGAAAGCCATCTGATTGGTTATGGACCCCAGTGGGTTGCTGTATTTGGGCATGAGTGAGGCGTTCGCGGCCTGTGATTGGCTGAAAGCTAGGTTCCCTAAGCTAGGCCCTGACTTCCCCCAACAAAATAATTTCTGCTTGCAATTTACCTATTAAGTACATAGGCTTTGTGGGATGGTTAAACCTAATTAACAAGACGCATTACCTCACATAGCTTTATAGCGTTTGTAATGAGAGTACTTAATATCCACTCTACATATTAGAGGAATGCAGGATATTACAACACACAAGGATATGATGTCGTTGATATAGACATACTGTATAACTGAACTCTTAAATATATTCCTCTTCTATATCATTTGACAGATAGCTTCACATTAACTCCCTCCCCCACCTTCCCAGATTCTGGTAACAATTCTATTCCCACTTTTTTTTTTAATTCCACAACTTTATTGAGAGCATGTACCATTTCACTTAACATAACATCCTTCCATTTTCTCCATGTGGTTGCAAATGACTGGATTTTGTTCGTTTTCTTGTGACTGAAGAGTAGTCTGATGTGTATATATAACACGTTTTCTTTATCCATTTATCCATTGATGGACACTTAAGTAGAACCCATATCTTGGCTATTGTTAATAATGTTGCAATACAAATAAGAATGCAGGTCTACCCCCCATCCCCCATCACTTAAGATTCTGGCTTTTTGTTGGTTAATGGAGAAGTCTCATGGATTTGTCTGCCTGAGCTGGCTTCAAATCCTACCCTTGTGAATAGCACCTGGGCAGATATCTCTTCAACATACAGATTACTTTCCTTGGAATGTATTCTCAATAGTGGGGGCTGGATCATAGAATAACTATTAAAAATATTTTGAGGAACCTCCATATAGTCACTGTACTAGTGATTTACAATTCCACCAACAGTCAACAAGAATTCCCTGATGGTGATCATTATTCTCACTAGCGGGAAATGCTATCTCATGCTATAATTAGCTCTTCCCTGATGATTACTGATGTTGAACATTTGAAGAATATACCTGTCGGCCGTTTTTATGTCTTCTTTTAAGAAATTCTGAAAAAGTGCGTTCTCTCTCTCTCTCTCTCTCTCTCTCTCTCTCTCTCTCTGCTTTAAGATAGAGTCTTGCTTTGTAAGGCTTGCCTCACACTCACAATTCTCCCACTTCTACTCATAAGTGCTGAAATTACAGATACATGCTACCACACCTGGTTTATTTGACCACTGTTAATTATGTTTCTCATTTTATTGCCTTTGAGTTGAATTCCTAATATATTTTCTTGGATGTTAACTCCATAATAGGTTTGTGATTTGCAAGTATTTCTCCCATTCGCTGTTGTTGATTGTTTCCTGGTTGGGCAAGAAGGCTCTGGTTTCATGTTTTCACATTTGTCTATTTTTACTTTGGTTCCTTGTGCTCTTCCCCCCCACCCTACCCCACCCCCCTCCCCGCCTCTTGTGTACCTGCCAATCCTGGGGCTTAAACTCAGAGCCCAAACTGTTCCTGAACTTTTTTGTTGTTGTTGTTGGTCACGGGGCTTGAACTCTGGGCCTGGGCGTTGTCCCTCAGCTCTTCAGCTCAAAGCAAGTGCTCTACCACTTGAGCCACAGTGCCACTTCTGGTTTCCTGGTAGTTTATTGGAGATAAGAGTTTCACAGCTTTTCCTGCCTGGGCTGGCTTTGAACCATGATCCTCAGATCTCAGCCTCCTGAGTAGCTAAGATTACAGGCGTGGCCACCAGCGCCTGGCTCTGTTCCTGAACTTTTTGCTCAAGGCTAGCACTCTACCACTTGAGCCACAATTCCACTTCTGACTATGTTTCTTGTGCTTTTGAGAATACATCCAAAAATTCATCACCCAGTTCAAGGTCATCAGGCCATTCTGCTGTGTTTTCTTCTAGTAGTTTTGTAGGTCAGTAGGTAGACACAGGATGGCTGCATATGAGCATTTCAAATGAAACACATCAGGGAAGACTGTTAAAATAATCTATCAGGAAGACAATACCAAGTGACTAAGGTAGACTCCTTAATAGGTATGCATCACTGTGCCTCTGTTCTTTCCCCATACTTTTTCTCAACCTACTTTAGGACTAAATGATTCACTTCCCCTTAGCCAAACAGATTTTTCTTCCCAACTTTGAACATGCCTTTACTGTGGAAGCTAAACAAAGTTAATCTTGATTAGTGTAAGGGGTGCCAAAAGGAAATGCTCATACGGTTCAGGCAGAAGAGGGTTTATTCAGTGAGAGTAACCGAACTGCCAACCAGCCCAAGATGGAGGTGTGGGGAGCAAGAGAGCTTACGGTGGGAGGAGAGAGATTAGATGGGGAGGGTGTGTGACCACAGTGGACAGGAAGATGATCTCAGAGCCTGGAGGACCCCCACTGCCCCCAGACATGCCAGTTGCCTGGGTTACAGGTGCTGGCTGGGGAATTCTAGGGTGCACAGAGAGAGAACCAAGGGAAGGGGTTATTTCTCCCTTAGTATTTAGATGGGAGACAGTCTGGAAATACAGGGTGCTATATAGACTTTTTAAAAAGATAGGGAGGGCTGGGAAAGTAGCTCAGTGGTAGAGTGCTTGCCTTGCATGCATGAGGCCCTGGGTTCAATTCCCCAGCACCACATAAGCAGAAAATCCAGAAGTGGCGCTGTGTCTCAAGTGGTAGAGCACTCATCTTGAGCTGAAGAGCTGATGGTTCAGGCCCCATGACTGACAAAAAAATAAAAATAAATAAAAAAAGACAGGGAAAACCTGGGCGCCAGTGGTTCATACCTGTAATCCTAGCTGCTCAGGAGGCTGAAATCTGAGGATCATGGTTTGAAGCCAGCCCTGGCAGGAAAGTCTGTGAGACTCTTATCTCCAGTTAACCATTCAAGAACTAGAAGTAGTGCTGTGGCTCAAAGTGATGGAGTCTAACCTTGAAGAGCAAAAGAGCTTACATATAGTTTTCTCCTCACTGTTTCTAGGGAATTTAATTACACATATTAATTAGAATTTTTAAGTCTTAGGGACCTTACTTTCTAGTCATCATTAGGAAGTTAGCTCTGAAGATGAAGTTTGAAGCTAAGCCAAACAGTAAAGTCCACAAGACTCTTATTTCCAATTAAGCACCAAAAGGTTCAGAGTGGAGCTGTGGCCCAAGTGCTAGAGGGACAGTGCCCAGGCCCTAAGTTCAAGTCCCCGGACCAGAACAACAACAAAAACACAACAATACCTGGAAGTGGAGGTCTAGCTCAAGTGGTAGAGTACCAACCTTGAGCAGAAAAACCAAGCAAGAACATGAGACCCTGAGTTCAAGTCCCAGTACCAGCACAAAAGAAAAATTGTGAACTGTCACATCTTCCTGTGTACATAGGAAAATACATCAGTCCTAAGTTCTAAAAGCATGGTGCTTCCTCACACTGCAGATATGTCAGTGTGATACTGAACAGGACTTTCTATAACAAGAGATGTAAGAGACTTTAGAGGGATCAGGATTTTGCCTCTGTTAGGAATATTTGTTTGGTTTTGGTTTTGTTTTGGCTAAGTCTGAGAATCAAATGGTTGTGTAACTTCCCCTCAGCCTCATCGTTAAAGTTTTCTAGTACAGGAAAGCCATCTTTTACCTGGAGATAGGATAGAGCTTACTTGTGTGTGTGTGTGTGTGTGTGTGTGTGTGTGTGTGTGTGTGTGTGTGTGTGTGTGTGTGTGTGTGTGTGTGTGTGTGTGTGTGTGTGTGTGTGTGTGAGGGACCATGCGCAGGTGCTGTGTGAGCATGCATGCAGGAATACTCAAGCTTGAACTCATTCTCTCACATTCTTGCTTGGGATTTTTGATAAGGCTGGTGCTCTACCACTTGAACTACAGTTCCACTTCTAACTTTTTGGTGGTAAATTGGAAATAAGAGTCACCCAGGCTGACTCTAGACCTTGTTCCTCAGATCTCAGCCTCCTGAGAGTTTAGGATTACAGGCGTGGGCCACTGATGCTTGGCAGCTTGCTTGGATTGCTTATAAAAACAAGATTTGGGGGGGGGGCGGGGAAGATTGGGTGGGGGGGCAGGGGAGGGGGAGGATGGGAAGGGATGGGAAGAGGAAACAAAGGAGGAAGCTATAATGCTTGATAAGAAATGTACTCCTGGGGCTGGGAAGTTGGCTTAGTGGTAGAGCACTTGCCTTGCATGCCTGAGGCCCTGGATTCAATTCCTCAGCACCACAAAAACAAAAAGAAAAAACCCGGAAGTGGCACTGCAGCTCAAGTGGTAGAGCGCTAGCCTTGAGCTGAAGAGCTGAGGGATAGCGCCCAGACCCAGAGTTCAGGCACCAGGACCGGACCCAAAAAAAAAAAATGTACTCATTATCTTGCCCATGTAATTGTAAACCCTCTGTACAGTATTTTCACAATAAAAAAATAAAAATTTAAAAAAATTAAAAAAAAACCTTTAAGCAGCTAGCCTCCAACTGAATTTCCTTTTTTTTTTTTTTTTTTTTTTTGTCAGTTGTGGGGCTTGAACTCTGGGCCTGGGCGCTGTCCCTCAGCTCTTCAGCTCAAGGTGAGCGTTCTACTACTTAAGCCACAGCACGGCTTCCAGTTTTCTGGTAGTTAATTGTAGCTAAGACTCTCATGGACTTTCCTGCTGACTTTGAACTGTAATCCTCAGATCTCAGCCTCCTGAGTAGCTAGGATTACAGGCATGAGCCACCAGTACCTGGCTAAAATATATTTCTTTTGTCTTTTACACTTGTAGGTTTATAGGCACATTCTACTTGCATGCAGCCTATGTTTCTTTGGGTCTGACTTACTTTACTTAATATAATTTTTTCCAAGTCTTTCCATTTCCTTATGAATGATGCAAAGCCATTCTTTCCGATGGAAGCCTAGAATTGCATAGTGTGTATATACCACATTTTCTTGGACCATTTGTCCACTGAGAGACATCTGGCTTGATTCCATATCTTAGCTATAGTAAACAGTGCTGCAATGAGCATGGTTGTACTGCTAGCTTTAGTGTAACCTGGTTTGTGGTCAATTGGATAAATTGCCCAGTAATGGAATTGCTGGGTCTTAGGGAAGCAATATGTTTAGTCTTTTGAGGACCCTCCAAGCTGCTTTCCAGAATGGTTAAACAGCTGGGCACCGGTGGCTCATGCCTATAATCCTAGCTACTCGGGAGGCTGAGATCTGAGGATCGAGGTTCAAAGCCAGCCTGGGCAAGAAAGTCTGTGAAACTTTTATCTCCAATAAACCACCAGAAAACTGGAAGTGGCGTTGTAGCTCAAGTGGTAGAGCACTAGCCTTGAGCTGAAGAGCTTAGGGACAGCACCCAAGCCCAGAGTTCAAGCCCCATGACCGACAAAAAGAAAAAAAAAGAACAGAATGGTTAAGCAATTTTACATTCCCACCAACAGTGTAGTAGTGTTTCCTTTTGGCCACATTCCCTCCAGCTTCTATTATTGTTAGTTTTCTAGATAATGGCCCTTCTAACTGGGGTGGGGTGAAATCTCTATGGTGTTTAGATTTGCATTTCTTTTATGGCCAGAGATGGTGAACATTTCTTCATGTTTCTATTGGCCATTCTTACTTGTCTTTCGAGAAGTCTCTCTTTAAGTCTTTGGCCCATTTATTAATTGGATTGTTGTTTCTTGGAGGGATTTTTGTGGGGGGAGGTGTTAATTTTTTTTATCTCTAGTATATTGTAGATATGAGGCCCTTGTCTGATGCATAACTAGTAAAAATCTTCTCCCATTCTGTGGGTTTTCTATTTATCTTGCTAGTCCTTTGCCATACAGAAACTCTTCTGTTTGACGCAATCCCAGATATCCAGTCTTTCTTTGATTTGTTATTATTCTGAACCTTTACTTAGAAAGTTTTGGCCCATGCCTAGGAGCCCTAGTTTTTCCCCTTCCTATTCCTATAATATTTTTATGGTATCTAGCTTTACATTAAGGTCTTTGATCCATTTAGAATTGATTCTGTTGTAGGGTAATATGTAAGGAGCTAGCTTCAATTTTCTGCATGTGAATAGCCAATTCTGCCAGCGCCATTTGTTGAAGAGACTGTTTTTCTTCCATTCTGTGTTTTTGACTCCCTTATCAAATATTAGGTGGCTTTAGGTCTGTGAGTTCATTTCTGGATCTTCTATTCTGTTCCATTGGTCCTCAGGCCTATTCTTGTACCTGTTCCTAGTTGTTTCTATTACTATGGCTTTGTAATAGAGTTTGAAGTTTGATATCAATTGATTTTTCTAATTTAGAGTCTTTTATTATTCCATATGAAATTTTGGATTGCTCTAATTCATTGAAGAAAGTTGTTGTGATTTTAATGGGTATTGTATTGAATTTGTAAAAAGCTTTGGGCAGTATTGCCATTTTCATGATGTTAATCCTTCTAATCCAAGAGCATGGAAGGTTTTTCCATTTCCTTAGATCTGCTTTAATTTCTTTTTTTCAGATTTTAAAAGTTTTCATAATAGAGGTCCTTCACATCTTTGGTTAAATTAATTCCTAGGTATTTTTTGGGGAAGATATCACAAATGGAGTTGCTTCCCTGATTTCAGTCTTGATCTTCATATTGTTGGCTACTGAATTTTGTGAGTTAATTTTATACCCTGCTACTTTGCCAAAGTTTTGGATCAGCTCAAGTAACTTGGAAATGAATCTAAAGGGTTCTTTAAATACAGGATCATCTCATTTGCAAAGAGGGATAGTTTTACTTCTTTCCCTATATGGATCCCCTTCATGTTTTTCTCTTGCCTTATGTTCTTGCTAGATTTCCACTACTGCTTTGAAGAGGAGTAGAGAGAGTGGAAATCCTTGTCTTGTTCCTGATTTTATCAGAAATGGGTTTAACTTTTCACCTTTATAATGTTGGTTGTAGGTTTGTCATATGCAACCTTTATGATATTGAAGAACATTCCATGGATTCCTAGCTTCTCCAGAGCTTTTATCATAAAGGATGTTGAATCTTGTCAAATGCTTTTTCTGCCTCTATTGAGATGATCCTGTAGTTCTTGTCCTTGCTTCTGTGTTGAATTTACATTAATTGACTTGCATTTATTGAACCAGCTTGGCATCCTTGAAATGAATCGTGTTTGATCATAGTGTATGATTTTTTTTTTTTGGTTACTTATTGAATTCGGTTGGCCAGAATTTTTTTTTTTGGGGGGGGGGTCCGGTCGTGGGGCCTGAACTCTGGGCCTGGGCGCTGTCCCTCAGCTCTTCAGCTCAAAGCTAGTGCTCTACCACTTGAGCCACAGTGCCACTTCCGGCTTTTTTCTTTTTGCTTATGTGGTGCTGAGGAATCAAACCCAGGGCCTCATGCATGCAAGGCAAGCGCTCTACTACTGGGCTACCTTCCCAGCCCTGGTTGGCCAGAATTTTATTGAGAAGTTTTGCATTGATGTTCATCAAAGAAGTGGGTCTAAGGTTGGCTTTCTTTGATGAGTCCCTATCTGGTTTTATGCTAGCTTCATAGTGATCTTTCCCTTTCTATTTCATTGAAGAGTCTGAGGAGTATTGGAGTGAGTTCTCATTGAAGCCCTTATAGAATTTGGCTGTGAATCCATCATATCCTGGGCTTTTCTTGGATAGGAGGTCTTTTATTGGCATTTCTATTTCATTACTTGTTATGGGTCTATTTAGTTGACTTAAATTTTCTTGGTTCAATTTGGGCATATCAGTATTCTCTACAAATTCTTCCATTTCTTTCCAGATTAGTTAGTATAAAGGTTTGCAAAGTATTACCTTATAATTTTCTGAATCTTGCTTGTTTCTTTTGTGATGTTCCCATCCTGGTCTCTAATTTTATTAGCTATATATTTTTAAGTTAAGATTATTTCATTATTATGTTATTATTATTTCTACAGCAAATCTTTTAAAGGGCCATCTGTTATTCATTTGGTCATTTAGATGCCTCTGAGTATAAACTTCAAAAACATATCCCATTAATTTTTTTCTTTTCTAATGAAATACAGAAAGAATTTTATCTATGCTAAAAGTTCCTTAATATTGGCCACTGCAATTTTAAGTTGTACTTAAAAAAAAGATTATCCCATTTGCCTAAGAACACATGAATTTGTTTGCTGGTACCAGGGCTTGAACTCAGGGCCTCAAGGTCTCACACGGCTTTTTCACTCATGGTTGGTACACTGCCATTTGAGCCAAGCCTCCTGTTCCAGATTTTTGCTGGGCAAGAGACAAGAATCTCTTGGATGTGTCAACCTGGATTGGCTTTAAACTGTGATACTAAGATCTCTGCTTCTTGAGTAGGTAGGATTACAGATGTGAGCCTAATAGTGCCTAGTTGGCCCATAATTTTTTAACATAAAGTTAGCCAATATCCTAGAAAGGGAATTCCAGATCCCAAGAATCCCAGACTTCTCAATTTTGGGGATATTTTCTCTCAAAAGATGTATATCTGAGGGCATGGAATGTGGCTAAGTGGTAGAGTGTGTGCCTAGCATGCAAAAACAAACAAAAATGTTCCTAGTAATTATGTGTTTAGGGATATAGCCTGTGAGATTTTTTTTTGAAGAATAGTATTTACAAACAATTTAAGGGAATACCTTAAATACTCATAAACCCACTCAGTACCACATAAACAGAAAAAGCCAGAAGTGGTGCTGTGGCTCAAGTGATAGAGTGCTAGTCTTAAACAAAAGAAGCTCAGGGACAGTGCCCAGGCCTTGAGTTCAGGCCCCAGTACTGGCAAAAACATAAAGAAAGAACAAAGAAAAAGAAAAATATATGTATCTGAGGCCTCTAACTGGGAACAATCTAGTAAATTATCTGATCCAATGCAATCATGGGCCCAAACCAGTCAAAAATTAGTCAGAAAAAGTCAGAGACCTCAAAATACATATCTATGGAGTAATATATAAGCTCATGGCTCATGGCTCTAATTAATGTAAGAAGTCCATAGGCTCTGGCAGAGATCTTCATTTCATCACCTGATCAGGAGGGAAGTCAATGGAGATACCATTTCTGGCACCAACCTGCTCAAAGCAAGCAATAAAAACAAATTATGTATCAGTGTATTTCAGCCAAGAAATAATTCATGAATTGGACAGCTCTCTGAAACAGTAAAGGTTCAAAGTGCTCCATCTAGCAAGATGGCAGGAAGTTTGCTAGTTAAAGCTCCAGCTCCAGCTCAAGTCATGTGGACCCTGATCTGTATTTCTAACAAGTGCCCGAGTTAGTTTTCTTCTCTTTCTTTTTTGTCTTCCTTCCTTCCTTTCTTTTCTTTCCATTTTCTTATTTGCCCATGTTCCTTCCTCCCTACTTATCCTTTCTTGATTACAATCCCAGGAATTGAACCTAGCACTTTATAAAGTGCCCACTCTCTGCTAAATACTTCTTAGTGTTTTACACACATTAGCTCATTTTATTCTTATAATACTAGAAGGAAGGCCCTATTAGTAGCATCCTTCCAGATGGAGAAATTGAGCCCAAGAGAGGTTAATTGTTTTGTCAGACAGCTAGTAAGTAGTAGGGCCCAGTTTTATATATGGCCTGTGGTCTGAACCACTTCTGTCCTCTGATTTCATTGCTTTGGGATACTTCAATGGGACTCTGTATCTGAGGAGAGGGAAGTCCAGTTCACTCAAACACCAAGCTAGAGTCTGAGCTTCTACTGAAGGTCAAGGAGGTTGATACAGAACAGACTAAGAGAACTTTGCTTGGCTATCTGGTAGAGAAATACCCTAATCTGTTTAATAGATAGAAAACCAAGATTCAGAATGAGGAAGGGACTTCCCACACGCCTTCCCATGGGGAAACTCAGAAGTCTTGGCTTCCAATAAAGATGCCAGGGCTGCCTTGCCGGAAAGATCCAGCTGATATGATAGTCCTTTCTACAAATCCCCACCCAGTGTCTTGGCAGTGTATACCAAGAACCATAAAATGGCCTGAACTCCTTTGATCAAGTAATTTCACTTTCAGGAAAGTAAGGGGTGTGAGACAAAGCCAAGTCACTAATATAGCAAGCTGAATCTCAGAAGTTGAAATCAACCCCTAGTTCTGACCATAAAAAAAAATTCTCAACCTCAATGGACTATTCTCAGCACAGTGATAATTAAAGAGTGAGTACAAATGACCAGCATGTGAACTATACTGATGGTTAGAAAGTACTTTCCAATGAGAAAAGAACCCTCAGGATTATGGGTGTCCTGATTCCAGTTTTGTGGGAAACCCACATTGCTTCAGTGGTTTCTCATGCACCGAGAATGCACTGGGAGAGAACAGCTCCTATAGCTGCTGGTGAGAATGGAGAGTGTAAAATGATTAACCTTTCTGTGTGCGTGTGCACACACTTGCCCATGTATGCTGCTAGAGATTAAACCTAGTGCTTTGTGTGTACTAGGCACTGTGCTATAGCTCTTCTGTTGAAAAAGAGTTTAACAACTTTATCTAGAATCTAAAAAATGTTGCCTGTGGGTGGGACCAGTGGCTCACGCCCATAATCCTAGCTATTCAGGAGGCTGAGACTGAAGATTGCCATTTGAAGGCAGCCCAGGCAGACAAATCCATGAGACTTGTGTTTCCAATTAACCAGTAAGAAGTCAGAAGTGGAGCTGTGGTTCAAATGGTAGAGCACCAGACATGAGTGGAAAAGCTGAGAGCTCAAGCATGAGGTACTCGCATAAAACCAACAAAAATGTTCCTAGTCATTACGTGTTTAGGGATATACTTATGAGATTTTGTTTTGAAGAATAGTATTTACAAACAAAAAAGTAATTAAAAATTGGAACACCTTAAATACTCATCAATGGATAAAACAGATATTAAAATTAATACAGTGAGGAAAAAAAGAAATAACCAACCCTTTGAGCTAGAAGCTCAGGTGGTAGAGCATCAGCCAATGAGCAAAAGCCTCAGATACGGAGTTTGAGTCCTGGTCTCAGACATATCTATCTATCTATCTATCTATCTATCTATCTATCTATCTATCTATCTCAATGAAATGAGGCACTAATGGCTCATGCCTGTAATCCTAGTTATTCAGGAGACTGAGCTCCAAGAGGATAGCCTTGGGAAGCCAAACCAGGCAGAAAAATCCGAGAGACTATATCTAATTAATGGGCAAAATGCCATGCTGGAGGTGTGATTCAAGTGATAGAGCACCAGCCATTAGCCAAGTGAGAGCATGAAGCCCCAGTATTGGCATATATACACACAAATTATTCATGCAATGAAATTTTGGCTTTGGAGGTAACTATTCAATAGGAAAAAAAAATACCTAGAAAGAAATGATAGTAGTAATTGCTCCTGGCTGGCTAGAGCAAGATGACATTTTCTTGAATATCTTTTGAATATTTTATAATGAGTGCACAGTACTTTTATAACTAAGGGGTAAAAAAGTTTTCCAGGAAATAAAATTAATAATGAATCCTACCTACCAAAGGCCCATTCAGGAAGTTTTTTATTCAACATTTGTGAAGTGTCTACCCTTTTCCAAATTCTTAAATTGTGCTGGGACTACAAAATCTGGTAGCATAGGGGCCAGAACTAGTCAAGTACAGGGAAAGACAGAAACAAGTCATTGTGTATAGGTCAGTAGGATAGTTGTGAATTATTCCATTGTTATATTTCTCAGCATAAACAATTCATTTTTTTTGTGTGTGCCAATCCTGGGGCTTGAACTCAGAGCTTGAGTGCTGTCCCTGAGCTCCTTTGCTCAAGGCTAGCACTCTATCACTTGAGCCATAGCGTCACTTCTGGCTTTTTTGGGTAGTTAATTGGAGATAAGAGTCTCATAGACTTCTCTGCCACTGCTGTCTTCTAATCACGATCTCAGATCTCCTGAATACCTAGGATTACAGGCATGAGCCACTAACACCCAGCTAGCAGTTTGCATTTTATGTTGTACAGTTCAGTTACTGCCCAAGCTGATATAATCTTCTGCTCCCTTTGAGTACTTCTCAAAAATGGTTAGTGGCTACATAACAGAACTCTGATCACCAAGAGAGCACCATATAATGGTATTCCCATAAGATACAATGATGCTGAAAAAAATCCTAGTGAGGTTACAGCTGTTGTTGTATGGTAATATGATGGGTTACTCATGTGTTTGTGATGATGTTGGTGTAAATAGCCTACTATGCTGCCAGTCATATAAAAGCATATTACATACATGTATGTGTAACACATGAACTTTGATAATGATAACCGATGACTATGTAATTGGTATATATATTTATTATACTATCCTTTTTATCATTATTTTAGGGTGTAATTCTGCTTATCGCAAATAAAGTTTAAAGTCAGGTGTGGTGGCTCACACCTGAATCCTAGCTACTGTGGAGGTAGATTGGGAGGATGTAATTGAAGATCAGCCTGGGAAAAAAGAATCTTGGTGCAGTGTCATCCAGATATATAGGAAGTGTAAATAGGAGGATCACAGTCCAGGTTAGCCATGGCATAACTATGAGAATCTATTTGAAAAATAACTAAAGCAAAAAGGGCTAGAGGCACATCTCAAGTACAAGGCCTTGAATTCAAACCCAAGGATTAAAACAAGCCAAAACAAAGTTTACCATAAAGCAGTACACCATGTTATTCCAGCAGCAGCCTCATGGTCACTTGCGTGTCTTGCTTATGTTATTTCCTCTTGCACTTGATTTAATTTTGCGTTGTTTGATCCATCATGGTTCTAGGAGCAATGTATACACACACACACACACACACACACACACACGTGCGCACACACACACAATTTTGGCTATATATATATATATATATAGGCCACAGCATTTATGGCTGTATAAGCCTGGCCTATGATGTTCCTGCAATGATGGAATTGCCTAGATGATGCATTTCTCAGAACACATCCCCACGGCTGAGCAACCAATGACTGGATGTTCAGAGAATCCCAGTTTAGACGTCTACATGGAATCTCACATAGCTTTGTCAACCACTGCTTTCAATCTGGAAAAAATGCAGATCAGCAAGCACTCATTGCACTCTCCTATCCTTACCCTCCTATACAGATGGTCACAGACTAAAAAAATATTTCCAGTCCTAGGTATGACCAAATAGGTAAACCCTTTGACTTTTGGGCTTTGCTGACCCTAATCTAACTTGCCTTATTCAGGATATAAATCACAAATTTAATTCTAGGTTGGCATTTGCGAATACTAATTGTTCTGGCTAAATTTACTACATTGGAAACAGAGTGAAATCAGATTGAGACTCTGCTGATTCTTTTTTTTTTTTTTTTTTAGTTGTGAGGACTGAACTCTGGGCCTGGGCGCTGTCCCTCAGCTCTTCAGCTCAAGGTGAGCACTCTACCACTTGAGCCACAGTGACACTTCAGGCTCTTTCTGCTTATGTGGTGCTGAGGAATCAAACCCAGGGCCTCATGCATGCAAGGCAAGCACTTTACCACTGAGTCACCTTCCCAGCCCCTCTAATGCTGATTCTCACCGAACTATATTTGAGTAACATGACTGCTAGTTGCCATGGGGCTCACCTGAGATGGGTGTTTGAGTCTGAGTTGGTTTTGACATAATTCTTGGATGAAGGCCTGGATCCTTTATAATGTTAACAGCACAGGAGCAAGAATGCTAGATGGGTATGTTCAGCCCTTCCTGTAGTCTTCCTCTCAGTGTACAGCCCCTAGGTCTTTAGAGACCAGAGCCACGCACCTGTTGTTTTGCTTGACCAGGGAGAATATGATGGGAGTCAATCTTTCACATTCAGTCTCTGGATGGATAGGAAAATTGGACTGAGCTGAGGCTAAAAGGGAAGACTGGGAAAAGGGTCAAAGGTCATCCTTCTTAAACTATGTCTTGCTAGCCAGGGGCAGGGAAAGAAAAATTCTATGGCTTATGAGGTCCTTAAGGGAGTGAGAGGGGAGGCTGTGGAGAGAAATCTGGGGGGCCTCTGGGACTAAAAGGGCCATGCTGCCAGGGTCTGGAGGTAGCGGGGCCATTCCCATGTCACCAAGTCTAGTTGTTTTGATAGATTCACAAGGGAGCGAAAGGTGTCTCCTCCTTTTTGGCAAAGAATATCTAATGCCTGTCCTTTGTATGTAAGAGTTTGTTTGATGTCAGGGAGGGATAGGGTAGAGTTTAAGCTGACATATAGGGATAGAAAGAGATTGGGGAGACAGAAGAAGCTCGTCAAGGGACCCTTGGTAGCTGTGTATAGAGGGTATACTGTAAGGGAGAAATCGGGAATCCAGATGCAGAAGTTAAAGAGGCCAAGTAGGGCCAGGCGGTCTCACTTGGATTGGGGAAGGGGGGTAATTTTGGAGTTCCTGGATTCTATGGGAAGGTATGGGTGGTCCCAGTTGTGAAATAGTAAGTCCCAGGTAGATGACAGACTTTTGGCATACCCAAGCCTTGTCTTCCAAGGCCCTGTCCCCAGGCAGCGAGAGATAAGGAGTGCTGAATGTTGGAGATTTAGGTCAGCTGAAGGGCAGTGGAGTAGGAGGCCATCTCCAATATGAGAAGAAAGCTGGGAGACAGGTCTAAGGAAGCCACATCCTGTTGTAAGGCCTGTCCAAAATTAAAGGGGACTGTCTGAGAGTCCTTGAGGAGAACTGTCCAGGTTAACTGTTGGGTCTGTAGGGTGTCTAAGTCCTCCCAGGTAAAGGCAAGAGTGGCCTTGAGGTGGGGTGTAGGGGGATGGGAAAGAAGACATCTTTTAAGTACAAGACCGAGAAGAACAATGAGTTAAAGGGTGTGTGGGAGAGGAGGGTGTAAGGATTAGGGACCACCAGAAAGGGGGGTGGGGTTACCACCTGATTAACTTTACAGAGGTCCTGGACCAGGCAATAGGACCCATTAGGCTTCTTGACTCCCAGAACTTGGGTGTTGTGAGGGGAATGAATGGGGGTTAAAAGGGAGGCAGAAAGAAGGCGGAGGATACTGAGGCTTCAGTCCTCAGCGGATGGTAGGAGAGAGAGGGTATTGGTCTTGGGTTGTGAAGCTCAGGGGGTCCTTGAGAGAGATGAGGGCAGGTTTATAATGGGAGCCATCCCAGATTAGGGGGTTAACATCCAGGAGAGGGCTTGGGGAGGCAGAGGATTGGGGTTGGGACAGAGGTCCCCCCAAGTCTGAGCCCATGTGGAGAAGAAAAATAGTTGTAGATTTTAGGGGAGGTATGACAGAGATACTCTGAGTTTAGAGAGTGTCTCTTCCCAGAAGAGGCAGGAGACTTGGGGACATAATGAGGAATCAGTGTGTAAGAATAAGAGCTCCAAAGTGGCAGGGAACAAGAGAAGTGCGGAGGGGCTTGATGGGGTGTCCCATGACCCTCATAATTGTTACATTAGCAGGAGTAGAAGGCTCTTTCCAGAAAGTGAGGAGCTATAGGCAGGCCCCAGTGTCCAGGATAAAAGAGGTATTTTCTCTTGCTACCTACCATACCTTGAACCCTAAGTTCTAGAGAGCCATGTAAAGATTTGGCATGGGACCAAGAACCTAGGCCCCCTCATTGTATGAGGGCATGGGAGGAGGGGGAGGAGGAGGAATAGGAGTCAGATGACCTACCAGGGTGGGCTACAGGACAAACCATTTTCCAGTGTCCCCATTCCCCAGATGGTGCAGGCCCTAATGGGAGATCTTGAGTTTGGACACTCCTTGGCCCAGTGTCCAATTTTATTGTACCTGAAAAGATAGTAAAAGAGTGAAGGAGGAGAGGCCTGAGGTGGGGGGGCTTACCCTGCCTGCTTGTGACTGACAGGGAGAATCTGCTTCCCTCTCACCTTTAGACATGACTGGCTGGGGCTTTTAGAGGGCAGCAGCCAGGAGGTGAAGTTCAGCCTGTCCTTTTTTGTTTGTTGGTTGGTTCTGGGGCTTGAACTCTGGGCCTGGGTGCTGTCCCTGAGCGCTTCAGCTCAAGGCTAGTGCTGTACCAGTTGAGCCACAGCACCACTTCCTGTTTTCTGGTGGTTAATTGGAAATGAGAGTCTCACAGACTTTCCTGCCCAGGCTGGCTTTGAACTGTGATCCTCAGATCTTAGCCTTCTGAGTAGCTAGGATTACAGGCGTGAGCACCCAGCATCTCCCTGTCCTTTTTGCACTCTTGTGTCCACTCCTTTTGGGCTTCCTCCTCCCTGCAGTTAAAGACTTTGAAAGCAAGTTCTAAGATCTCATTTTTGTGGCTCACAGGTCCCTTTTCTAGGCATTGTAATTTTTGCCTAATGTCCGGTACAGATTTTGCTAAGGAAGTGAACATGAAGAAGCAGATGCCCTCAGGGGAGTTGACGTCAATGTTGGTTGTACTGAGGAATGGCCTGCAAGATGTGGTTAAGGAAGAGGGCAAGGTTTTCAAAGGGGTCCTGAGAAACCTCTTCAAACCATTTAACCTAGACTGAGCATTTTGGAGCATGCCTTCTGCCAGGTATGTGACCATGAATTCAAGCCCTTTAGGACTGTTGCTGTCAGTCTGTAACTCCAGTTTGGGTCTGCTACAGGAATTGCCTCTTTCCCCAGGGGGCAGGGATGGAGGGCTTTTCTGATTAAACCTGGCGTGGGCTCTGGCTGATTTCAAAATATAGTCTTTTTCATCAGGGGTTAGGGTAGAATTTAGACTATGTTGGACATCCCCCCAAGTAAGGGAATAAAGTTGAGTTATGCAAGTAAACTGCTTTTTAAAATGGAGAGGATTCCCAGAAAAGATCCCAGTTTTTGTTCTATGGAGTCCATTTCATTTGGAATAAAAGGGACATGGACTCGGGTGTGTCTGTCCTGTCTAACCCTGGCACCTCAAGAAAGGGAAACATATTGTGGGAAATAGGGCCTCTGGTCTTAGAGCAGGTGATGGGTGATGAAGGGACAGGAGAGAACAGAAGAGGGCAGAGTAAGGAGAAGGGGTGAGTTGAAGGACGAGGTGGTTAGGAGATGGAAGCAGGAATGTTGGGGGTGAGTTGTGGGACATAGGAACAGAGGGTGAAATGGAAGCTTGGGAGCTGAGGGATTAAGAGGAGGAGAGAGGTGGGATACGGAGGTAACCATCAGTAAGATCAAAGCCTAGGAAACTGGTGGGGAGCTGGGATTTTTTAGATGGGAACTTAAGGCTTTGAGGGCATATGATAGAGGGCATATGATAGAGAAGGACCTAATATGCAGTGCGGGATGAGCAGAGCAAGGGTCTGGAGTGGATATAAAGGAAGACTTGGACATAGGGACCTTGGACCTTTGGCTGTTTCATCAGAGGAAGCTGTATTAGATCAGTGAGACTGTCAAAATCAAATTAATTTTTAGGGATACAAATCAGTCAACCTGAGAGGGGTTTTTTTTGTGTTTGTTTTTTATGTTCTTCATGGAGCCTGAACTCTGGTCCTGGGCATTGTCCCTCAGCTATTCAGCTCAAGGCTAGCACTCTACCACTTAAGCCACAGCACCACTTCCAGCTTCTGCTTATGTGGTGCTGAGGAATCGAATCCAGGGCCTCATGCATGCAAGGCAAGCACTCTACCACTGAGCCATCTTCCCAGTCCCAGCCTGAGAGTTTTAAGATTGACTTGTAAGTAAGCCAACGGCATTTCTCTAGGAATAGACAATTATGAACCCATTTTGGAAAAATTGGAACAAGTACAAAGGGAACCTATTCCCACCACCAAGGGCATCCTGAGGCTTAGGGAAGGCAGAGGCCAAACCCAGTAATTAGGAGGAGGCATCCTCATACTCCCAATTAAAGGGGGCCTGGGGTCAGTCAAACATGAGAGAAAGTGGGAGACTCCTGGAGTCCCTGGATCCATATTGAGGTGCCTCCACCATAGATCCTGAACAAGGACCTTGTCCAACTGAAGGCTTGTGTGTGTGGATGAAGCCAGTCAGACAGCAAAGGGCCTCCTCCGCAGAGACTAAGAGTCTGGGGATAGAGGAGACAAAAAGAAATTCGGAGGGGAGAGGCTGACTGGGCTTTACCGTGTAACCAATAGTACCTCAAGCCATGCTTGGTGGCTGTCCATGAGACACATGCTGCTTAGGCAAAAGGCCACGAAACTCAAGGGATTCCAGGTAGCAATCACTGGCAGTTTAGCCCAAAACAGTAAGCACTGAGGTCTTCTCATGGAGAAAGACCTGAAGGAAAGATGGAGACTGAAGATCAAGAAGAGGCAGCCAGGAGGTGGACTGGCCCCTGATGGAAGCGGGGAGGGGCCCGCTGACTGAACACTTACCTCTCCTGGGTTTCAGCACCATATGTTAGGAAAAGGGAGGCGAAAGAACAGGCTGTACTCAATCTTAATAGGCAAGGACTGTTTATTACAGCAGCAAGCGCCAGGCAACCTTTCCATAGGATGGCTATACAAGGAGGTCAAGTTGGGGGCAGGCTTATGTTGGTTGTAACGAGGAAACAATAGAACAAACAAAAAACAGGTTATGGTCTCTTGGGAGCCAAAGGTGGGCACCCTTGGCCTGGCCCAGAATAAAATGCTCTGCCTGGGGTTAGGGAACTTTTGGCCAGGCGTAGGTTGGAACAACCTGCCTGTAATCAAGCATGTGAACACACACCTGGTGTTTTGCTTGGCCTGGGAGATTAAGACAGAGGTCAATCCTTCACCCAGAATCTGGTGTTCTGTGATATTTGGTAACATAGCTCCCTGTGTTCAGTGAGTACTAGGACATTGCACAGTAGGTATATTAAGAAATGTAGGTTGTAAGAAAACTCATGTGTAATAGTTCTCCTGGGTTTGATTCCTCGGCGCCACAAGCAGAAAAAGGAGGAAGTGGTACTTGACTCAAGTGGTAGAGTGCTAGTCTTAAGCTGAAGAGCTGAGGGACAGTGCCCAGGCCCAAAGTTCAGGCCTCATGACCGACAAAAAAACAAAAACAAACAAAGAAACTTCCAAAGTCTTTCTCCTGTTAGAGGCAAAGGTAGGAGTAGAAACATTTTTTGTAATTTAATTTAGTTGGGTGCCAGTGGCTCATGCATATAATCTTAGCTACTCAGGAGGATGAGATCCTAGGATCTCAGTTCAGAGCCAAGCAGAACAGGAAAGTCCATGAGACTCTTGTCTCCAACTAACCACCAAAAAAGCCAGAAATGGCTTCAGGCACTAGCCTGAAGCAAAAGAGCCAAGGGAGGTCACCCTGGTCCTGAGCTCAAACCCCAGTACCATACTCAAAAAACTCTTCTATTCTATTCCATTCAAATACTGCAGGAATTTCATAGGTATCTCATAGAATATGAACCTTAATACCATCTGGTTTTTGTCATGGAAGGGGTAGAGGCATTTTAGAAATGTTACATGGGAATTCAGGCAACAAGATACAGAGAAGCCATACTTTGAGAAGTTGAATAGGAGTCTTTATTAGAAGCTGGTGACTGTAAACAACTTGCAGTCTCAAATGCAGTTATTACAAAACTTATAAAGGCAAAAAAACGACATGATTGGTGTGAGGAACTAAACCTAACAAAAGTGTGTCATACATAAACAAAGCAAACTATCTAAGGGGAGCAATCAAGAGCAACCAAGGGCAAGTAGTCTCTGGAGCAAAACTTTCTGAATCTAAACAGCACATGACATATCCGCAATTCAAAAAATGACCTACATCACCCCTGTAGTGCTTAAAAACTCATGATCCATCTATAGTTAAAAGGATGACCTGTGTCACCTCTACAATTCTCAGAAAGTTCCCATCATCTCTTAAGATGCTAAGATGGTGGTAAGAACAAAATGACATTACTTAGACCCAGTATCCATATTTCATTCCCCACCGGTTTTATGTACATGAAATCAAATAATTGATTCTTTGGTAAGAGAGCTATGTTGGGCCTTTAGAATCATGAGCTTATAATACAATTGAGAAGACATGGACCTATAAAGTGGAATTAAGGGCCCTGTGGCTGGAGAGTTGTTAGCCATGGGGATTGACTAAGCAAATTTTTGAATCAGTTCTGGGAATTTGCCAACTTTTGCTTTCTTGTTTCTATGTTTTATCTCACCATGGAGACACTCTCCTGTATTAGAGTCCCCCATGTTGTAGAAACAGAAGATCCAATCCCCCTCAGTTTTGCCTGGGCTGATCCCAACTGCAATCTCCAGCAGTTAAAGTTGGCTCAGTATGACCAATACCCATATAATAAGGAGGCTTTGAACTTAAACATAACCAGCAAGCCTTTCCCAGCTCAGGTTGGGTAAGGTTTATAAATCTATGTACCACAGAGTGTCAAACAAAGAAGGCTCCTGGGGAAGGAGTTGACAGAAAGTGTGAAGTGTCAGTATGATACAAAAATCTTAACTTCAGTGCATCTGAAGTGTGGCTTGTGCCTTCTATCCTGAGACGCATGTAGGTAGGATCCCATCTAGTTTCACCACAGTGGGAGTGATCAGGATGATGGTATAGGGTCCCTTCCAAGTGTGAGTGAGGCTATCTTTAACCCAGACAGAATCTCCAATTTGGAAAGGATAGACTGGATCTGGGCTGGTAGTGTCTCCCAGACCTGTTTTATTGGGGAGTCATCATTAGCTAATAAAACCTTCATTTAAATGTCTGCATCCAGCCAGGCACAGGTGGTTCACGCCTATAATCCTAGCTACTCAGGAGGCTGTGATCTGAGGATCATGGTTCAAAGCCAGCCCAGGCAGGAAAGTCTGTGAAACTCTTATCTCCAATAAACCACTAGAAAACCAAAAGTAGTGCTGTGGCTCAAGTAGTAGAGTGCTTGCCTTGAGCTGAAGAGCATAGAGACAGTGCCCAAGCCCAGAGTTCAAGCCCCACAACTGACAAAAAAAAAAAAAAAAAGGTGACTGATAAGCAAGGGTATAAGTGTTCCTGCCCAGTTACAGGTTTGGGCATTAGATAAGCATGCTTATGAACTATTTTCTTTTGGCATCCTGGCTTTACTTTTGAAAGGGCGGGAACAAAGTGATTCTACGCAGGATCTGACACCATCCCCTATCTGAGCAGTTTTTTCCAACTGCCTCTATATGATCCTTCATCACCAGGACAAGCTTTGTCCTGTGGGTGTCTCCTTGCTAGGATAATGTCCCTATTGGCATTTTTGCTCATTTCTGTGATGGCATGTCCAAAGTGGCTGAACATTGCATAGGAGGGGGATCGACTAACAGGTCAGACGAGAGTCAGTGTCAATAGACCCTTTTAGTTCCAAGTTAAGCAACCAAGGAGATTACTAGAAATAGTTTTTTAAGCTGGGTTTACCCTGAACTTAGTAAGAATCAGTTAAATCTGACAAACTTGTAAGAGTCATCTCTCCCTCTGTGGGTCTGACTATACTTGTTACAGAAGCTTTGTATCCAAGGTGGATTACATCCTTGGGAAACAGACATATCAGAAAGCAAACAATAGGGGGCTGGGAAAGTGGCTCAGTGGTAAAGTGCTTGCCTTGCATACATGAAGCCCTGGGTTCCATTCCTCAGAACCACATAAGCAGACAAAGCTGGAAGTGGCACTGTGGCTCCAGTGGTAGAACACTACCTTGAGCTGAAGAGCTGAGGGACAGTGCCCAGGCCTAGAGTTCAAGTCCCATGACTGACAAAAAAAGAAAGAAAGAAAGAAAGAAAAAGAAAGGAAGAAAAGAAGGAAGGAAGGAAGGAAGGAAGGAAGGAAGGAAGGAAGGAAGGGAAAGAAAGCAAACAATAGCATTCACACTAAAAGGTATTCATTTGAAGAACCTTGACGTAAATAAACACTTAAAAAATACTTGAAGTGAACTTTAGTTTAGTTGCTACTTAGTTTTATATTGTTAAAAACTGGAAAACTTAATAGTACACAAACAATTACTTTCATAGATGGACATAAAAAATGAGATGCCAGCCAGGTGCCAATGGTTCATGCCTCTAATCCTAACTACTCAGGAAGCTGAGATCTGAGGATCATGGTTCAAAGCCAGCCTGGGCAGAAAGGCCTGAGACTCCCATCTCCAATAAACTACTTTGAAAAAAGCCAGAAGTGGTGCTGTGGCTCAATGTAAGATATATTAAATAGGTAGGTTTCATTAGGTAGCTGATGAAGAGAACACCACGCGCTATTCAGGCAGGAAAAGAAGTTTATTTACCAAACTACTGCCTCTGCCTGCCATGCATGGTGGAGAAGCATGGCTGAAAAGGAAGGCGGGGTGGGGGGACTCACCTCTGGGCCAGCACTTATTTAGGCCAGGGACGGGAAGAGGTGTGGCCAGGTGGCAGAAAGGGAAAGATGTGGCCACACTGGATCTGGATGTGACCTCAGGGTCTGGGACCCTCTTAAGGTCAGATGGGAGGCTTGTGACCAGAGATGGCCTGGGATATGACTTAGCAGGAGGGGAAGGTGACTGCTTCCAGGTCTGCCAGTTACCTAGGTGACAGATACTGGGAAGGAAACTTAGCCAAGAGGTAGGGAGGTGTCCCGGTGCTAGCTTCAGTCACTGAGAGGCTTAGGGACAGTGCCTAGGCCATAAGTTCAAGCCCTAGAATTGGCAAAAAAAGAAAAAAAAGAATGTGATGCTAGTTTAGATCACCTTATCAATCTTGACCTTATTTAAATCACAGCCAACTTAATACCAACTTCACTCATTTTACTGATAAGCTCTATTGTATAAATTCAAGACATAGTCATACTATCTGCTACTTAGTGGAACTTTTGGTAGTTTTAATTTCTTCCTTTCTCCACTTTGAAATAAACTTTTAAGTCAATTCTTATTTCCAAAATTCTTTCTTATCTTCAATTCCCTTCCCAAAGCCTTTCTTTTTTTACATTTCCTTATCTCCTTGTTGATTTTTTTCCTTAAATTGTATCTTGAAACTCTGAAAAATCTTCTGAATGTAATCATTCTTTGAAACATTTGTAAACACCCAAATCTGATGACCTTCTTTGCCGTTTGAGTTTAAAACTACTCATTTTTTCCTTTTGGCCTGCAGAGCCAATTAACTCTTGGTTTCCTTAGAACTGTACAGTGACTCTCTAGTGTCAGAAATGAATAAATAGACACATAGTAGACATGGGAGATTTTCCTCAAGACAATTTTGTGTAAAAGAGTATAATAGTGGGGGGTTGATAGTGGTGGAGGTAGGTGAAGGGATGGTAGGGAGAAAAGAAAGGAGGAGGCAACAATGCTCAATAGGAAATGTACTTAATACAATAAAAATGTCTGAGTATAATACTGTTATTCTACCCAGAACTAAACTACCTGGGCAGAGGAATTTGCTAGGTTTTATCACAATCCAAACTCTGCTTCCTCCTTGTGAAGGAGGAAGGCTCACTTCTGAGTATAATAGATTACCAAGATTAGAAAGGAGGCTGCTAAAGATTTATCTCCATAAGCAGTGCAGATACTAGTTACAACTAAAGTAAAAAAGCAAACAATTTCAAGAAATATCAATACCAAAATATATCACCATACAAAACAGAGCAACTTAGTTTGATGGAAAAGACTACTTTTTTTTTCTTTCTTTCTTTTCTTTTTTTTTTTTTTTGGGGGGGGGGTCCGGTCATGGGGCCTGAACTCTGCGCCTGGGTGCTGTTTCTCAGCTCCTCAGCTCAACCACTTGAGCCACAGCACCACTTCCGGCTTTTTTCTTTTCGCTTATGTGGCACTGAGGAATCGAACCCAGGGCCTCATGCATGCAAGGCAAGCGCTCTACCACTGAGCCACCTTCCCAGCCCCAAGACTGCTTTTTCTTACATCATAATGACAACTTTTTTAATGTTTTAAAATACCATATTATTTTGAACATATTCACACACACACACACACACACACACACACACACACACACACACACACACACACACACACACTTGTGCGTAAAGGTTAAAGTGAACTTAGGTTTTAACCATAAAAATCAGCCATAAGTTTTCTGAAATTCCAGTGGCAAGAGATATTTTTGCCCATAGCACTATAGAGCCACATGGTCAGTACCAGAAAAACAGCCAACCCTAAACAAAATATAAGATAAGGGCTGGGAAGGTGGCTCAGTGGTAGAGTGCTTGTCTTGCATGCATGAGGCCCTGAGTTCGATTCCTTGGCACCACATAAGCAGAAAAAGCCAGAAGTGGCGCTGTAGCTCAAGTGGTAGAGTGGTAGCCTTGAGCTGAAGAGCTGAGGCCCAGAGTTCAAGCCCCACGACCAACCAAAAAAATTTTAAATTAAAAAACATATATATGTATGTATGTGTATTATATATATATATATATATATATATATATATATATGATAAAACACAAAACTTTTGCCAACAGCAAACATAATTTAACCGAATCTCCAATCTTAAACAGAGTTAACCAAGAACAGGAAACCTTTAAAACAGCGTTGGTAATAAGACACATTAGCATAAGGAGGTGGCAGTAATGCTGACAATGACCAGAGTGAGACAAAGAAAAACTGCCATAGAAACAAGGGGACTACATAAAAGGACACAGCTTGACAGACAAAATGATCTCAGATGTCCTCCCAAGACCAGATGGATGTCCTTGTCAGGACCAGACCATCTGACAAAGAACAATACCCCAAAACCAAACTCAGAAAGACCAAATGAGTTCATTCACCAAAGGTCTGACAAGGAATAATCACTGAAGACTAGAGTCATGTCCAAGTCCCATCAAAACCAAAATGTACATACAAGACTTAAGATTGTGTCCAAGTTAAGTAAAGGCCAAATTCAGGAAGACCAAATGAGTTAACTCACCAAATGATAAGATCCAAGGGAACGGGTAAACAAGGAGTTGCAAAGAACAACAACACAGAAGACAAGAGTTTATACAACAGATTGGTACCAATTTCAAAGAAAAACAGAACTAAACCAAACCAAAACCCTCAGCTGATATTTCAAGCCTTGAGGGTCTATTGGGAGGTACTGATCACATCTGATCCCCTTCCACAATAGTCCAGATAGATGATCTCCAGAAATCAGAATCAAAAACATAATCTGGAGACATCCAGAGTGACTCCAAAAAGATTTAGTAACATGTCAGGCGTTCATGGTCTGGCTGTCAGAGTGGTAGAAAGGTGACAGGGCCCTGGAATGTCTCAGAAGGCACCTTTCCTATGGAAAAATTTGCTCCAGAGAATACCTGCAGCCTACCCCAGGCCATCCACCAGTGTCTTCAAGGAACCCAAGTGCTCCCTTGCCACTGGGATCTCACTGGGGCCCCCAAATGTTATGTGAAAATTCCATCAGCAAGATGCAGAAAAGCCACACTTTGAGAGGTTGAATTAGAATCTTTGTTAGAAAGTCAGAGACTCACATTCCCCAAGAAAACTTGAAGTTATTACAAAGCTTATAAAGGAAAAAAAAAAAAAAAACAGAATTGGTGTGAGGACCTAAATCTAACAAAACCATGTTAGACATAAGCAAAGCAAACTAGGGGGAACAATCAGGGGCAATCAAGGGCAAGTATTCTCTGGAGCAAATTTTTCCTGGAGCTAAACAATCCATGACCCATCTTCAATTCAAAGAATGGCCTATATTACCTGTAGAGTTCTCAGAAAGTCCCCATCATCTATTAAGATGCCAAGATGGTGGTGAAGACAAGATGGTGTTACATAGGTCCAGTATCCATATTTTAGAAATATGTATATTCAACCCACTACTTTACAGAAAAATGACTTGAGGACCCAGAAACTAGATGAGAATTTGGTGCCTGAGGCTGTTATTTGCTCCTGGATACCTTCCTGCTTTTTATTTCCCCTCTGCAGAAGCTCTAAATAATGAGTTCAATACATGCTTTTGGTACTAGGCCACCCTAAGTTCAGAGAAGACAAAGCCAAATCTGTTTTGCTGTTCTTGTTGCTTTGAGATAACCAATTCCTGCTGGGCCAGTGGGACCTGCCTCTGTGAAGGCAGGCTGAGCAGGTAGACCTCCTTCAGGTCACCCAAGAGATGATGGGTACAGCAGTCATCATCTTTCATTTGAGTGTACCAACCCCATGCATAGCTCTGAGACCCGCCAGCCACTCCCTCCTCACTCCTCTGGGTTTGGAGACTCTGGCTTAGCAGTGGTTTTAGGTCCAATCTATTTCTGACTTGGAACAAGAGTCTTGGTTTATTGTTCAGGGCTTTGATTTCCTTGTGCTCTGTGCTCAGATATGTAGAGGGGAGCCCTCTTCCTTTTTGTCCTACTGTTACGGTTACTGGACAGGTGGTATGTCCTTCCTAGCCCTGCCCTTCCTTCTCTCTAAAAAAAGAAAGAAATGCATTGTTCTGTAGTTTCATTGTGTAGCAGTTTTATTATTGTGCAAACATCATAGATTGTACTTACCCACATTAAATGGACTAGGTCAGCTATTCTGCATGGCCTCTAAATGATATCAAGAGATAGACTGCAATAAGTACAAGATGTATGAGGCTATTGCTCGTGTAACACAGTGTACTGATGTGTGTGTGTGTGTGTGTGTGTGTGTGTGTGTGTGTGTGTGTGTGTGTGTGACTGTGTGTTGGTACTGGGGCTTGAACTCAGGGCTGCTTACTCTCAGCTTTCTTCCTTAAGGCTGATGCTTTACCACTTGAACCATGTCTCTAGGCTGACATTTTGTTGGTTAATTGAAGATAGAGTCTTGAGGATTTTTTCCTGCCCAGGCTGGCTCCTGAGTAGTTAGAATTATAGGTGTGAGTCACCAGCACCCAGAATACCATTTTACTCTACCACTTTGAGCCACAGTGCCTCTTCTGGTTTTCTGGTGGTTACTTGGAGATAAGAGTCTCATGGATTTTCCTGCCCAAGCTAGCTTTGAACCATGTTCCTCAGATTTCAGCCTCCTTACTGGGTGTGTGGAGTCTTTTATGACCTATTTTCTCCCAATAACTATTCCCCCCAGCATGTCATTTTATGAGCACAGTGCATCTCCCCCCATCCTGTCATTTCCTCAGTCCTCATCTGGGTTGCAGAGGTCTTTTGGGGTATTTTCTGGGGCAGGCTCTGCCCCAGTTGTTTTGTTGTTGTTTCCTCAATTTGTTTCTTCAATTCTGTGTCCCTCCTTACCCTTCTAAAAGCAGTCTTGACACAGCAATGGAAGGACGAAGAGTAAAGAAATGCAGCAATGGTATTCACTGGACACTATGTTGAAAACGAACTCTACAACTTGTGGGTGGGAATGGGAGGGGGAAATTGGGAGAAAGCGAGGAAAGAGGTGACATTGTCCCAAAAGAAATGTGCTTTTTACCTGACTTTTGTAACTGTAACCCCTCTGTAAATCACCTTTATAATAGCAATAAAAAATGGATAGTCTTGAACTGCACTGTCCCCATGATGTTTGTGACATCCACAAATCTCTGCAAGGACAAAGATAAAAAATTTAACAACTCCAAGCCAGCAACGATGGCTCATGTCTGTAATCCTAGCTATTTAGGATGCTGAGATATGAAGGTCACAGTTTGAATCCAGCCTCGACAGGAAAGTCTGTGAGACCCTTATCTCCAATTAAGCACCAGAAAAGTAGAAGTAGAGCTGTGGCTCAAGTGGTAGGGTACTAGACTTGAGCAAAAAAACCTTAGAGACAGTGCCCTGAGTTCAAGCCCTAGCCCCAGCACACACACACACATATACAAAATTAAACAGCCCAAATGGGATTTATACTTTATTTGGCATTTGGAGGCACAGACGATGATAAGAAGCCATTTGCATTTGACCACTTATTTATAGAACATCTCAGCTCCTACTACAGGCAGTATCTGTCCACCAGGAGATTTATAACTTAAAAGTGTGTGTGTGTGTGTGTGTGTGTGTGTGTGTGTGTGTGTGTGTGTGTGTGTGTGTGTGTGTGTGTGTGTGTGTGTGTGTGTGTGTGTGTGTGTGTGTGTGTGTGTGTACTAGGGCTTGAACTCAGGGCTTGGATGTTGTGCCTAACTGCTTTTTTTTTTTTTCTAACTGCTTTTATATACAGCCAGGGTGGGATTTCTGGATTGTATGAAAGTTTTGGTTTTTTAATTTTTAAAAATTATCTTTAAGTAGTTGTTGTACAAAGGGTTTCAATTCAGCATATCATTTTATGAGTACAGTGCATCTGGATCAGAGTCATCCCTTTCCTCATTCTACCCCATCTCTCCCAACTATCCCTTAGCTTTTCCCTTCAAGGCTGGCACTTTGCCACTTGAACCAAACCTCCACTTTCAGCTTTTTTTTGGTCGGTCATGGGGCTTGAACTCTGGGCTTGGGTGCTATCCCTGCGCACTTTAGCACAAGGCGAGTGCTCTACCACTTGAGTCACAGTGCCACTTTCGGTTTTCTAGTGGTTTATTGGAGATAAGAGTCTCGTGGACTTTCCTGCCCAGGCTGGCTTTGAACCATGATCCTCAGATCTCAGCCTCCTGAGTAGCTAGGATTGCAGGCATGAGCCACTGACACCCGGCTCCACTTTCAGCTTTTTGCTGGTTAATTGGGGATGAGAGTCTCATGGACTTTGCTACCTGGGCTAGCTTTGAACCATGATCATCAGATCTCAGCCTCCTGAATAGCTAGGATTACAGATGTGAGCCACCAGTACCTGCCAGAAAAATCCTTCTGTAATAACCTCATAATGTGATTGGCACTTGTAATTCTCTACACCATGCCATTCTGCTTTCTCTCCCTTCTGAGGGAAGTGCTTGTGACTGTACATCTCTGACTGAGCAGACTTAAAATAAACTTTAGTTAGTTAATGTATGTTTGGTGTACTGGGATCTAAACTCGGGGCCTTGCATGGCAAGCACTCTACCATTCGAGCCAACCAGTTTTGATGGGAAAGAATGATGGAAAGGGTGACATTGATTAAGATGCATTGTACTTATCATCAGACTTGTGGAATCCCTTTGTACAACTACTTGAAACAAAAATATAAATAAGACAAAATTGTATTTTTTAAAAGTAACCAAACAGAAAAGCAACCTAAATTCACCCATAGATGTCAGAGATAATAGAAAGGGCAAATTTTTCACAGGTACTATAATCATATGTAAAGAATTAAGAGAGAATATTAGACTTGAGTAAAATTAGTACCTTTTTAATGAAATGGAGCAACTTACTAGAGGTATAATAAATAGTGAACCAGATGTGGTAGCTCACAGCTGTAATCCCAGCTAGTTAGAGATGGGGAAGATCAAGATTCCAAGTAAGCCTAGATAAAAAAGTCCATTTCATCCAATAAGCTTAGCATGGTCCTGGACACCTGTCACCCCAGCTATGTGGAAGGCCATAGGTAGGACGATTCTGGTCCAAGATAAGCCTTCTGAAAAAGAATGTATAGAAAAAAAAAAGGGGGCTGAGATTGATTGATCACCTGCCTAGCAAATAAAAGGCTCTGAGTTCAAATCCCAGTACTGCCAAGGAAAAAAGAACATTTGAAGAATACCATCAACTTGCTTGCTCTCCATTGTTTCATATTGGGAAATGTACCACTACCTTATCAGTTCTTCAAACCCAAGGCTGGAAGTTTTGCTGCATTTTTCTTATTTTCATCACTCTGCTATCAGGACTCCTCTACATCCAATTCATCAGTAGATCTGATTGTCTCTACCTCCAACAGATATTCTGAATTGATTTGCATCTTAATATCTCCAGCAATTTTGCATCTAACAGAAGCTTGTTGGGTTGGTGTTTTGTTATTTTTTCACCTGGGTTACTACAAGTGTTATCTACCTGGGCTCCATGTTGCCATTCTTGTTCCATTACGATGTATTCTTTACAAACACAACAAAGTAAGCCAGGCACGGCAGTCAGTGAGTACCTGTAATTCCAGCGACTCAAGAGGTGGAGGTAGGAGACTCTTCGTTTAAGACCAGCCTGAGCAAAAAGCTTGAAATCTTATCTGAAAAATACACTAAGAAGAGTAAAAGGACTGGGAGTATGGCTCAAGTAAGAGAGGATTTGCCTGGCGAGCAGGAGACCCTGGGTTCAATCCCCAGTACTGCAAATACATAAATATAAGGGCAATCTTACTAAAATGAAAAGCATATCATTTGTCTCCCCGTCTTAACCCGCCAGTGCTTTTTTCAGTTTGTTTAAAAACACCTTACTGAGCAAGCTCTTCAAGGTCTTCAATGACCTGACCAAATCTCATTTTGGCCAGTTCCCTGTGAGTGACTTCACACGCTCATCCTCCAGCCACGCTGTCTCTTTTCTGTCTCCACACTCCAGATTGTGTTTTTCCTTTGGAGTGTTCTCTCCTGTCTCTATAAACCTGGCTTCTTCTTATCATTTACTTGTTCATGTAAGTATGTGGCTACTTTCAGATCAGTCCTTCCTGTAGTGTTAGAGATCGGCTTAGACACTGGCCAGCCAAGAACACAACCATCATGGAAGCAAGCCCTCCTGCCGGAAGTGATATGGAACCCTGTAGAACAGCACATCTGTTACCTTGTCCTCTGATCCTTTTGGACAAGAAAGATCCTACTAAGATCCTAAACAGCCAGATGCCAGTGGCTCACACCTGTAATCCTAGCTACTCAGGAAGCTGTGAGCTGAGGATCAGAATTCAAAACAAGCACTGGCAGGAAAAGTCCACAAGACTGCCATTTCCAACTAGCCAGCAAAAAGCTAGATATGGAACTATGGTTCAAGTGATAAAGCACCGGCCTTGATGAAAAAAAGGGACAGTGCCCAGGTCCTGATTCAAGCCCCAGGATTGGCATTAAAACAAATTAAAAATAAATAGGCTTGGCAGGGAGCTGGGAATGTGGCTCAGTGGTAGAGCGCTTGCCTTGCATGCCTGAAGCCCTGGATTCGATTCCTCAGCACCACATAAGCAAAAAGAAAAAAAAAAAAAAAAGCTGGAAGTGGCGCTGTGGCTCAAGTGGTAGAATGCTAGCCTTGAGCTGAAGAGCTGAGGGACAGCACCCAGGCCCAGAGTTCAGGCCCCACAACCGGACCCAAAAAAATAAAAAAGGCTTGCCAGCAAGTCAATACTAAAGAGTTAGATTGTAGTTTAAAGTTGCTTGAAAAGAGGGAATTAGAGGGTGGGAAAAATAAAAGTAGGAGGTCATATACCCATTCATTCAGCAAGTACTTATTGAGGATCTCCTCCATGCAAGCACTATTCTAAATACTAGAACTGCAGCTACAAAGTAGAAAGAAAATATTCTAGGCACCATGATGCTGTGTTGTCATTGTTCTTGATACTGCTGGGGGTTGAACTGAGCTGCCTGCCCAGCTTATGTTTAGTCAAGGAGAAAGATACACAAATAATTTCAGAGAGTGACCAAAACAGGGAGAAACCAAGGAAGAGCAGGAGGAAGTAAATTCTGGAGAGACAGATTCTGAGGACTAGGGGGAAGGTAGGAATAAAGATGTGATTCATCTCTTTTGGAGGAAGATATAGCTTTGCCCAGGCAGGGGACAGTTTGGGAACAGCAGAGCTCAGCATTTATACAGCTGCTCTTGCCCATAAATGGAGGCACAGACATTAAATGTTAGTTCTAGATGTGAGCTTTGGTTTTAAATAGCTGAGGTGGGACAAAGATCCTCCTCCTGCCCCTCCTCTTCCTGCTCCTCCTCCTCCTCTTCCTCCTCCTCCTCCTCCTCCTCCTTCTTCTTTTGTGATGGTCCTGGGGCTTGAACTCAGAGCCTAGGCACTGTGCCTAAGTTTTTTTGTTCAAGGTTAGCACTCTACCATTTGAGCCACATCTCTGCTTTTGGCTTTTTGATGGTTAATTAATCATAAAAGTTTCACCAACTTTCTTTTCTGGGCTGGCTTTGAACTGTGATCCTCAGATCTCAGCTTCCTCAGTAGCTAGGATTACAGGTATGAGCCACCAGCACCCAACACAATGCTCTCTTTTTGAGTTGGGCACACTGGTGCCTCCTGCGTCAACACTCCCTCTTTCTGTTTGAGCACTCCTTTCCTCTTCCCACACTCTGAGTCTGCTGATCCTCAGACCTGCAGAGGCTCTCTGAAGTAATTCACCTTCATACTTTCAGGACCACCACACTTTCTTGTCCTTCGTAGTAGTAGGGATTGAACTCATGGGCTGCACTGTCCTGTAGCTTTTTTCATCAAGGTTGGCACTCTACCACTTGAACCATACCTCTGCTTCCAGAACACTAGGGCCTATTGGAGTTCCTGTCACACCTAGATCTTGAAGAACACACACCGTTAGTAGCTGAGGGTGGGCAGGATAAGCATATTTTTCATGTTTTAACTTGGTCTTGAGCAAACCCATGACTTTTCTGTCCTCAGTCTGGTTTTCTGTCCCACCCTCTTTTTCCTTCTAGAAGCAACATTCTCCTTCTGAAAATGGCTCCTTTCCCACTCCAACGTGTGGCTTGTTCTCCAGAGAGATGGGGCTCTAGGCTGGAGTTGGCTCATCTACACATGAGAACTTGACCCTGGGACAGGGAACGAGGTGAAGTTTTTCCTTGAAGGTTTAAGTTCATTATATAAAATGATGTTCCAGCCAGTCAGATGGGCCAACCGTTGCTAAGTCTTTCCTTTCCCCTGAGCCAATGTGAATTTTCCCCAGGCACCCTGCAGAGCTCAGATCTGAGTGCTCATCCATTTCTTCCTCCGTGAGGAGACAGCACTGGCTCTTAAGAGCCCAGACTATAGTAAGATCCTTGGCAAGACCCGAATGAAACAATGCCTTAGAGCATTGGTGGGTTGATGAACTTTCTGAAGCACGCTGCAGCGTGGACAAGACACTGGGTCGTTGTCTCGAATGCTAGAAATTATACTGAAGCTGTCATTGTGTTCCAGGACAGAGGTCTGAGACCCATCTGAGCATAGAAAAGAGAGTCAAAAGTCCTGTGTGTTCATTTGCAGTTCAGTTAGTTTTGGAAATAATAACACAAAGTGCAATTTCTGAACCCAAACTTCCTTTTCCATGAAGCATAGTTCATAAATTTAATATGTCACAATGGTGTATATTATGCATTTTTAGACCAGTCATTCATGTGGCCTTTTTTGAGGAGACAGAAATAGAGTTGAGACTCAGGGCCTCACACTGGCTATACAGGCGCTCGATCACTTGGGCCACACCCCCAACATTAGTTAGTTAGTTAGTTAGTCAGTCAGGAGCTGGAGCTCAGGGTCTGGGTGCTGTTTCTGAGCCCTTTTGCTCAAGACGAGCATGCTACCACTTTGGGCCACAGCTCCACTTCTATTTTTCTGGTAGTTTATTGGAGATAAGAGTCTCACAGACTTTCCTGCCAGGGCTGCCTCTGAACTGTGATCCTCAGATCTCAGCCTCCTGAGTAGTTAGGATTACAAGCATGAGCCACTGATGCCTAGCGACCCCTAACCTTTTCTGCTTTACTGACTCTTTCAGCTAGGGCTTGCATTTTCGCCTGGGTTGGCCTGGATCTTGATCCTCCAGTTTATGCTTCCCACATAGCTAGGAGGACAGGTGCTTACTACCAGGCCCAGCTATTGATTAAGATGAGATCTCACTAACATTTTATTGGGGGGGGGGAAGGTGGTCAGGATAGGCCTTGAACTATTATCCTCCAGTTCCCCACCTTACCAATAGCTGGGATTATAAGTGTGATCTACTGTGCTGAGCCATTCAGGTGGTTTTTCAAAGCTATCACCTTAACTACTTGGCCACAACTACTCGTGTGGGGTTTTTTTGTTTGTGTGTGTGTGCATGTGTGTGTGTGTGTGTGTGTGTGTTGCCAGTCCTGGAGCTTGAACTCAGGGCCTGGGCAATGTCACTGAGCTTCTTTTGCTCAAGGCTAGCACTCTACCACTTGAGCCACATCACCACTTCTGGCTTTTTCTATTTATCTGGAACTGAGGAATGGAACCCAGGGCTTCATGCAGGCTAGGCAGGCACTCTACCACTAAGCCACATCCCCAGCCCACATGTAGGTTTTTTTTTTGGGGGGCAGGGGGTCCGGTCGTGGGGCCTGAACTCTGGGCCTGGGCGCTGTCCCTCAGCTCTTCAGCTCAAGGCTAGCGCTCTACCACTTGAGCCACAGCGCCACTTCCGGCTTTCTTCTTATGTGGTACTAGGAAATCGAACCCAGGGCCTCATGCATGCAAGGCAAGCGCTCTACCACTGAGCCACCTTCCCAGCCTACCGCATGTAGTTTTTAACAAAAAGAAATACAGTGAAATTTTTTCCATCTTCCTGCCTTCCACCCTGAACATCTCATCTCTTAGGCAATATAATCAGTTAAGAAATAACCAGGGGCTGGGAAGGTGGCTCAATGGTAGAGGGCTTGCCTTGCATGCATGAGGCCCTGGGTTCGATTCCTCGGCACCACATAAGCAGCAAAAAGAAAAAAGCCAGAAGTGGCGCTGTGGCTCAAGTGGTAGAGTGCTAGCCTTGAGCTGAAGAGCTAAGGGACAGAGCCCAGGCCCAGAGTTCAGGCCCCATGACCGGGTCCAAAAAAAAAAGATCACAGTTTTAAGAAGGATTATGGACAGGCTCTGTCATTTCATTCAAGAATGGAGGACAGGGCTGAGTGCCAGTGGCTCACACTGTAATCCTACCTACTCAGGAGGATCACAGTTCCAAACCAGCCCTGAGCAGGAAAGTCTGTGAGGCTCTTATCTTCAATGCATCACCAAAAGCAAGCCAGAAGTGGAGCTGTGGATCAAGTGCTAGAGTGCTAGATTTGAGAAAAAAAAAAAAAAAAAAGCTCAGGGTTAGCACCTAGGCCCTGAGTTCAAGTCTCAGGATAGGCTTCCACTTTAATACCCAAGCAAACTTTGCACTTCTGCTTTCATTGTCATTGCTGCTAAATCTTTGGCCAAAACAAATTATATGGCCTAGTCTGTTCCGGAGGAGAACTAGACTTTCTGGAGTAATGGACGGTCACATTGTTAAAGGGGGTACCTATAGGTAAGTAGAGAATTCATGGATTTTTTTTTTGCAGTTTACCAGGGCATATGCTTATAAATATGAGTGTAGATGTGTGTGTGTGTGTGTGTGTGTGTGTGTGTGTGTGTGTGTGTGTGTGTGTGTGAGAGAGAGAGAGAGAGAGAGAGAGAGAGAGAGAGAGTGTAGGCCCATTTCTGTTTTTTTTACATAAATGGTATCATACTGTTCTATGGATTTTTTTTAGTTATTTAAAAACCTGTTTTACAAACTTTGGTATGGATAACAGCACTAATGTTTATATTTTCAATGTTAGAGACATTTGATAGCCAAACAATTTCACAAGAGATGTTTTATCTCATTATGTCTGGTGGAAGGGATAAAGTTGCAGAAGAAATCTATAGTTCGCAGGATGGAGTCTAAGAATAAGCCAAGGAAAGGATCCGATCAACTTTAGCTTTACTTGGAACTTCCGCCTAAACTGATTTATCAGCTAATCAAGAATGTTTGGACAGGTTTCTCAGGCTGCAAAGTTAGTTTCCTACAGAAGTAGCCACGTAATCAAGACATCTAAGGATCTGGATCTTTGTCTACATTTTCTAAGTGCTCATTCCCCTCTGGAAAGGAGGCTTGTCTCAGATGTCTTTTATCCAAGAGGAAGTTTGTATGGTCTGTCCTTGAGTCTCAGTGTTATCCTGTCAGTGAAGTCTTCCTATCTGGTATAGAAGGACATCCCAGGCTGCTTATCAGGGGCTCATGCCTGTATTCTGAGCTCCTCAAGAGGCTGAGATCTGAGGATCCTAGTTCAAAGTTAGCCCAAGCAGACAAATCCAAGAAACTAGCACAAAGTAACTAGCACAAAGCCAAAAGAGGAGGTGAAGCTCAAGTGGTAAAGCACCAGCCTGGTTTATAAAGGCTAAGCAATAGTTCAGGGCCTTGAGTTCAAGCCTCCTTACCAGTATAAATAAACAAAGAAATAAACAAATAAGTAGCTTCCTGTGTGCTTTCTCCTTAATTCTTCTCCATAGCATGATCACCACCCGATACCATGTGTACTGATTCATTTGTTTAATGGTGGTCCATCTGTGACCTCCAGGAAGTCAGGGGCACCACTTTGTCCATTCCTGAGTCCTCAGCATCCAGAACAACAGCTGGCACATAGAAGCCCTGTGGGCAGCGTTTCCCACATAAGGTTGGATGCCCCGGTAAGCTCATCTATCTGGTAGCAGGGAGTTTACTCTCCATTGGGTTTCCACAAGGAGAGATGTGCATGGGTAAAATACTTCATCCACTGCCTAGGTTTGGACACACATTAGACACCAGTTGCTTGCCAACCAGAGGTTGGCAGGCCATAGCCTGCATTATATGAGGACATAAATACTCATAAAAGCAAGTAGCAGCTCTCTCTGGAGACAGATGATCTCCAGTGTGGATTACAGCCTTCAAGTGAAAGGGGTTAATCTAACCTCTCTTGCAGAATAACCAACTGAACAAGTGATACTTGAAGTTAGAAGAAACAGAAAACAAAATCCATGAAACTGAGGGACCCAGGATGCACTAGCAGTCCACAAGGGATTTAACTGCCTTTAGTAGAAATATAAAGGAGATAGAAATATCTGGAAGGGTGAAAAGGAATGGTTGAAACCACAGCCAAGGATGCGCACTGAGCCGGTTGTTGATGGCACATGCTTGAGATGCCTCGCTATTGAAGAGGCTGAGATCCGAGGATCAAGAATCATGGTTCAACACAAGCCCAGCTGAATAAATCACTAAGACTCTTATCCCCAATTAATTAGCCCCAGCAGAGAAGCTGCAAGTAGAGCTGCAGCTCAAGTGGTAGAGCACTAGCCTTGAACGAAAAGAACAAAAAACAAACATAAGGGACAACACCTAGGCCCTGAGTTCAAGCCCCAGGACGAACACAAGGGAAAAAAAAAAAAAAGAATAAGTGCTAGAGGAACCAGTCCAGCTGTGGGCAGAAGCCATAGGGGAATACCAATGGACAGAGAGGGTCGATCAAGGCTGCGTTGGCTAGGGGGTGGGGGTCAGTGAAAGTCTCACCTCATACCCCATACTCCCCGCCCCCCCTCTGCCCTTGCCCATAGCCATTTACCCCAGCCAAAAGAACCAAGTGTATTCCTCTGCAAAGAACCCAATGAACTGCTCAGAGAGAGCTTTGGCAGTTAAAGCAAGTGTTCATGCCCAGAGGTACTTCTCTGTTCTGCCCGTGTTAGGCTTCCCAGACCCAGAAGCTGGCTCTTGCCCTATCCTGAAGCAACAGGCACAAGCTAGCCAGCCTCTGCGGGTGCCCAGCACCTTCACAGTTCATGGCCGAGGGTCTGCTCTGTTGTTTGTCCTCAGCCTGGATCCTTAAGCTGTCCTGGAATCCTGTAATGGTTTGCCCATGTACTCACAATGGAATCTGCTCCTCTGACTTGCCCTGAATAAAATCCGTGGAATCCGATCACATGACCGTATGTGAACCTCTCATTTTGAAACAAGCTTCTGCAGAATAATGTTGAGTCTTTCCGCCCCACCCCTACCCCCCCTGCAGCAGCAAGAAGGCTGGTGGTATGAACTGAGCCCCACTAGGTACTCTGGAGCCCCCAAGATGTAAGGTCTGAAGTTTCTGATTAACATGTTAGAAACCTTTAGAGGTTAGTTGTTAAGAAAACTTAACAGAAAAGTTCTCTGTCCTAGAGAACTAAATGCCTGGCCGGCTTAGCCAGGGCCACAGTAACTTGGCAGAGAGAAGGATCCCCAATATTCAGCCTGTGAGCTTGGGATCAAATTCATGGGACATAAAATTAAGAATGTTAAGCTCTGTGTGGAGTTCCAAAACATTCTGATCACTCCCAAAAGAAAGCCGCTACCTAATAAGCAGTCACTCCCTCTCCTCCCCCACCCCTGGGAGAAGGCCCGATTTTGCAGGTTTTCCAAGCACCAGCATTGGCTCTAAGAATGTCTTGTCTCAAGAGCTTTGAGGCATGAGTCAGACAGGGCAAGATCAGAAGCCAGCGTAAGCTGCTGGGCCAGTTGCCTCTAGTTGGAATATCTGGGATTCTTAGGAATCTTTCCTAAGAATTACAGCTCAGCTGGGTGATCTGTAATCCCTCCTATTGGGAGGTTAAGGCCGGAGGATCTGAGTTAGAGGCTGGGCACTGGTGCTCACGCCTGTAATCCTAGCTACTCAGGCAAGAAAGTCCATGAGACTCTTATCTCCAGTTAACCAGGAGAAAATTGGAAGTGGTGCTGTGGCTCCAGGGATAGAGTGCTCACATTTAGCTGACGAGCTGAGGGACAGCATCCAGGTCCAGAGTTCGAGCCCCATGACCCACAAAAAAACAAAAGAATTGAAGCTCATATTTGGTGTCTAATCTTAGGGCAGTCAAAGGGCAAGGGCAGGGCTGCATTCTCAGTCTCTGTCTTGTGATCTCCTTTCCCAGCCTCCCTTTCTCCTTCCTTCTGTCCTTCTTTTCCTTTCTTTCCTTTTCTTTTTCTTTTTTTCAAGGCGAAATCTCACTATAATGCATAAGCTGGTCTTGAAGTCATGATCCTCCTTTATCCACCTCCTGAGTGCTGGGATTCCTGGAATTCGCCACAATACCCAACCTCTCTAGAGTCTTCCAGAAGGCTCTAGAAAACTTAAACATGGTCCTTAAACCCCTCTTCAACCTGTAGCAGCAGGGAAGCCTTGGGGATGGATAGGCAAGCAAAGTTCAGGACATCAACCTCTACTTCCAATCCTTAACACCTTGCTTAGCTCACAAATGATCCAGAGTGAGCACAGGAAGGTCGTTACCAGCTCAGGCAGTTCTGGAGAGGTGTTTAGAAATGAGGGGTCATTCCATGGGCAGCACTGACCCCCAAACAGACTAGTGGAAAGAGCTTTTAGGGTTAATAAGCAACATTACCCCTTAAGAGCTCTGTTCATGGGGACACCGTCCCTTAGACTCTTTCACTGAGGTACCAAAGTGGCAGAGGATAGTGGGAAGAATGTAGGCACGGGCTGAGCTCATCCCGTGTCCTCTCTACCCTCAGAGACACTGGCCTCTGGGTCCAAGAGGATGGCTGCTTGCTGGCTGTCTACCACTGAAAAGGAAAATTAGTAAGGACCCCGGGACCCTGGACAGTACCTTAGCCTAGTAAGCTGAAACAAGATACGAGGGAGACATTGCTTCTTGCCCCTGACCCTCCCTAGCCTCTTCTAGTTTTGATAACCTTCTAGTGACCCTGGGAGAGGATCTAACTAGAAATTAATAATCAATCAGAACGTTGAGGGATCTGACCAATAATACACACCTTCTAAAACACCCCATCATAAATACAGGCAACATCAAAGCACTCCTAGACTCAGAATCACCAAGATAGGGCTTTCTGGAGAAGACAGAGGGCATTTGAAAATGGACAGAGGGAACACAGAATGGACAGACGGAGGGACTTCATTCATTGAGTTCCTGAGACAAGAACCTGAGGAGATTATAGCTGTAGAGGCCAGCCGTGGCATTACAACACTGGCAGGCATTGCCTGCTGCTGAGCTACAACACTAGGCAGGCTTGCCTGCTACAGGGCTGCAACCCTCAAGGTCTCGGCTGGCTGCTGAGATAGACAAGCTGTACGGGCTCTGCCCTCAATGAGCCACAGTAGAAGATTCTGTACCACCACCTCCCTGATGAGCGGGGACTTCCCTCTCATGTCAGTCACTCAGAGCTTTTTCCATAGTTGCCATAGTCCAGGAGGATTGTCTGGCATCTCTGCCACTCCCATGAACTTTTCTCTGTGGACCTGAGGATCTAAGACAATCTGATTCTGGGTTCTCTTGCTGGAATTATAAACTGCCCAGGGCTTTGGGGTCCCTGGCTGGTTACCAACTTCAGAGCAGGCCTTGCTACGAGGCCCCAGCACGTCTCTCAGGATGAATGTGGAACTGTCCGCTCTCTAAGGCCCTGCTAGGGCAGTTTGTGATGAGCCAAGGAAAACAAGGACTCAAACTCTTGAACTCCTGAGAGTGAAACACCTGGCACAAAGGTCAGTGAGACAGAACCTGCTCTGTCCTAACAAGTCCTAGTAAGGGCGGGGCTCCCAGAGCCAGAAGGAGCCCGCATGGCTGGCCAAGAACCAAGGATGTAGTTTCTGAGGCCCAGGAAGGCAGAGGGCCCCAGGGCATGGGCACTGTGTCTTCTTGGGATGATGGCCTAGGTTTCCTGGAGGTCAGGGAGGAGGTGTTGCAGATCTGGTTAGATCCAGGGTCAGAGCATTTCCAGTTTTGGAGTTTTGCTTCCACGAAGGGCCTCCTGGAATCTTGTCAAAAGTTGGTACTGACTGACCTCCCCAATGTGTTCTGGCAGGTAGATTACAGCCCATGGAGGGCGGGGGAGGCAGAGGACTCACGAAGGCTCTGTGGTCTCATTGGCTGTGTGTTCCAAAGGCAGTGTGACTTTTTACAGTCAAGAATGGAGGAAAGGGCTAGGTGCCAGTGGCTCACGCCTGTAATCCTCCCTACTCAGGAGTCTGAGATCTGAGGATCTTTGCCTGAGCAGCAAAGTCCATGAGACTCTTATCTCCAATAAACTACTAACAAACAAACAAAAAAGGTTGTAAGTAGTGCTGTGACTCAAGTGGTACAGCGCTAGCCTTGAACACAAAAGCTCAGGAACAGCACCCAGGCCCCAAGTTCAAGCCCCAAGGATGGCACAAAAAAAAATGGAGGATAGGTGTCATTTGCCACTCTGGAACCCCCTCGCAGGCCTTGGCCTGCTTTCTGGAGAGTTTCAGAAGGGAAAAGAGCCAGGGGCTTCCAAGAACCAGTTTGCCAACTTGTATGAAAAATGGCTTAGGCTTTCTACTAGAGAGATCTTTGCTCCTTTTACTACTCCTCCTCATCCCCTGTCCATTTCTCCATATCTCTCTGTCTCTCTGTCTCTGTCTCTGTCTCTGTCTGTCTGTCTCTCTTTCAGAACCAAACTACACAGAAAAACATCAGAGTGAGGTAGAACTCCTGGAACAACAACGGCAAGGTGCTGGGCAGTGGAAGGGAGTCTGCCAGAGGGGCAGCTGGGAAGGAAAGAGGGCCACTCAGAAGCCACAGGGTCTGGCAGCCAGGGTAAGAGCAGAAGGAGGGAGTGGGAAAGTACCAGAAGCTTCCATGAGACCTTGAATAGAGTCCACTGGATTTTGCAACAATAAGTAATTGCAATGATTTTTGGGGGGTGGGGGGGGGGGAGGGGAATGTGTGTGTGACTGGGGATGGAGCCCAAGGCCTGATGCATGGTAGATAAGCACTCTACCACTGAGCTAGAACCTCAGGCCTGCATTAGCCTGACCTGCATTAGCCGTGATTGTACGGAGCAGTGACCTGGTTGAGGAGGACTGAGATGTCAGGACATGGAGCAAAACACACAGGACTTTTTGGAAGTTTGATTGAATGAACTTGAGGGCCTGGAATCCAGCGTGGGTTGGCGACGTGATTACAGGAAGGACCAAATGGAGAGTTGGCGATTGGCCACTCCCATGGAAGAGGGTGTGTGGGTGTTTCCTTGTGACTGTGGGCCAATAAACAGAGCAGATTTATATAAACATCCTTAGGTACTTGTCAAATCGTTTCCTTTGAATGAGTTCCCAGAAGCGGAATTACTGGCTTTAGAGACCTTTCACCTATCCTATCAATCCATCTATCATGTATCTCTCTATTTATCTATCATCTATGTGTCTAGCTATCTTTTTTCTATTATCAGGATTTGAACTCTGGGCCTCACACCTACTCCAGTTGCTTTTACATGCTTGAACCACATCTCTAGCCCCCAATATACAATATATAATATAATATATGTTTTTAAATTCAGACATAATTATCAAGTTGCTTCCTCACACACTTTTGAAGTGGTTTAGATGTTTATGTATTGGCAATGATATCTTCATAAAACCTTGAATATTATCCACTTTAAGTTTGTTTTTTTGTTTGTTTGTTTGTTTTGTGCTGGTTGTGGGGCCTGAACTCTGGGCCTGGGCGCTGTCCCTCAGCTCTTCAGCTCAAGGCTAGCTCTCTACCACTTAAGCCTCAGCACCACTTCTGGCTTTTTCTGCTTATGTGGTGCTAAGGAATCAAATCCAGGCCCTTATGCATTCAAGGCAAGTACTGTACCAATGAGCCACCTTCCCAGCCCCCACTGTAAGATTTTTGTCAGTAGGAATGACCAAAAATACTTCTCATTGTTGTTTGATACAATTGTCTCTCCTGATCCCCAGAGAATACATTCCCCCAGTGGGCACCTGAGACCCTGGATTATACCCAGCCCTATATAACACCTTGGCAGAGTTTCGTTTATAAAGTAGACATGTCAAAATTAACAATAACTAATTATAAAGTAGAACAATGATCATAACATGTACTAATATTAATAGTAATAAAAGTTGTGTGAATATGGTCTTTCTCTCACAGAAAATATTTTTATTTTTTTTATTTTACTTTATTTTTGCCAGTCCTGGGGCTTGAAGTCAGAGCCTGGGTACTGTCCCTGAGCCTTTTTGTGCTCAAGGTTAGTGTTCTACCACTCAAGTCACAGCACTACTTCTGGCCTTTCCTGAGTAGTTTATTGGAAATAAGAGTCTCATGGAGAGTCTCCTATCTGGTAGTCATGAGCCACCAGCACCCAGATTAAATATATATATATATATATATATATATATATATATATAGTTTTTTTAATGGCACTGGAGGTTGAATTTAGAGCCTTGTGCTTTTAGTAGATACTCTACCACTTGAGCCACACCCCAGCCATTTTTTCCTTAAGCATTATTCAGATAGCTCTTACATTTATGCCTAGCCCAACCTGGATCATGATGCTTCTGTTTGTGCTTCCGACTTAACTAGGATAACAGGTATGTACCACCACACCTGGCTCTCATTGATTGAGATGAAGTTCTCACTAATTTGCCCTGGGCTGGCCTTTAGAAACATGGTCTTCATGACCTCTCCTGAGTAATTAACATTACAGGCATGTGCCACCATGCCTGACCATCTCAAAATATCTTTTCATGACGAGATGTAGGCATTGTGAAGTAGGATTAGGTACCAGATAAGACTTACTTGAATACAAAGGCTGTGATACCATCTTATAACCAGGATGGTTGCTAAGTGACTGACCAACAAGCAGTGGACACAGCATGGACCTGCTGGACCAAGAAGTGATTCACATCCAGGGTGGAACTGAGATTTCGTCATTTTACTTCGAAGGGAGTACAGTTCAGAGCTTACCAATTGTTTCTTTCTGGAATTTTCCATTTCTTTTCTTTTCTTTTTTTTTTTTTTGGAGTGCAGTTGTGTGCTGTGAATAAGTGAAGTTTCTGAAATCAAGGGCTACCACGTTTTCTGTGGTCATGTAAACGTTGAGCATCTCATTGTATTTCATTCCCTACTTTGATTTCTTATCTGCTCATAATCTTTTCTTTTTCTTTTTTTCTGTTGAGATGTTAGTCATTTTTTTTCTTCCAGCTATTTGTAAGCTGTCTCTACTCCGGACGCCACGTATGCTTGCTGTGGGCTGCCTTCCCGTCTCCTCCTGGTGCTTTTATCCATCAGCCCTAACCCTCAACAGCCTCAACTCATTTCTTCCTACTCCTCACAGATCCCCGTTTTTCTTCTTTTCTAAGCTGAGGTCCAGTTTTTGCAGCTGGAAAAAAAAAAGACTCAACCTGACTATTGTTTCCTTTTGTTCGAGGTAGCCTCTTGCTCTGTAACCCAGACTGGCTTCAAGCCTGCAATCCTCCCACCTCAGCCTTCTAAGCTGGGACTACAGGTGAGTACTACCATGCCCAGCCCAACATGGTTTTTGCCATGTTTCCTTTGGATCTTTTCTAGGGTGAGCAAGCAGGCTCTGAGTGTGCTTTTCCTGGACTAGTACTGGACAGTCTCTAGAAAACTCAGAATGTTCAGTCATTGCTGGGGAGAGGCCCCAGCCAAGGACAGTTTATTATCCCTGTAGGCAATTTCCCAGAAGTTCTTTCAGCCAGGCCTGGGGAAAGCCCAGCTGTCCCGGCCCCATCCTCCACCACCTCCCTGCTCTAACCTCAGCTCTTCACTGCTCTGGATCTCTCTGTCTGTTTCTGTAATGAAACACCGGAGGCAGATTAACTTTATTTTAAAAGAAGGTCAGAGATGCTGACCATCTAAACAGCACTTCACAGCCTCGGCTTCGCCTCCTTGTAGCCAGTGGCAATGGCAGGAACACATGACAAGGTGACAAGGGCAAGAAATCATGTCTCAACACAGGAAACCAGAGAACATCCAGGCAGCTCACTCCAGAGCTGCAACCAAATAGCTGAGTGCAGACCACCCACCGAGGCCCCGCCTCTTAAAGGGTCCACACCATCCCTCAACACCACTTGGTGGAGGTGGGGGGGTGGGCAGGAATCAAGCTTTTGAGGCCAAAACACATCTAAACCATAGAAATCTCCTCCAGGACCACATGCTATGAAAGGAAGAAAGAATTGGAATAATGAATAGTATTGAATGTCCCATTCAATCTAATAGTTCTCCACTGCTTTTTTTTCTGGCTCTTTCTCTCCGCCTCCCCCTCCCCCAGATGAGATTAGATGTGGTTAAAAAATGAGATGCCTTTGTTGGAAGGGAAAAGCCATGGGAGATTAGAATATTGGAGCCGAAGGACAGAATCATTTTGTCTTTCTTGGTGATGATGAGTACGTTCAGATGTAGACACAAGCAGCACAAACAGTCAGATGTTCATCCTGCCTCTCTGTTTTCCACCACAAGGCAAACTTCGTGTCACAAATTCCCCATCCAGGAGTCTGTGAGGTCTAAATGAGCAGCCAGACATCAGAGCATTTCAAGCATTTCATCCATAAATATTTCATCGTGTAGCTCACAAAGATAAGTTCTCTAAAAGAAAGAAAGAAAGAAAACAACCCCAAACAAAGATAAGTTCTCTAAAAGAAAGAAAGAAAGAAAACAACCCAAAACATTTTCTTTCTTTCTTTCTTTTTTTTTGTCGGTCATGGGACTTGAACTCTGGGCCTGGGTGCTGTCCCCTCAGCTCTTCAGCTCAAGGCTAACGCTCCACCACTTGAGCCACAGTATCACTTCTGTTTTTCTGAGTTGTTTATTGGAAATAAGAGTCTTGTGGACTTTCCTGCCTGGACTGGCTTTGAACTGCAATCCTCAGATCCCAACCTTCTGAGTAGCTAGGATTACAGGCCTGCACCCAGCCACTAAAAGCATTATTAAATCCTAAGAACACTAACAGGGAGAGAAATGCCTTTTTAAAATAATTTTGGGGGGCTAGACTAGGGTTTGAACTCAGTGCCTTGCACCCAGAGCTGCTGGGAGGAGGAGATGGGTCTGAATCTGATGTTTTGTGCAATCAAATTTTCTATATTCCAGATTTCATATCGCTTCTCAGACTTGAGATTTAGTTTGCTATAAGGAAATTGGGAGTGTTTGCCTCCAATTGCTGACATGGGCAATCTTTACAGAATATTTGTTTCCTAAAGCCTGATGGGAATCTGCTCTGTTCTCACACCTCCATAGTGTTCGCATGGCACAGGCCCACTGACCTCTCCTGGAAAGCCTCACACCTGCCTTATCTGAAAGGCACCATGGAAGAGCAGGACCCGAGACCCTCTACCATAAAACCCTCCAAACATGGCTGTTGACACTGTAAACCCCAAATAGGACAGTTCTGGCACTTAACTCCCAGCAGAACAGGTCGAAGAATTTCCCAAGAGGAGTCTCATCTTAGAATGTATAAAAACCTAAGCCCCCACCCCAACACTCCCTGCTCTTTGTCTCTCTGACCCCACTTGGTTCTTTTTTTTTTTTTTTTTAAGTCGTGGGGCTTGAACTCTGGGCCTGGGCACTGTCCCTCAGCTCTTCAGCTCAAGGCAAGCACTCTACCACTTGAACCACAGTGCCACTTCCGGTTGTCTGATGGTTTATTGAAGATGAGAGTCTCATGGACTTTTCTGCCTGGGCTGGCTTTGAACCACGATCCTCCTGTCTCAGCCTCCTGAGTAGCTAGGATTACAAGTGTGAGCCACCAGCACTGGGCTCTATTGGGTTTTTACATGGAGTCCTTCTGCAGTGCTAATTAAAGCCTGTTCTGGTCTGTGGAGGTCTGTCTTCTTTCTCTTCTTTCATCCCCTTGACTCAGTTTCCTAACAAAATTTAAAAGGAAAACATTTTTTACATCAAAAGCTCTTATAGCATATCTTTCTTTGTCTTAGGCCATTTTGGTGTCACTATAACTGAATGCCTGAGGCTGGATGATTTATGAAGTGCAAGGGTTTATTTCTTACAGTTCTGGCTAGGAGGTCCAAGTTCAAGGGACAGTAGCCAATGAAGGCCTTCTTGCAGCATCATAGCACAGATGACAGCACCTCTCATGGCAGGAAGGCCACCCGGAGAGAACTTTGGAAAGCAAAAACAACTGAACTTACTTGGTTTTTTGATTGTGAGGCTGAGCATTGTCCCTGAATTTCTCTGCTCAAGGAAAGTACTCTATCACTTTGAGCCACAACACCACTTCTAGTTTTCTGGTTGTTATTTGTTTTATTTATTTTTATTTTTTTCTTTTTGCTTATGTGGTGCTGGGGAATCAAACCCAAGGCCTCATGCATACAAGGTAAGCGCTCTACCACTGAGCCACCTTCCCAGCCCTCTGGTTGTTATTTGAAGATAAGAGTCTCACAGACTTTCTGCCTAGTCTGGCTTTGAACCATGATCCTCAGATCTCAGCTTCTGGAGTAGCTAGGATTATAGGCGTGAGCCACCAGTGCCCAGCCTGAATTTACTTTTATAACAAAGCTGCTCTATGTTAATCTGTTCATGAGAATATTTGCCTCAGACCTAATCACCTCTTAAAGACCCCACATGTCAAGGATGTGTCTGTGGGGGTTAAGATTCTAGCATGGGACCTCTAGGAGACCCATTCCAGCCGGAGCCCACTGGTTTATCTGTGTAGCTAAGGTAAAGTGAGGGCCATTTTTCAGATAGTGAAACGGAGACCTTTATGGTTGAGTCCCTTGTTCAAAGTTGGAGGAAGTCTTGGGGAAAGCTAGAGCAAAATGAGGGCTCACCTGTGGGGCAGAGGAGACAAAGGGGAGAGTCTGGGAAGAGAAGGGACCCCAACTTCAGCCCTCACAAACATACCCTTTCTGTTAGGGCTCACAGGGCACTGAGCTAGCCCAGCCCAGCAGACTTAAGGCAGGGGCCGGGAGGGCCACTGGCAGGAGGCTGGGTTGGCATACTCATTAACTTTCTCTTGCACCTGCAACACTGGTTGGACAGAATGTTTTCATTTGGTTGGTGGTTGGTTAGTGGGGGGGGGGGGGTGGAGGGGTCTTGGTGCCAGTCCTAGGATTTGAACTCAGAGCCTGGGCACTGCTCTGAGCTTCATCCACTCAAGTCTAGTGTTGTAACACTTGAGCCACAGCTCTACTTCCAGCTTTTGGGGTGGTTAAGTGGAGATAAAGAGTCTCACATTTGTACCTGGATCCTTAGGTCTCAGCCTTCTGATGCAGCTTGGATTATAGGCATGAGGCACCAGTGCCCAACTTGATAGAATGTTTTTTAAAGGCAAGGGAAAGAGCCAGATGAACCTTCCATACAGTTGTTGAGTGTAGCGGGAGATAGGAACAATTCTGACAATGGAGGAAATGAGATCTCTGCCCTCCTCCCCTTCTCCCCATGAGAGACCACCATATCTTCACTCTGACTTGTTCTCTCTGGGGTGAGGGAGGTGGTCTGAGTCTCCAGGGGATAAAGGTAGGTGTGTGTGTGTGTGTGTGTGTGTGTGTGTGTGTGTGTGTGTGTGTGTGTGTATGTGTGTGTGTGTGTGTCTTTCTCCAGCATCTACCTCTCCCATGGTTGGTAAGTGTCCAGAATAGTCATCTGTGTCCCAGAGCATGGGAAACTCACAGGCTGTCCTGGCTACTTTGCTGAGCTGGATCCATGACAATTGTGCCTAGAGCCCTTTTTGGCAGCTTCCCTACGATTATTCCCTCCCCTGGAGTTCTGGCCTTGGTGAAGCTGGGGAGGTGTGTTGGAAGCTTCCTGCCATGAGTGTGTCCCACAGATGTGCCTGTTGTCCGCTTGATTCTAGCGTGGTTCTGTTGGGCAGGGTCTTGTAGAGGGTGGCTAGATCCCCAGGAGCATTGCCCTGGGAAGAGGTCAGTGTTTTTCTTGGGATCCCAGTTAGTTACCTTGAGAATCAGTGGTTAGGAAAAGAGCCAACCCAAGTCAGGCAAGGTAGCTTATGCTTGTAGTCCCAGCTTTTTGGGAAGCAGAGATCAGGAGGATTGAGGTTCCAGGCTGACATGGAACAAAAGTTCATGAGATCTCAAATCAACCAATAAAAAGCCAGGTATAGTAGTGCCAGCGGTCCAGTCCGCTCAGCTAAGTAGGAAACATGAGAGGCTAGGGGTCCAGGCCAGCCCAGGCAAAACTCGGAGATCCTAAGCTGGGTACAAGTCACTCATACCTGTATCCTAGCCACTCCAAAGGCTGAGACTGCCAGATGTTGATAGCTTATGCCTGTAACCCTAGCTACTCAGAAGGCTGGGATCTGAGGATCACAGTTCAAAGCCAGCCTGCCCATGAGACTCTTATCTCTAACTACCAGAAAACCTGAGCTGTGGCTCAAAATGGTAGCCCACAATCCTTGAGCGAAAATGCCCAGGGATAGTACTCGGTACCTGAGTTTAAGCCCCACAACTGACAAAAAGAAAAAGAAGAGGCTGAGCTATCTAGGATTAAGGTTCAAAGCCAGACTGGGCTGAAAAGGGCAATTAATCAGCCAAAATCTGGGCTAGAGGTATGGGTTAAGTAGTAGAGTTTCTGCCTAGCAAGTATAAGACCCTGAGTTCAAATCTCAGTACCACTAAAGGAAAAATGAAGAAAAAAAACAGGCCTGAGGTTGGAGGGGTGACTCAGTTGGTAGAGCTCTAGACAATGAGCAAAACCATCAGGTACTGAGTTTGAGTCCATCTTGGACCTAAAGAAAAGAAAAAGAACAGAGCTGACCCCCCAATCCCTCTTGCCTTCTCTCATTGTATGACTATCTCCCCCATGTTGCATTCCCCCATCCCTCCGCCGTGATGTGATATAGCCAGAAGGCCTCCATCCAAGTCTGAACCAACATGCTACCTGACCTTGCATGCTCAGCCTCCAAAATCATGAGCTAAAGAAACCTCTTTGCTTTGTAAAGTACCCTGCCTTAGATATTTTTGACACAGTGATGGAAAATTGACCAATACCATGGCACGTCACTGTGTAGAATTCATCTTTCCCTCTGTTTTTACCACTGATGCTTAATACAGGTTAAGAGAACAGAGAAGAGCAAAGAGAAGGGGCTGCTCCTATAGGCAAGACTTTGAGGCTCTAAAGGGCTACTTATGGAAACATCTGACTCAGCAACCAGCTGACAGAGCAAGAACCATTATGATGCTTCCTTTGATCCCAAGAGTGTCAGAATACATATCTTTTTGCTAATATTCTATCACTTGACCCGCAGTGCCACTTCTGGCTTTTTCTGTTTCTGTGGTACTGAGGAATTGAACCCAGGGCTTCATGCATGCTAGGCAAGCACTCTACCACTAAGCCACATTTCCAACCCTAGAATGCATATCTTACAGGCAGATTTTTAGATGTGGCCTTTTTTATTTTCTGACATACAATACATTGCAGTAAGATACACGTCTTTTTTTTTTTTTTTTTAATACTGGTCCTGGGGCTTGAACTCAGGGCCTGGGCACTGTCCCTTAGCTTATTTGCTTAAGGCTATTGCTCTACCACCTGAGCCACAGCTTCACTTCCAGGTGGTTTTTTTTTTTTTTTTTTTTTTTTGTCGGTCATGGGGCTTGAACTCCGGGCCTGGGCGCTGTCCCTCAGCTCTTCAGCTCAAGGCGAGCGCTCTACCACTTGAGCTACAGCGCCACTTCCGGTTTTCTGGTGGTTTATTGGAGATAGGAGTCTCACGGTCTCTCCTGCCCGGGCTGGCTTTGAACCGCGATCCTCAGATCTCAGCCTCCTGAGTAGCTAGGATTACAGGCGTGAGCCACCAGCGCCCGGCTTCCAGGTGTTTTGGTAGTTAATTAGAGATGAGAATCCACAAACTTTTCTCCTCCAGCTAGCTTCCAACCATGATCCTTAGATCCCAGCTTCCTGAGTAGCTAGGATTACAGGCATGAGCCACTGGCACCCAGCTAGCTTGTTCTTCTGTATCAGTGAGCATTGTAGAACTATGACTGATTTAACCTTTCTATGGTTGGGAAGCCCTTTTGATGTGTGTTTAATTCGCAGCCACAAGGAACAGAGCTATCCCGATCTTTCTTGTGCTTGTTGTATTTTGTGTCTGTTTTTGTTTTTTGCTAGACATCTACTTCTCTTAGAAATGTGCCTCCCAGTGGTGCGGCTGGCAGCTCTGTGATTTATGCATTAAGGAAACAGCAGGAAGGATTGGCAGGGATTTGCCTGGGCATGAATGTTGGGGCCAATAAAGAAGGTATGGACTCTGTGTGGATCCCCCTGTCTGGAACCGTTGGCTCACCTGAAGCTCTCCCGGACTGGGGAAAGGTTCTGTTGTTGGGTCCTTGGAGCTGGAGTGGGCTTGAGCAGTGCATTTCCAGGCGGGCAGGCCAGTGACCTGCCTGGCTGTGTGTTTGTGCCTCGTGACTTGGCCCCAGCAGCACAGTGAGAGAGTGGAGGGAGTATGTTCCCATGGCTGGAGCTGCAGCCAGGCTCACACCCAGCCGCTGTGCCTGTCTAGAGGACTTTGGGTTTTCCGGAAATAACCCTGATTAGCAGGAAAGCTGGAACAATCAACAAACCCTCATCCCAGCTGTCCCAGGGCTCCCTGGGGCCTCGGTCTGTGGGACCAGGAGGGCCAGCAAACCCAAGTCCAAACTTCAGAGTGGGAGGTGATTCCCCACCCCCACCCCCCACCCCCAGTCGTCCCATTGAGATAGCTTTTACAGCAGCAGCCCTGCAAAGCCTTAGCTGAACTGTAGCGAACTCCTCATCACACAAGTGTAAACAATTTAAGGAGCTCGGGACTGACCTCGTCCTTCTGCTGACCTCTGGCACAGCCCCTTGTCTTCACCCAAGAAGGGCAGAAGTGTCAGAGTGAGCAACTTGCAAGTCACTTCCCTCTGGCACCGTGTGCCCCTGTGCCACTACCTACGTTTCCCTACCACACAGAGTTGTGTTCGGGATTGCATAATAGCTCACTGGAAAGAGCAAATAGGGCTCTAAAAATATAAATCATTGCATTAGGCCTCAGGGATTCGTAGCTTATAGCCAGAGTCAGGGAATGATTAATGGAATGGATTTGAGCACAAGGGCTGCTGGCCAGGACAGGTCTGTCTGCCCCTGAGGCTTCACTACCCCGGCTCCCCAGACACAGAGGAGTGGCTGAGGAGTGGGGGAGCCTGGGGCCCGAGGTGGAGATTCAGTACAGGAAGCAAGTCCCTCCCCCCTTGGAGGCCATTGAGCCAATGGCTGAGGAGCAAAGCCAATATCCAGAGATGAAGAAATGGGCTCAAGGTGCTTAGCATTCCACAGATGGTAAGTGGAGGACTCAAGCCTGCGCAATCCACCTCCCACATGATTCTACCATCAGCCCTGATGGAGGCCAAGTCTGTACAGGAGACCTCTCCCATCTCCCCTGCCTGGTACCCAGGGCATCCATCCTCCATGCCAGCCAATCTCCTCAACCTTCCTGACCCTTCTGAAAGGCTGCCACCTCAGGTCCTTCCTGACCATCTCTATTATGTGTGTGGAGTGTATATGTGTGTTTCCTGGGGCTTGAACTCAAAGCCTACACACTGTCTCTGAACTTTTGTGCTCAAGGCTAGTGTAAGGTCCATTCCTGGATGGCGAGCAGACCTTGCCCAGAACCTGCGTTACCTAGGCAACTGGGACACCTGGAAGAGGTCACATCTGCATCTGCTGAGGTCACACGGATCTGATGTGGCCACACCTTTCTCCCACCTGGTCCCATCTCCTCTTACCTGGTCCCAATTCCCTTTTCCTGGACACACCTTTCCCCGCCCCTACCCTAGATAAGGCCTAACCCAGGGCCAGACGCTCTTTCCCAGCTCTCTTTCTTTCCCAGCTCTTTTTCCAAGCTCTTTTTTTTTTTTAAACCTTTTCTTCTTTTTTTATTTTTTATTTATTTATTTATTTTTGTGGGTCGTGAGGCTTGAACTCTGGGCCTGGGCGCTGTCCCTCAGATCTTCAGCTCAAGGCAAGCGCTCTATCACTTGAGCCACAGTGCCACTTCCATTTCCCAGCTCTTTTTCCCGCTCTTTCCCAGCTCTCTTTCCCAGCTCTCTTTCCCAGCTCTCATTCCCAGGTCTTTCCCAGGCCTTTCTCAGCTGCGTGGTGGGCCAAGATGGCCTGGTGCCAGCCGGAACAATGAATAAACCTACCCCTTACCTGAATACCACGTGCATGGTGTGATTCTTACTCGGCAACCTCTTTTTAAAAACCTAACAGCTAGCACTCTACCACTTGAGTCACACTTCCACTTCCAGCTTTTTTGTGGTTAATTGGAGATAAGAGTCTTCTGGACTTTCCTGCCCAGGCTGGCTTGGAACTGGGATCCTCAGATCTCAGCCTCCTGAGTAGCTAGGATTACAGGCATGAGCCATTGGCATCATCTTCTTCTTCTTTTAATTTCTTGTAGAGTTCATTTTTTGTTTTGTTTCATGCTTTGGGGGCATTAGTGAAGACTGGATAGCATAGTAAAGATGGCTCCCGGGAACATTTCAGGAATCAGATATTTACAGAGATTAAACAAAACAAACAAAAAGCTGGCTTATACTTGCAATCCTAGCTACCCAGGCAGCTGAGATCTTAGGATCACAGTTCAAAACCAGCCCAAACAGGAAAGTCCACGCGATTCTTATCTCCAATTAACCACCAAAGAACTAGAAGTGAAGCTGTGGCTCAAATGGAAGAGCACCAGCCTTGAGCAAAAAAGCTCAAGGACAGTGCCAGACCCTGAGTTTAAATCACAGTACCAACATACATACGCGCGCGCGCGCACACACACACACACACAAATGAAGAATGGTGATCAGATACAGAACTGGTAGTGTCCTCCATGGCAAAATCTGGATTATTGTATCTCAGAGATACAATACTAAGAGAATACTTCACAAACCCATAAAACTTCCATCAATAGTCACCAGACCCTGCATCAGGAGTTGCCAGACCACAACTCACATGACAAATCTTTTGTCTCTTTCCTCCCCTTTCTCTCTCTCTCCCTCTTTCTCTCTCTCTTCCCTTTTTTTTTTTTTTGCTTTTTTCCCCCTAGAGTTTGAACTCAGGGCCTTGTGCTTGCCAGGCAGGCACTCTACCACTTCACCCACACTGCCAGCTCTCCTGTTTGTTTCTGTTAATAAAGTTTTATTGGAACAACCATGTGCGCTTGTATGCTTCTTTCATGACACCTTGGTGGGGCCGAGTTGTGACAGGCTGTGCAGCCTGCAGAGCTGAGAACCATTCACCTGTGTCAAAAACGTTTGCCCATCCCAATCTCTCATAGCTGTTCATCTTTTCCCAGTATGTTCTTTTAAATTGTGGCAAAATACACATAACACAGTTTAGCATCCTGACCATTTTTACGTGTGTGTGGCTGAGTGGCACTGAATACATACATTCACAGTGTTGGAAACCATCACCACCACCTATTTCCAAACTCCTTTCCTTTTACAAAACGAAAACTTTATACCCAGTAAACAGTAACTTCACATTCTTCCTTCAGCCCTTAGAAACCACTTCCAGTCTAGATGAATTTATCTAAGTACTCATCTGCTAAATGGGATCCTAGACAGCTATCTTGATAACTTCAAGGTTTGTTCCATGAGTAGCATATCTCAAAGTTTCCTTCCTTTTTTATCTTTTAGAGGGTTTGGAGTTATTTATTTATTTATTTATTAGTGTATGTGTACCCATCCTGGGGTTTGAACTCAGGGTCTAGGTGTTGTCCCTTAGATTTTTCGCTTAAGGCTAGCATTCTACCACCTGAACCAAATCTCCACTTCCAGCTGCTTAATTGGAGATAAGATTTTCCTGGACTTTTCCTGCCAGAATTGGCTCTGAGCCTTGATCATCAGATCTCAGCCTCCTGAGTAGCTGGGATTACAGGCCTGAGTCACCAGCATCTGGCTCTATAGGGCCTTTCAATGGCTCTTCATTTCTTGTTCAAAAATAAGAGTATCAGGGCTAGGAATGTGGCGTAATGGTAGAGTGCTAGCCTAGCATGCATGAAGCCCTGGGTTCCATTCCTCAGCACCACATAAACAGAAAAGGCCAGAAGTGGTGGTATGGCTCAAGTGGTAAAGCACTAGCCTTGAGCACAGAGGGGCTCAGGGACAGAGCTCAGGTCCTGAGTTCAAGCCCCAGGACTGGCAATAATAATAATAAATCACCACCTTAGATAATCCATGAAAGGACAGGCCCACCTATCACCCTTGGCTCTAGTTGGCCCCATTCTGTCTTCTCTGCCCAGGGCTATTGGACAGCACCATCCCCCGAGCATGCGCACACTTCTTAGCCTTGAAATGGACCGTCATCCGCTCATTCCCAGGCAGATGTCTTAGCCTTTCTTCTGGCTTCCCAGCCAGCTAATTTTCTGTTGTGGTGGCTTTTTGTCCTGGGCAAATTAGTCTCTTGCTTCTCCATGTTTAGGAAAAGGAAATTGAGACAGACCATCTGGAAGTTTCCAGATGCACAGCTAGCACTCCAGAACCCTCAGCTACTTGCTCTCTTATTTTCACTGACCATCTAGACTTCCTTAAAGGCAGAGACTATTTCATTTTTGAATACTTACCCACTCAGCTCAACAGAGAAGCTTCTGTGCAGGGAAGGCTGGGGGTGGGATGTGTCAATGAGCAAATCACTTATTTTTAAACTAGGATTTTAGACCCCAGGCCCAAAGGCCAGGAGTGTCCAATTAAGCCCCATCCACTCACCTCCATATGCCAAATAAAGAGGCGTGGTGAAGGGCAGGGAAAGGAGGCTGATTCCATGGCCGCCTGGGGAAGACAGCACTTCTGTTCACCATCAGCCATCGTCAGAGGTGCCCACACTGGCTTCCGGTTCAATAGGGAGGATCGGGGGCAGGGAGTGCGAGCGGTGTGTGGAGTTAACACAGTCCCAGGTCCCAGGAATGGCCTGTTGACCACTAGCTCAGCCTTGGTCCTTGAAGGAGCTCTGGAGAGATTGTCATCACTTTATTACTAGAGCGGAACAGGAATGAGGTGGTCTCCTGAGTTTTTGGCTGTTTGCTTTAAGCTGCTAAGAAGACAAGACATGGCTTGTGTGAAGGGCAGTTTGCCATCCACCTAGGATTGCTTATCTGTGAATCTGGTCTCTCTTGGAGTCCATGGTGCTTGCAAAGTGGACTTTTGCAAACAGTAGCTCAAGTCAAAGGGCACAGATCCAAAGCTTGGGGGGCAGGAGGAAAGGGGGTCTAGGTAATTCACAGGACCCAGCAAAGACATCCTTTAAGTTACCTCTTACAACTTCAAATGATTTTTCTTCATCACTTTACTGTCTAGGGGCTCCACGATATTTTCTGTGCCTTGCTCGTGACATAGCTTGGTCTAGAACTCTCCTCCCTCCCGCCCACACCCCCTCCCCTTTCAGGCTGTCAAACTCTTCCTCACCCTCCCAGAGACAACTCCAATGTCACCTCTGTGGACTCCGCCCTCAGCTCTGTGCCTCTGATTATGTTGCTCCAGGATCCAGATCGTTTGTTTCCTTGGCCGGACTGCAAACTCCTAAGGGGCATGGCACCTTTTGCTCATCATCACCCAGGTGCCAGTGCCCTTGCTAGCCAGCACACAGAGGAATGGCAGGGTCACCCACAGCCTAAGAGATTATATGTACTGGGTGCTGGTGCTTCATGCCTGTAATCCTAGCTACTCAGGAAGCAGAGACCTAAGGATGGCGGTTCAAAGCCAGCCCAGGCACCAGCTCAGGCAGAAAAGTCCAATTGTCTACCAAGAAGCTGGAAATAAAGGTGTGGCTCAACTGGTAGAGAGCCTCCCTTAAGTGAAAAAGCTAAAGCAAGAGCATAAAGCTCTATGTTCAAGCCACGCCCCTCAGGCCTAGGAATGTTCAGTGTACTCCACCTCCCGTCCGGCTGCTCAGGCTCCCAGGACTTAACAGCACAGAATCCAGGCTTGGTGCCCTTAGCAGTGAGATGACACAAACTCCTGCCTCCCCGTGTCCTCTTTCCTGTCCTAGCCTCAGCAGAAAGGTGACACTGTGCTCTCCAGGCTAAACCAGTGCCCTCCAGGGGCCCTGTCTCAGCCGCAGCACAGTGATTCCAGACTTGTCTTCCCACTGTGTCCAGTCGCCCTGCTGGCCAGTGCCCCTGGCCCTGGACATGGGTAGTTGACTGGATCTAGGGGGTGTGAGGAAATCTCCCAGAGAGTGGGAGCTTCCTGAGGAGCCCTGCAGAGCGAGCCTGAGCTAATGCAGAGGTCAGTTCCCCCACTGGGGAGATTTTATGCCTCAGTAGACTTTCCTTCCACCTTCCCCTGGGGTTGGGAAGGCCAGGGCTGCATTCTAAGAGAGTTCCCAGAACAGACAACAGGTACCCCAGAGGGGTGCCAGGCTTCAGGAAGGGGGAGCAAAGAGCGCTGAAGGCAGCAAGATCCACACTGGAGGCAGCTGGTGTATGGGATGAGGCAGTGTTGGGAGAGGAACCCTGGCTGAGTGAGGAGGGTGGAGGGGAGTGATGGCCCAGGTCCTTGTCCCCTGGCTCACACCATCTCCAATGACACTACGTCCACTAGAGAGGACCACTGGATGACACACTGGGTTCCCTTTCTGACTTAGCCTCTAGGGCTCCAGATGGCCAGGCATGCCCCTGGCCCCCCCCCACGACTGCCCTCCCCACCCCCCCAATTGTGATGCTCCTGTATCCAAGGATTCCAGCAAGGCCGGTGGCAATTCATTCTGGAGAAGAGAAAGCTCAGGGCTGCAGCAGGAAATTGGACAGTGTCCTGTCGCTTCCACTGCCAAGACGCAGATGGAGTAAGCCAATGGCTTCCCTCCTCCCAAGGTCACTGGGGTCAGGAGGACACTATCAAGGGCAGCAAAATGACGTCAGTGAATCAGAAATTGTCCTTCACCTGAGCTGGTCCGGGCTCACCTGGCCTCCGCTGGAATGGACCGTGCAGCTGGTCTTTTGCCCTTAGCCCTATCTGGCACAGAAAGTGCCAGCCTGGAAGGAGACCGCCACCCCCCACTGTTTGCCTGTCTGGATGTTCCCTTAATTTATCAAATGGCACTGGAGAGGTCAGAGGGGAGAAGCCATGGGTTCACACCCATTCCCCGGATGTGATGCTGCAGGCTGGGCACGTAGCTGTCCTGGGGGACAGTCTGCCCTCTCCTGCAGACACACTTGAGTGTGAGTAATGTGAATTTCCAGTCATCCCAGGCCAGCCCCTGCCTCCAGGAGCAGCCATGTCTTCATGGGGAGCAATGGAGCAGCTGGAAGCCTTCTCTGGAATTCTCCAGCTTGGCTTCAGGGCTGTCATCAACCCACACCTACTGAAATGTGGTGCCCACTTCCGGCCAGGCCATCCCAGCCCCTATCCACTGTGGGTAGCACAGGTGTAGGACAATATCTGATCTACTGATGTCATTTTGTTGCCTTGATAGTATCCTCCTGACCCCAGTGACCTTGGGAGGAGGGCAGCCAGTGGCATCTTGGCAATAGAAGGGACAGGAGGACACAGTCTGATCTCCTGCTGCTGCAGCCCTGAGGTTACTCTTCTCCAGAATGAATTGACACTGGCCTTGCTGGAGTCCTTGTTGGTGTCTTGGTTGCAGAAGCATCACAACCTGGGGGGAGGGGGAGAGGGGGGAGAGGGGACAGAGGCAGGCCTAGCCAGCCTAGAGCTCCAGATGCCATCAGAAAGGGCACTTCTGAGGCTGGGAAGGTGGCTCAGTGGTAGAGCGCTTGCCTTGCATGCATGAGGCCCTGGGTTCGATTCCTCAGCACCACATAAGCAGAAAAAGCTGGAAGTGGTGCTGTGGCTCAAGTGGTAGAGTGCTAGCCTTGAGCTGAAGATCTGAGGGACAGTGCCCAGGCCCAGAGTTTAGGCCCACAACCCACAAAAGAAAGGAAGGAAGGAAGGAGGGAGGGAGGGAAGGAGGGAGGGAAGGAAAGGGCGCTTCTGGAAGGCCTGTGTTCAGAGGATTTGATATCTTAGGTTTCCAAGATCAAGGGCAGCCTTGTTCCCATAGGAGACCCCCCAAAAGGAACCGGAAGCCTTCCTCCAGTCCTCTGAAGTTCCCTAGCATTCTTGTAAAAGGCTCCTTGGGAAGAAAAGCTGTTTGCCTTTGGGGTGCAGTCTCAGGAGGCATCAGGCATCCAGGGACCTGAGTCCTACTGCTTATTGAATGAATTCCATGCAACTCCATCTCTGGCCCTGGTTTTGGAGAACCAAAGAGGCAGCAGCCAACCTAGAAGAGCCACAGGTAGTTGCAAGAATCTAATGAGACGTCAGTGCAAGTACTCTACAAAGTGGAAAGCATAGGAACGTGGCAGAGGACTCCATGGTGTGCTGCCCATCCCCTTTGGCCACCCCTGTCCTCTATCAGGCCTCGCCAGGCCTTCCAGCCTGCTGCCTATCTGTATAGGCAACAGACAGAGTATGTGAATGATGGAGACATTGTCCACAGATCCAAGCAAGACTGTCAAAGCCGATACAGTAAACTACCTTATTTGTACATGATTTGACCAAGCATGAAAGAGAGAGAGGGGAAGGAGGAGGAAGAGGAAGAAAAGGAGAAAGAGGAGGAGGAGGAGAAGAGGAAGAAGTAGAGGAGAAGGGAAGGGGAAGAAGGAACGAAGGAAGGAAAAAGGAAAATTTAAAAACAAACTTTTAATTTCCCATGTGTGTACATGAAGCTCAGCTGATTCTGAGAAATCGTCAGTCAGTCCTGTTATTGTCTGTTGCCTTTCTGTCTTTGTATAATCTGCTGAGCATTTCACCTTCCCAAAAGCAACTGGATTGTGTTTAAGCAATGAAGTAAGAATGAAAATGTGAGATTTGTTGGCAGGTGGCATGTCTTCTTTTCTTTCCTTTTCCTTTTCTTTCCTTTTCTTTTCTGGTCTTGGATCTTGAATTCAGGGCTCAGGCACTGTCCCTGAGCTTTTTTGTTTGTTTGTTTTTTCTCAAGGCTAGTGCTCTCCTACTTGAGCCACAGCTCCACTTCTAGCTTTTTGGTGGTTCATTGGAGGTAAGTGTCTCACAGACTTTCCTGCCCAGGATGGATTTGAACCTCAGTCCTCAGCTCTCAGCCTTCCTGAGTAGCTGGGATTACAGATGTGAGCCACCTGTGTCCAGCACAGCTAACATATCACTCATTGAAGGTGGGCAATGAGTGGGAAAAGAAAAACAACAACAACAACAAGTCAAAGCACAAGGCCCTGAATTCAGGATGGGCACCAAAAAAGAAAAACGAAAGCAATAATAAAGGAAGCAAGGTAAAGGCCAGCTTCATCACACACAGCTCACCTGGCTGTGGCCCCCAGCTTGCAGTCTACCTACTTTGCCAGCTCCTGCAAAGTGTGCTGTGGCATCCTGCAAATGCCCAGAGATGCCAGGCTCTCGGCCCCTCGGCTACCTACTGCTGTTTCTCTCTCCCTAGAGCCCTCTATTTCCAACTTGTTCCTCAGCCAAGACTTCCTCACCACCTTCCAATCTCCATTTAACCTGGAGCCTGAGGGTCATTCCCTGCGCCCTTTCATTCCCACTCACAGCTTATAATATCGCAATAAGCATGAAGTTTACATGTATTATTTATTGACACAAAATGCACATAGCATTCAATCGGCCGTTTGAAGTGTACATAAGACAGTGTCACTGAGTATATTTACAACGTTGTGCAACCTTTATCTCTATCCACTGCCAAAAACACATTTTGTCATCCCTCGAGGAAACCTTGTACGTATGAATAGTGATCCACCATCATCTCTTTTCTGTCAGTCCCTGCAAGGAATGAATCTGCTTCTGTCTTTACATCTTTGCTTTTTTTGGGGGGGAGGGGCATTTTATATAAAAAGAATCATGCAAGGGGCTGGGAAGGTGGCTCAGTGGTAGAGTGCTTGCCTTGCATGCATGAGGCCCTGGGTTCAATTCCTCAGCATCACTAAAGCAGAAAAAGCTGGAAGTGGCGCTGTGGCTCAAGTGGTAGAGCACTAGCCTTGAGCTGAAGAGCTGAGGACAGCGCCCAGGCCCAAAGTTCAAGCCCCACGACTGACCAAAAAAAAAAAAAAAAAAAAAACATACAATATGAGACCTTTGCATCTGGCTTCTTTTGCATAATGTTTGAAGTTTGTCCATTAAGGTTACATGTGTCAGTACTTCATTCTTTTTTGCGGCTGAATAATATTCTATGGTATGGCTGTGATACTGTGATTTATGTATCTTTATTTTCCTTCATAGTTTTGGCTCATAACTCCCTCTTCAGGGGAGGCTTTAGAAATTAGAAGTGGGCCATAAAAATGAATCTTCTCTGCCTTGCTTGTCTTGCAGTTGGTCATAAAGAAATTCCTGTTCTACCCTTGTCCAGCAGCAGGAAATAAGATCCTTCAAGTTCCAGAGGGGTTGTCTCAGACCAGATAGGCCAAGAAGAATCTGCAAAGACATGCTTTCCTGGGGTTTCCCACCCTATCAATGAAGTGTTCATGAAACCCCAAAGGAACAGAGTTTGGAGACAGCTAACTCTATGGTAGCCCCCAGAGGATGGTGTCCCTAGAGCCAACATGGAAGCTCAGCATACTTCCCCAAGTCTAGCCCTCTGCATCTCTTCATCAGTATCCACTGTAATATCCTTAATAGTGGACTGATCAATGGAAGTGAGCATTTCCCTGAGTTCTGTGAATCACTCAAGCAAATTAACAGAACCTGATGAGTGGGTTATGGGAACCCTAACTTACAGCCTGTAGGTCAAACATAGGTAAAACAATCCAGGTCTAACGGATTATAGCTGAAGCATGTGTGGCAGCAGGACAGATTGAGGACTGGGAACGGTCTCTGGAAAGAAAGCATCAGAATGGAACTGAGTTAATTCACCCCGAATTGCCTCCTCCTGGCCTGGGGCGGGGAGGTGGGAGGCACACACACAGGCAGGGGAGGGGAGGGGGAGCCCCTACATGCCTAGTGTCAGGGTCCTGGGTGACTGTGGTTGACACAGGAGGCAAACTGACACAATGGCTGTCCCCTTCTCTTACCCACTCCTGGATATTTGGATAGTACTGCCTTTCTGCCACTACTCACTTGGGTGTAAGTATTTGTTCGAACGCCTTTGTTTGTTTTTTTTTTTGGTCCGGTCATGGGGCCTGAACTCTGGGCCTGGGCGCTGTTCCTCAGCTCTTCAGCTCAAGGCTAGCACTCTACCACTTGAGCCACAGCGCCACTTCCGGATTTTTTTTCTTTTTGCTTACGTGGTGCTGAGGAATCGAACCCAGGGCCTCAAGCATGCAAGGCAAGCGCTCTACCACTGAGCCACCTTCCCAGCCCTCGAACGCCTTTGTTTTGTGCTAGTACAGGGACTTAAACTCAGAGCCTTGACTTTTTCCACTCAGAGCTAATGCTCTACCACTTGAACCACAGCTCCACATCTGGCTTTTTGGTGGTTAACTAGGAGTAAAAGTTTCACAAACATTTCTTCCCAGGCTGGCTTTGAACTAAAATCCTTAGATCTCAGTCTCTCGAGTAGCTGGGATTACAAGCATGTGACACTGGAGCCCAGCTAATTTGTTTGAATTCTCACTTTCATTTCTTTTGGAGCACGTAGTAAGGAGTGGGCTTTTTTAATTTAGTGTTTTAACTTTATTTAAAATTCATTTTTAATGGCTCTCTTACCTCTAGATGCACAGGCCTGAGATATTCATATAGTTGTTACCAGCTTTCTGTGCTCATTAAAATTAAAATTAGTTAACTATAAATAAAATTAAAGAACTTGGTTCTTGGTCACACTAGCTATGTTTCAAGTCACATGTGATTCAATAGTCACATGTGATTAATGGCTACCATATTTCCATCACCCAGAAAGTATTAGATAGTATAAGTCAATGCCATATAACCTCCTTCCTATAGGGCAGGGAATCAAGTCCGTCTGGTTTACCAAAATATACCAATGCCCAACAAAGGGCCAAGTGAGTAGAACTGGTATTTTTGGAAGCACAGAAGGAATGAAGAAAGAACAGAAGGATGAGAGAGAAGAAGGAAGTCAGAGAAAAGGAGAAAGGAAGGCCAGGGCAGAAGAAGTGTGGAGAAGGAAGGAAGGAAGGAAGGAAGGAAGAAAGGAAGGAAGGAAAGAAGGAAAGAAGGAAAGAAGGAAGGAAGGACACACTTTTTCAACTAAAATGCTTGGGACACAAATGTTTCAACTTTTGGAGTTTTTCCAATCCTGGCATTCTTGCATACACTTTCTTTGATGGAACATTCTTAATCTGGATATCCAAAACTCCCCACATCAAAATGCTCCAAACTCTGGAATTTGTCAGAGGTCTTCTAGCACTAACAAAAATTTTCATTTCAGGGTTTGGGAATAAGGGCATTCCTTCTGCATTTCATTCAACCTCTTTGCTTTATCATCAGGGAAGCTGAGGCCCAGAGTGGCAAAGCATGAAGTGGCACGAAGGTATAAACAAAGATTGAGGTTTTCATTCCTATTTGCGTTAAATTCCTCTAATTCCTCTAATCTCCTTTCACACTGGCCAAGACTTCTCAATACTCACGTAGTGGCTGCTCAGCACTTGTTGTTTTGGCTTTATTACACTGACTTCTCTCCAGTGAAATCTGCTTTAAGCATGGATTGCGTAGTGGATATCTTCGTTGAATCCAACTCCGTCTTACATCATATGCCCTCAAGACTTAAAAACAGGAGCCGTCCAGTAGAAGAGATCCTAATGGGTTTCCAATGAATAACTTCAGTTCTGCATACATAACATTTTGTCTTTAAGTCTGTGTTTCCTGTTCTCTAAAAGGAGAATAATAAAACTTCCTTCACAAGTGGTAACTCATTAATAAAGTAATAATTATAAAGCATCCAGCATGGCTCTAATTTATACTAGAGAGTTAATGTTTCTTTCCATTTTCTTCCCCAGACTACTGCAGAGACGATTGTGTTCATTCAGTAGCAGAGATTGAAAATAGGAAAATTCCTAGGTGTTAGAAACCCACCGTATTACTAACAGTGGAATCAACTAATATGGCAAAATCGGGTTAGGGGTAGACTTTTTTCATGGAAATCGCAGAGAAATCACGAAAGAGTCTAAGCAGGCAGAAAGCGCCCATTGGTGCTGGGCTTAGTAAGAATGGTGAGAAACATCCTCTGCCCTCCTGCCTAGCTTTTGGGACCAAGTTATCAAGAGATGCCCTGTGGGCCGGCTGTTCCTCAGGCCGGTGAGAAGGAGATTGAAGCTAACCAGCCTAGGTAATTGCCAGTGTAGACTGGTAGATGATCAAGAAGATCTACACCCTGGAGAATATTGGGAAGCAGCTTCTCTGACCTCAGCCCCTTTATGTCATCTATTTGTGAGGATCCTTCATGGCAGGACCCCTGCGGGAGGGGCAGACTTCCGGTCCCTGGAGCATTGGGTGACAGGTGTTCATACCAGCTTCTTTCTTTGTACAGTGCAATGTTAGCTGCCGAGTGCATTCACTCCCCCAACGAATTAACAAATGCCTAGGGACTGAGTCTAACCCAGACCTGGACCCCACCCTCAGGAAAATTAACAGTCTCTTGGAAAGGAAGCCAATAATAAACCAGCAAACCCACCATTACAAGGCATGACAGCTACGTGGTATGAAGGAAAATGAACAGGACAGTGGAGAATGGGCGGGAGGTTAGGGTAGTTAGGGAAAAGCCCTAGGGTACAACTTTTGAAACCAGACATGGGCAAGGGGCAAAACGGAACATTTTAGGCAGTAGGTGTTGGTCTGGGCAAAAGCCATGAAACAGGAACAAACTTGACTTTCCAAACCTGTGAACAAGCTTGACATGGGGAGTTTGGATTACTCTGTGATGAGAAAGGCATGAAGCGGGGGCATGATGGGATCTGATCTGTTTTGTTTTTCTTTTTGGGGGGGAGGGGTAGAGGAAGGGGTTGGTGTTGGTATGTGTGTGTGCACCGGTTCCTGGGGTTTGAACTCAGGACCTGGGCACTGTCTCTGAACTCTTTTGCCCAAGGCTAGCATTCTACCGCTTGAGCCACAGCGCCACTTCTAGTTTTTTTGGTAGTTAATTGGAGAGATGGGTCTCACAGCCTTTCCTGTCCCAGCTGGCTCTGAACTGCGATCCTCAGATCTCAGCCTCCTGAGTAGTTAGGATGTGAGCAACCGGCCCCTGGTTTCTGATGTATATTTTAGGATCACCAGACCACTCCAGCTGGGTGGAGGCTCACAGAGAGTGGGCCAGCCCAGAGTTGGGTAGATTTGAGTAGAGGGGGCCAGTGTGAGGGTGCTGTGGCCACCAGCCTCTCATCCTAGAATAGGAAGGGATGAGTGCCTGGTTCAACTGTGTCCTGACCAGCCATGGGTGAGCTGAAGGCATCATTCTGGTATAGGGGTAGGGACCAGATCTCTCAGGATCCCTTATGCAGCAACTAGATAATCTGGAAGCTTCTTTGGGCAACTCAGAGATCACAGTGAACCATGGAGTGACAGGTGAATGGTTTGGGGATCTGGAACTTTCTTTCCCAGTACGAAAGAATGGCAAGTGCGGGAAGGGCGGAAGTTACACAGGGTGTGACTGCCTTCTGGGGCCTGTTGTAATGTCATTCTGACATCCCTGGTTCTACTAGTAGGGGCCTGTTGTAATGTCATTCTGACATCCCTGGTTCTACTAGTAGTCATGAACCCCAAGGACATGTGTAAACAATCCTCCCTGGCTTGTGACATCCATCTCTGTAAGGGCAGGACTGTAGAGTCCCCTGTACTTTCTCATTATCGAACCCCCAAGAAACCGTTGTAGACAGTTCCCAGGCGCTAATACCACAGATAGACATATGTGGGGAGCCAGTCCTTATCTGCGCAGGATGCATTTAAAGCCACACTGCAGATGTCTGAAGCCACAGATAGCACTGAACTTTAATGTGTTTCTTTCTATATGTGTATATCTATGGGGAAGTTTAATTCACAAGTGAGGCTCAGCAAGACATTAACAATAACTAATTAAAAAAAACAATAATTGTGGCAATAGGGTGGAATGGAAGTTTTTTATTTCAAATGTATAGATTGTGTTTGGTTTTTGTGCCAGTTCTAGGGTTTGAACTCAAGGGCCTCTGCACTCATGTTTGGCTTTTTGGCTCAAGGCTGTTGCTCTACCACATGAGCCACACCTTCACTTCCAAATGTATGAATTGTTTATTTCTGGAATATTCTGTGGAATTTTTTTTTTTTTTTTTTGGTTAGTCATGGGGCTTGAACTCTGGGCCTGGGTGCTGTGCCTCAGCTCTTCAGCTCAAGGCTCTACCACTTGAGCCACAGCGCCACTTCTGGTTTTCTGGTGGTTAATTGGAGATAAGAGTCTCACGGACTTTCCTGCTTGGTCTGGCTTTGAACCGTGATTCTCAGATCTCAGCCTCCCGAGTAGCTAGGATTACAGGCATGAGCCACCAGTGCCCGGCTCCATGGAATATTTGCAGGCTGCAGTGGACACCAGGTACCTGAAACTATGGAAGTTAAAGTCCAGGGAAAATGCTATATCTGTTTGCATATGATATACATATGTATATGGCTTATATATGAGAAGATAAGTTGGGTATAGTGATATATGCCTGTAATTCCAGCTACTTAGGAGACAGAGACAGGATGATCATGAGTTCAAGACCAGCTTGGAAAAAATCTGAGAGACTTTTTTTTTTTGGGGGGGGGTCCAGTCGTGGGGCCTGAACTCTGGGTCTGGGCGCTGTCTCTCAGCTCTTCAGCTCAAGGCTAGCGCTCTACCACTTCAGCCACAGTGCCACTTCCAGCTTTTTTCTTTTTGCTTATGTGGTGCTGAGGAATCGAACCCAGGGCCTCAGGCATGCAAGGCAAGCACTGTACCACTGAGCCACCTTCCCAGCCCATGTCTGAGAGACTCTTATCTCCAAGGTACCACCAAAAAGCTGGAAGTGAAGTAAGTGGCTCAAGTGGTAGAGAGCCAGCCTTGAGAAAAACAAGCCAAGCAAGAGTATAAGGCCCTAAGTTCAAGCCCCCGAACTGAAACATACAAAAAATATTTAAAAATTACTAGAGGCGTGGTTCAAATGGTAGCCAGAGTGCCTGGTAAACTTGAGGCCCTTGAATTCAATTCCACCCAATGTTTTAATTGACAGGTACAGTTTATGGGGTACAGTTAAATTATATATGATATAGTATATATAATTTAATGTGTAAGGACCAGATTAGGGCAATTAGAATTTCCATGTCAAACATTTATTATTTCTATACCCTGGGAACCTTTATAATTTTCTAGTTATTTTCAAATATGTCATAAATTGTAGCCTCTAGTCACTTGTGGGATGAAGTTCACAAGAACAAATTCCTCTTCTAATTACATGTTTCCATTATCTAAACTTCCTCTGTTACCTGTCCTCCCTTTCATAGTCTCTAGTGACTTGCTTTCTCAGCTAGTGCTCTACCACTTCAGCCATGCCTCCATCCCAGCTTCTTGCTACTAAATTGAAGATAGTGTCTTGAAGACTTTTCTTCCGAGGCTGAATTAGAGCCAAGATACTCTAGATCTCACTCTCCTGAGTAGCTAGGATTATAAACTTGAGCAACTGATGTCCAGTTTTTAATGCTTTCTTTTTTCTTTTCTGAGAGATTCCATTTTATGTATCCAACTGGAAATTGACACCAACAAGAAAGTGATTTCTTCGCTGTTGATGGTTGAGAGGTCCAGGAGGGAAGCTGCAGACCTCTCACCTCTCATGCTGAACACAAAAGGGCTTTGATCTCAGGAGTCACAGAAAGAAAAATAACATGTAGTTATTTGGCTAACCTAACTGGTGGCTAGAGCCCAAAGGTCTCTCTTTTAATGCTAGGCAGACCAACCTCAAAGTCATCAGAGCCTGGTTTCTGGGCTTCTTCTTGATTCACTTTGTCCTGTGCTGGGAGCAGAGGACAGCTCGCCAAGCACACGGTGTGTGAAGAAGGGCCATGAGCTCTGCTAGAGGGGTGGGAGGAATTGTTCAGCCATACATTTCACAGAGCCATTGACAGTCTTTTTTTTAGTACTGGAATTTGAACTCAGAGCTTTACCATTATTGCTAGGCAAGCACTCAGCTATGCTCACAGCCATTTGGTTTCTATGTGTGTGTGTGTGTGTGTCTGTGTCTGTGTCTGTGTCTGCGTGTATTTATGTACATGTGCACAAGGGTACCAGGGCTTGAACTCAAGGACTTGCACGCTCATTAGCTTTTTGGCTCAAGGCTGACAACCACTTGAACCATACCTCCACTTCCACCTTTTTTCTGGGTAACAGGAGACAAAAGTCTCACAGTCTTTCCTGCCCCAGCTGACTTCAAATCTCAATCCTCAGATCTCAGCCTCCTGAGTAGCTAGGATTACAGGCATGCGCCACTGGCCCCTGACTATATTTTAGTTCATGAGGTCTTGCTCTGTAACTCAGGCTGGCCTGCAACTCTTAGACCCCAGGGGCTTCAATCTTGATGATACAGATAAACTGTGGGGCAAAATGGGGTCCTTCATCACAGAACTCCATACACCTGACCCAGTACCTAGATGAAGTGAAGGCCCCATTGGCTGCTCCAGACCAGGAGATCAGCCAGAATTAAAGTATATAGGATGTCCCTATGCTCACCACATAAAACCAAAGAACACTGAACACAATGGCATGCTTCTCTTCTCCCTTCCAAACCTTGTACTTAAGTCTCTCAAGGCCACCTCTAACCTAGGACCCCATTAGGTATAAGAGAATTCTGGGAAATGTAGTTCAGCTTAGCTAAACTGACACAGTATAAAAGTGGCACAAGCCGGGTGCCTGTGACTCACGCCTGTAATCCTAGCTACTCAGGAGCTGAGATCTGAGGATCATGATTCAAAGCCAGCCCCGGCAGGAAACTCCATGAGACTCTTATCTCCAATAAACCACTAGAAAAACAGAAGTAATGCTATGGCTCAAGCGGTAGAGGGCTCACCTTGAGCTGAAGAGCACAGGGACAGCGTCCAAGCCCAGAGTTCAAGCCACACGACCAACAACAACAACAAAAAAGTGGCACAGTATTCTGAAATGCTGAATGAATAAATAAATACATATGACTTGTCCACACAAGCAAAAGTAGAGTAATGGACTTCCTTTCTTCCTTCCTTCCCCCCCCCTTGTTGGTTGTGAGACTTGAACTCAGGGCCTGGGTGCTGTTTCTGAGCTCTTTACCTCGAGACTAGTGTTCTATCACTTGAGCCACAGCTCCACTTCCAGCTTTTTGGTGGTTAATTGGACCTGAGAGTCACACAGACTGTCCTGCCTTAGCTGGCTTTGAACCATAATCTTCATCTCAGCCTCCTAAGTAGCTAAGATTATAGGTGTGAGCCACAAGCATCCAGTCTGTCCTCCCTCCCTCCCTCCCTCCCTTCCTCCTTCCTTCCACTTCTACTTTTCACTTGGCTTTTTCCCACTCAAAGTTGTTGCTATACCACTTGAGCCACGCCTCCAGTTTCATGAATGGTCTTTAACCCAAGAATGTGGCTGTCTACCACACATACTTACTTCTGGAAAGATTCTGGAAGCTCAGGCCAGTAACAGGGCCACAAGGCAGGAAATCCCTGAAGCTCTGGTGAGTCCAAGTTTCCGTCTTCTTTCCCCAGCCTTCTCCCCAGAATCAAATCCCACTTACATTTAAGGAGCGTCCTGGGCAAGGATTCAACACTAAGTCAGACTTGAGCTTCGTCCCATGGGAGTTTACAGGATGGGTGGCAGAATGGCTTTATAAAGCATCTTGATATAGAAGTGCTTTGGGATCCAGAAAAGAGAATTCCTGCCTTGCCCCACCTTTCCCTCCTAGAAGAGGCAACTCTCCCAGTGAGGATCTTTAGGACAGATTGGAACTGCAGGCAGGTAAAGGTGGAGGAAAAAGCTGGTGGCCAGGAAACTACCAAAGCCAGGACCCCAAAGCCAGAAGGGCTGGGAGATTTCAAATCTTGCTCTGTGCGGTTTCACATGGCTGAAGAATAAAGCATTGGGGGGGCGGGTGGGGGGAGCCAAGAAACGAAGTGGGCATGAAGGCCCTGGAGACCTAAGTGCCCAGATGCATAGCTCAGGCTGGAAAGAGAAGACCGAGGGCAGCCTGTTAAAGGGTGGGTGTTGAAAACTGCTTCAGGGCCCAGTTGGAGTTCACTGCTTTGAAGCTGAGAGAGCAGGCACGTCTAATTCACACTCAGGGTCAGGGCCCCAGGCAGGAGATAAGCAAGGAGAGGTAAGTAAGGCCCAGGGCCTCTTTCCCTCTGGGGCAGGATCTCCTAGAGCAGGAAGGCCCTTAGCAATTTGTCACCCTGCCAGTACCAGTCCAGACAGGATTTCCAGATGATTCAGTAGACAATTAGGCAACTGCTCCCCGCCACCAGCCTTCCAGCCACACTTTCTACCCTCCCTCCCTACCACACACACACACTCACACCAACTTCCCCTTTCTCCTGGAAACAGGGGAAGTACTGTCTTGTATTTGAAGCCATAAGGAAACACGGATGAAGATAGACTTTTGAGAGATCTAGTCAACGCCATTTGCCTTCTAAGAAAAGGAAGAGACAAGAGGATTAGAGTGAGGGAGAGGAAATTGGGCCTATACTCTCTGCATTTGACATTCCTTTTTATTTTTTAAGTCATAGGGTTTGAACTCAGGGCCTAGGTGCTTTTTTGCTCAAGGTTAGCACTCTACCACTTTGAATCACTTTTCTATTTCTGACTTTCTTGTAGTTAGTTGAGAAAGTCTCATAGTTTTTCTTGCCCAGGCTGACACTGAACCATGATCCTCCGATCTCAGCCCCCTGAGTAGCTAGGATTACAGGCATGAGCCACCAGCACCCAGTCTTTTAAAGGATTTTTGTTTGTTTGGTTGTGGTTTTATTTTTTGGGGTGGGGAGGGGCGTCAGTCATGGGGCTCTGGGCTTGGGCGCTGTCCCTCAGCTCTGTAGCTCAAGATGAGGGCTCTACCACTTGAGCTACAGCGCCACTTCTGGTTTTCTGGTGGTTTATTGGAGATGGGAGTCTCAGGGTCTTTCCTGCCCAGGCTGGCTTTGAACAGAGATCCTCAGATCTCAGCCTCCTGAGTAGCTAGGATTGCAGGCGTGAACCACCAGTGCCCAGCTTGTTTGAGGTATTTTTTAACTGTGCTTTTTTTGTCTTTTCTTTTTTGGTACTGGGGATCAAACTCAGGATGTTGCACTTGCTGGGCAAGTGCTTTGCCACTGAGCTACATCTCAGCCCTGTTTGTTTTTCTTTATAAAGCAAGAAACTTGTATTTATAGGTCTTCCTGTCTGTCTGTCTGTCTTTGCAGAGTTGGAACCCAGGAAACACTGAATACTTAGGCAATCACTTTATGATTTAACCGCATTCCCAACCTCTCTTTTATTGATGCTGTTGTTATTGTTATTTTGTGCTGGTCCTGGGGCTTGAACTCAGAGTGTTGCCTTTGACATTCTTTTTCTAAGGCTAGCACTCTACCACTTGAGCCACAGCACTACTTCCTGCTTTTTCTGAGTAATTTCTTGGAGATAAGAGTCTCACAGGGCTGGGAACGTGGCTCAGTGGTAGAGTGCATGCCTTGCATGCATGAGGCCCTGGATTCAATTTCTCAGCACCATATAAGCAAAAAGAGCCTGAAGTGGTGCTGTGGCTCAAGTGGTAGAGTGCTAGCCTTGAGATGAAGAGCTGAGGGGCAATGCCCAGGCCCAGAGTTGAGGCCCCATGACCAAAAAGAAAAAAAAAAAAAGTCTCACAGACTTTCTTGCCTGGGCTGGATTTGAACCATGATCCTCAGATCTTAGCCTCCTTCGTAGCTAGGGTGAGAAGAATGAGCCAATGATACCCAGCTCCAATCTCTCTTTGTCATCCTATGACAACTCGCCTGTCCTCGGGGGTTGTCCACTGCGCTGCTTGGCCTCCAGGTGGAGATGGTTGGTGGCAGGGAGCAAGACCTCAAAGCCGTCCTGCGGACATCAGGACAACATGCTAGGCCCAACAAGCCTTTGCACAGTTGAGACAATTGGCAACAGTGACATTTTCATGACAACTTCTGTATTTTATTCAGAGTTTCTATGTATCTTCAGTAAGAGGGCAGATCCAGATGTCTAGCTCATTCTATTCTCATTTTGTGTTTTTATTCTTTTTCACTTTAGAATAGAAAACAGAAAGCCTCTTACATTTCCTATCATGCCATTTGGACAAGCCCATCTCTGGCCCCCAGTGTCCTTGTCTTAAAGCGAACGCCAGGCTTCTCTCCACAGCCTCATTACATTGTTGGTCTTGTCTCAGGTTGAGTATCGCTGAGCACGCCTCTCCTGGGCCAAGGCCTTGTCTGCACCAACTCTGCTCCTGGGCTTCCTCTCCTTAGCTGTGTTTCCTCGGCCCTTCTTGAGTCTTCCAAAGTTGCCTCTTCATAGCCTAGGATGGGAGAAGGGTCCTCTGAAACATGGTGATGTGTGGGCCTAGTCCTGAGGACGCCTGTGGGGTAGCAACCAACACATAAGTCTGGTCTTGGCTTCTGCAAGCCACCCAGCTTTCAGATGATTAGATGAGGTGATAAACTGCTTCCAGCTCCAACATGCTAAAATATGTGTACAGGTCAGATCTACGGGTAGATGTGTTTGTGCTATTTAACTTGTGTCTACAATACTTTTTTGTTTTGAGACAGAGTGTCTCATGATGTAATCCAGGCTAGCTTTCAAGCGTTTTTCCTTCTGCCTTCGAACACCTGAGTACTGAGATGACTGGTGTGTGCTACCATGCCCAGCTGCATCTGTAATACTTTTCTTTTTTCTTTTTTTTTTTCTTTTTTTTTGCCAGTCGTGGGGGCCTGGGCACTGTCCCTCAGCTCTTCAGCTCAAGGCTAGCACTCTACCACTTGAGCCACAGCGCCACTTCTGGCTTTTTCTGCTTATGTAGTGCTGAGGAATCGAACCCAGGGCCTCACGCATGCAAGGCAAGCGCTCTACCACTGAGCCACCTTCCCAGCCCACATCTGTAATACTTTTCAAAGTGTTTTTCTATCCATTCTATCCAATGAGTCATAACAGCCCTTGGACACAAGTGACCTGTGTCAGTTTCTCTCTCTCTCTCTCTCTCTCTCTCTCTCTCTCTCTCTCTCTCTCTCTCTCTCTCTCTCTCTCTCCACAAGTGCTAGAACTGACTTAGTGAAGGCTTCAGTGAGTTACTCAAAGAAAAATCAGTTTGGAAAGAGATCATACATGGCAATTAGACCTTGAACTCAAAATCCCATTGGCTGATGACTTCACTGAGTTCCAATTTAGCCAGCTCTGAGAGTGATAAAGTGGTCCCCACTTCTCAGTGTAGTCCTTCTTTTAGACGAGGCCCCAGAGGTAGTAATTAGTTGTGTGTTGGACCAGAGGCTGGATGTGGCAGCTGCAGATCATGTGCTAAGGCCCTGGAGTCTCTACTCTGGAGTAGAGTTCTCTGGAGTTCTCCTACCTTGGATCTCTCAGCAGACGTCTAGAGGTGAGAGCAGAGGACCCAGATGCAACCAAGGAGGAAGGCAGGAGCCCCTGGGCCCCAGGCTCTGAGAGCTTGGGAGTTCTTCGACTAAAGAATGTGACATTCTCTTGCACATGTCAGTTTGGGGGTACAAGATCAATCTGGTCTCACATCTGTATTTGCTTTGGCCATTCATGAAACACTGAGTCCGAGTCAGAAAAACACTTGACTCAGGATATCTCGTCTTTGCTCTGTCATTCATTTGCACTGTGGCCTTGGTCAAGAATGTCATCCTTGCTGGGCTGTAGTTATCTAAGACAAGATCTTTCCGCATCTAACATCTACGATATGATGAAATGAGCAAAGGCACTTGAACTTGGTAAGGTTGAAATCAGAGTCTCTGATCTCCCAGGGCAGAGCTCTTCCACTACTGGCATTTCATAACCTTGTTTTCACTGTGCCTGGCATGAGTGAGAATTCAGCAAATACTCTTGCATGCATCAAAGAATGGACTTAAGCATTCACCTACTGTTTAGTTTGTTTAGACATCACTCTCAGTCAGGCTGTGCAATTTGTTGGAAAAAGTATGGATTGGGGCATCAGCAAAATTCCATTAATGTTTATAAGCCATGGACCTTGGGCAAGTCGTGTAATCTCTCTGAACCTTCTAACAGCATTGTGAAACGAAAATGGACCCTGTCTTGTGACCTTACACTGAGGTCTCAAATAGAGAATGGATGTTATGCACCAGAAACAGTACTTTGTACCTAGTAAACGTTCAAGAAACATTAATTATAGAAACAAAGGATAGCAGCAGCAGCAGTGAACAGTGAAGTCCTGCCACTGAGGCTACGCTAATAAGCCCCCCGCCCTGAGTGTTGGAATTACTTCATAGATTGTCAAATGGTTTTAGTTTTCATTGCAATTGTCTGATTTTTCCCTTCCTAATTCTACAAAATAGGTATTGCTCCCATTTTACAGATGAGTTGATTGAAGCTCAGGGAAATCAAATGATCCAGCCGAGAAAGACCACGCAGCCATCAGAGGCCAGTGCTGGAGCAAGAATCTAGGTCTCGGGGCTGGGAAGGTGACTCAATGGTAGAGTGCTTGCCTTGCATGCATGAGGCTCTGGGTACCACATAAGCAGAAAAAGCTGGAAGTGGTGCTGTGGCTCAAGCGCTAGTCTTGAGCTGAAGAGCTGAGGGACAGCGCCCAGGCCTAGAGTTCAGGCCCATGACCGACAAAAAAAAAAAAAAAAAAAAAAGAATCTAGGTCTCCTGAGCCTGGTACTGGTGGTTCACACTTGTAATCCTAGCTACTGAGGAAGCTGAGATCTGAGGATCATGGTTCAAAGCCAGACCAGGCCGAAAACTTTGTGAGACTCTTATGTTCATCTAACCAGTACACGCTGGAAGTGGAGCTGTGGCTCAAGCATTAGCCTTGAGTGAAAAAGCCAAGCAGAGAGCCCAAGTTGCTGAGTTCAAACTCCAGTACTGGCACAAAACAAAGAAAGAGAGGAATGAAAAAGAATCTGAGCCCTTGGCTCATGATGCAGTGTCCTTTGGCAGGGACATAAAGCAACATGTGATAAAGCACATAGTGATCCTATCGCCTAGGAGAATCAAGGACTCACATACTGTACCCCATGCAGGCTGCCTGGGGAACGCCGAGTGGCCACCATTCATCCATTCTTCTGCCTATTCCCCCCTAGATAAAACAAGCCCTATAAGATTTGCAGAGTGCGTTGCCTCTCTCCTCTGGGTCCCAAGAAAGCCTCTCCAATTTTGATATTGTAGGATTTGTTGAACTCACCTGATTCCTTGGCTCCTTTGTTTTTTGTTTTTTTAACCAGTCCTGGGTCCTGAACTTAGGACCTAGGCACTATCTCTGAGCTTCTTTTGCTCAAGGCTAGCACTATCCACTACTTCTGGCTTTTTCTGAGTATGTGGTACTGAGGACTCAAACCCAGAACTTCATGCATGCTAGGCAAGCACTCTACCACTAAGCCACATTCCCAGCCCCTCTGATTTTCTATTATTTGTTGCTCCAGAACACTTTTTAAAAACTTCCCAGTGCTGGGAATTGAACCCACAATCTCATGTACGCAGGACAAGTGCTCTAGTACTGAGCTACACTAGCTACACAACCTCTGGGAAATGGTCTTAATATTAATATGCTTTCCTTCCTCACTCTTCTGTGCTGAGCTTACTAGGCACTGAGGGCCCATAGGAAGTCTGGGGACAGGGAGATCCACAGTGAGCTGGGTTCTATGTGTACAAATAGTTGGTGGTTGGGAGGAGAGATACTTAGCCGGGGCAGTAGCACAGCAACACAGAATAATTAAAATTAATTAAAATTTAAAAAATTACAAAAGGCGAAGCCAGGCGCTGGTGGCTCACGCCTGTAATCCTAGCTACTTAGGAGGCTGAGATCTGAGGATCGCGGTTCAAAGCCAGCCCGGGCAGGAGAGACCGTGAGACTCCTATCTCCAATAAACCACCAGAAAACCGGAAGTGGCGCTGTAGCTCAAGTGGCAGAGCGCTCGCCTTGAGCTGAATTGCTGAGGGACAGCGCCCAGGCCCAGAGTTCAAGCCCCACGACCGACAAAAAAAAAAAAAAAAAAAAAAGAAAGTATAAAAAAAAAAATTACAAAAGGCGAGATTAAACCTTGCTAAACACCACCACCCTTTTGTAAGAGGGAGAGGTAAGCAAGGAGAAATGGCAGAACAGTCTAGAATTCTGAGAGTCTATGGCAGTGAGAACAAGGGAAATGATAATGTCTTAAAGGCAGGGCTGGTTTTGAGAAGGGAAGGTGACAGATTTTGCTTCCATCTTAAAACAGGAAAGATGAGAGTGAGTTAGGCCTAACGGATGCTTCTCTTGGGGAGCATCCTTGATTTGGGGAGGTTGTGTTGAGTGTGAGTTGGCAAAGGCCAGGAATATGGAGAGGGTAGGAGGAGCAGACAGACCAAAATTAGGCGGTGTGATCAGAGAAAAGATTGGGGACTGTGCATTCTCAGAATCAAGGGACAGTGGCCTGACCGATGCCACCCATCTGGAAAGATCTAAGAAGGGATCTCACAGTGATAGTGACCTTTCTCCGTGGGTTACCAAAGGCTTGATGTGAACAAGGTAAGAATGCTTCCTTGGAGTCTGGGGTTTGAGTTCCAGGACTCAGTCTGCTGTGAGCAAGTGGAGGAGACCTGTTCTGGCTTCCTCTACAAAGACAGAATAAAAACATCTGCCTTGGGGCTGGGAAGGTGGCTCAGTGGTAGAGTGCTTGCCTTGCATGCATAAGGCCCTGGGTTCGATTCCTCAGCACCACATAAACAAAAAGAAAAAAGCCGGAAGTGGTGCTGTGGCTCAAGTGGTAGAGCGCTAGCCTTGAGCTGATGAGCTGAGGGACAGCGCCCAGGCCCAGAGTTCAGGCCCCGTGACCGGACCCAAAAAAACAAAAACAAAAACAAAAACATCTGCCTTATGTCTTGCCCATGAAGTGAGCAGTTTTGTTCTTGTTGCAGGCCCCTGCCTGCTACCACAGGGCCAAAGCCATGGGACCAACTGGTCATGAATTGGAACCTCTAAAAACATGAGCCAAAATAACCCTTCTTCTCTTTGCAAGTTAATGATATCAATTTGTTACAGTAATGGAAAGCAGATGGATTGACTATTAGAACTGGAGAAGATTGTAATGATCTGAATAATGAGTGAGAGACCAGGGGCTGGGAAGGTGGCTCAGTGGTAGAGCGCTTGCCTCGCATGCATGAGGCCCTGGGTTCCATTCCTCAGTACCACATAAGCAGAAAAAGCTGGAAGTGGTCCTGTGGCTCAAGTGGTAGAGTGCTAGCTTTGAGCTGAAGAGCTGAACAGAGTTCAAGCTCCACAACTGACCAAAAAAAAGAAAAAAAGAATGAGAGATGAGAGACCATTAATGAAATTCAACAGTGAATGCACTAAGAAATGGGTGTCAGGGTTTAAGAAATGTGCTACTGGGAAGATTTGATTTGATTTTAAGGTTAGGGCAATGTGGCCATAGTTATCCACAAGAAAGGAAGAAATGGAAGGGACCTAGATGGGCAACACTCCTTCTGAGGATGCCTTCTGCTGTGATTCTAGAATATTCTAGAATATTCCTTCGTATTGTCCCACCAAGGGAACGGATGATCGGTGTGGCTCGTTTTCACTGTCCCTCTGACTACCCAGCCTTTTCCTCCAGTGACCCACAAGTCTCCCAGTAGCCACCAGTCTCCTTGTGAGAACGATGAACGCTGCCAGGTGTCGGTGGCTCACACCTGTCATCCTAGCTACTCAGGAGGCTGAGATCTGAGGAGCACAGTTCAAAGCCAGTCTAGGCAGGAAAGTCTATTGAGATTCTTGTCTCCAATTAACTAGCAAAAAACTAGAAGTGGTGCTGTGGCTCAAGTGGTTGCTAGAGCACCAGTCTTGAGGGGGAAAAAAAATGCTAAGGGACAGGGCCTAGGCCTTGAATTCAAGCCCCTGTACTGGTGCATGCACATGAGCATGCGCGTGCGCACACACACGTAAATGAAAAAAGCCTTCTTCACCATTCTGTGATGACTGGGGAGATGGGTGCCCATCCCTACAGGCCCTATCTCCACATTCTCCACCTCCCTACTTGGCCTATTCTGCCATTCGCTTGGGGGCTGAGAGGGTCTGGGACTCCACCCACTCAGGCTGATCTCTGGTTCTCCATAAAGATGAAGGATCACAAGGAGAATCCACAGGAAGCTTTGCTCCTTGGTGTTCCTGGGGAGCAGGGTGCAGATTCTGAGGAACGGGAAGAAGCCATAGACACTCACATCACCTCGCTTCCTATGTGACTACAGGGATCAGCTGGATACTGTAGTTTTCCCTAAGTAGTCTATTTTAGCCCATCTGAACAGAAAGAGTAATCAGTATAAGAGGAACAGGAAGAGGGGGGAGCCAGAGTCTGGGGTGGGGTCATCACAGGTCTTCTCTTCACTCTGCTGGAACACTGAGCTAATCTAGTTAGTGATAGGGGTAAAGGGGTGAGGGAGGGAAGGTGGTATAACACCAGCCTTGAGTGAAAATACCAAGGAGCAGCCCTTAGGCCTGAGTTCAAGCCTGGGCCCTGCATCCCATCCTACTTCTGGAATTCTCTCCACACCACAGATCTAATGGGAGCAAGCTCTCTCTTGATGAAGTTTTGAGGCTCCCCACCCCCCTCCACCATGACCCCTTCTATCTTTGTCCTTACCTAAGCATTTTAGGCTCTTTTCAATTTGAGCTCTGCCGACTGCTGGCCTCTCCTGAGCTGTGAACTCCCAGTGCATTCATTGGTGCCTGACTTTTTTTTTTTTTTTAATCAGAGCTGACCCTGGCTGACCCTGCTATGGGCCTTGGCCCATCCTCAGAGCCTTCTTGATCTTTCCTTGGCTAGAGGTGTGGCTTAAGTGGTAGAGTTCTTACCTTAGCAAGTACAAGACACTGAGTTCAAACCTCAGTCAGTACCTAAAAAAATAAATAATAATAAGACAAAGATTTCAAAATGACTATGTATAAAATAAAGTTTAAAATGTGGGCATTACAAAGGCTTTCTGCGAGACAAGCTTTGGGTCTTAGTGATACTCCTTCCTTTTACTTCCACAACCCTGTAAACTTTTCATCCAACTCTATGCATTGATTCCATGTCAATTTTTGTTGTTGTTGTTGTTAGTGAAGCTTGAATTCAGGACCTCACATTTGCTCCACTCCACTTGTGTTGTACCATTTGAGCCACACCTCTAGCTCTAGTGTTTTGCTGATTATTTGTTGGGAGGTGGAGGCTTCATGACTTTTCTGCCCAGTCTGGCTTCACACCATGACCCTCCAGATCTCAGCCTCCTGAGTATCTAAGATTGACAGGGGTGAATCACATGTGCCTGAGTCATTTCAATAAATCTTTAATATATAATAAAGCTGGGATGTAAAACTTGTCTCATATTCTCTTTGTGTCAAAGCGAAGTATGTAGTTCAACCTGGCCTGGAACTTGGGATCTTCTGTATTTGCTTCCAGAGTGTCACCAGACACTGTCAGTATGTCTTAAGGAGGCAGGATAGATTACCTAAGGAAAATGTGGCATGGTAGATGGCTGCCAGGGATTCAAAGACTCAAGCTTAAAGCTTGTCCATCCACTTCCCTTAAGATTAAGGGTAAGACAAGGGAAAAGGAGGTACGGCACACTTGTAGCAAAAACAGGAGACATTCCTTCAAGAACTTCCTTCCCTTTAGATTATGGGAACAAAGTCATTTTAGGGGAAATGAAGCAGGATTACTTAAGAAAACTGAGGCCTGCTGAAGGCAGCTCAGAAATATGGTATTTATTTATTTATGTCATGGGGCTTGATTGAACTCTGGCCCTGGGCGCTGTCCCAGAGCTCTTCAGCTCAAGGCTAGCACTCTACCACTTCCAACCTTTTCTGTTTATGTGGTGCTGAGGAACGGAATCCAGGGCCTCATGCATGCTAGGCAAGCACTCTACCACTGAGCCACCTTCCCAGCCCCAGAAATATAGTATTTAGAAACACAGAAGTACCAGCTTTACTTCAAAGCTAGACACCAGGGTACATCCCTTCCTGAGGGATGCATTCCTCACCCCAAGAATTAACACTTGTCTGACTGGACTTTGCCTTCCGGAGGAAAATTGTTTCCCTCAAACTTAAGCAATCTCATTTCCGAAATGCAGATAGCAAAATGCAGATCCTTATCTCAAGGATAAGGATCTGTTTTTATGGGAGGATGAATTCTTATCTGGAAACCCAGAAAGTAACACCAAGTGTGATTGGAGCAAAGACAAAGCACCTACCTTCACAAACTTTGAAGTCAGACCCCCTGCTTTTACCCTATAAATACCTCCCAACAGCCCAAGGAGCTGTATGTCCCTGCCCTTCTGTTTGTCTGCTTTTTGTCTGTTTGTCTGCTTGCTTATTTACTCAATAAAGTTCTGCCAAGTTTTCTTACCATTATTCTGCGATCGAAGTCAAGGGCCCTAAGTGAAGCGTTCCTACATTTAAAGGAAAACTTCACTAACCCTCACCGGTGTCTGGTGACTTTACCTTGTGGGAAAGCCTTTGTTTGGATATCTAATTCTCCTCAAAGCTGGAAAGATCCTGCTTGCAGTGTGGTGAGTGAAGGAAGGTTGCACAGGACCTCAGCCTTTCTGGTTTTTGTTTTTTCAGTTAGATATGACCAGATGAGCCTTGTCAGCCTCACAGGGTTGGGATGAGAATGTAAGTAGCGTGTGGCACGTGTAGGACCTGTAGGTCTCATTGACCAGTGAAGGCCTGGTACACCCACATCTCTCAGCTCATTCTTTTTGCTTCTTCCTGGACCCATTTCTCCACAGCTCTGGCCCAGCCCTTGATCTCAAGTCTTGATACTAAACAAGTAACTCCAGTCAGGGTCTAGGGGACTCGTGTCTTACATCTAGAAAACCCGCCCGTGTCTTCTATCCCTTTGGAATAATCCCTTTAGAGCCCAGGTCTTTAGTTCACGCAGTCTGCACGAGCCAGATCCGTGGTATGAGGTACCTGTACGGCTCCCATGTTTTCAAAACAAGCTGTGTGCTTCTTGACTCCAGGGCAGAGGACCCTCCCCTCGTCCCCCTCCCCGCTCCACGACGTGGGATTCCTCGTGGGATCCCGCCCCGCTGAGCACAAGGAAGAAAGCCGAGGTCCCGCAATTCTGGGCTCCACGATTGGATTTCAAAGCTCCTTTCTCCGGGGAGGCTGCAGGAGTGCGCGGACCACGTGAGCCGCGCTGAGAATGGCATCCCTAAGAGTATCTGTTCCAGCAGCCGAGCAGGGCCCCGGGTATTGGAGCGGACTTCACCAGCCGGCCAGCCAGCCAGCCTGCCCGGGTGGCCGACCGCCGGGAGGCGACTGAGCCTTTTCTTTGTGCCGGCATCAGGTGCAAATCTCCGAATCGCGCGCACCGGGTGCGCGCGCGCACAGGCGCCGGGGTTTGCAAGCCGGGCCCGGCTGGCCGCTCCCCCCTTCCCCCGGCCCCAGTTGGCTGGGCTGGGTGGCAGGGAGGGCGGAGGGGATCCGCCTCGGCTCCCCTGGAGCGGCAGCCCGGGGAGGGGGCCGTGGGGAGGAGGTCGGACACGTAGCCCGCTGCCCTGCGGGAGGGCGGGCGGGCGGGGGTGGGGAGGCCGGGGACCGCCGGCGCTCCAGCCCGCTGGCCTTCGAAAGATCTTCCTGGGCCAATGGCAGGCGGGGCGACGCGCCCTGATTGGTGCAGGCGCTCTGCTGATCACTGTGGAAACCCGGGGTGGCGGGGAACGCGGGAGGATGCGGAGCCCCGGGCGGGAGGGGGGGCGGGTGGAGGAGGGAGGAGGGAGGAGGGAGGAGGAGGAGGAGGAGGAGGAGGAAAAGGTGGTGGTGTCGGAGCCCTGAGCTACCCCGGGAGTTTTTTTTTACTGGAGGGAAAAGTCCACCGCGGGCGGGCGGAGGGTGGGGCGAAGGGCCGGGACCGCTCGGGGGTGTGTGTGTGGGGGGGTGGGTCCTGGGAAGCCGGGTAACTCAGTGGGCAGCTGGGGATCCGCGCGCGCTGGCGAAGGCGAGGAGGAGCGAAAGGCGAGGGGAGGAGGCGCGGCGGGAGGAGGGGGAGGAGGGAGGCGGGGAGGAGGAGAAGACAAAAGCCGAAAGCGAGCCGGGCGCTGCGCGCACTCAGCGGCCCGGGGAGGGAGCCGTCGGGGCGCGGCGAGCCGCGAGGGCGTGGGGTGCGCAGCCCGGCGGGCCCGGCGAGCATGGGGAAGGGGGGGAACCAGGGCGAGGCGGCGGCGGCGGGCGAGCGCGAGGCGGCGATGCCCACCTTCCGCTGGGAGGAGATCCAGAAGCACAACCTGCGCACCGACAAGTGGCTGGTGGTGGACCGCAAGGTCTACAACGTCACCGCGTGGGCCAAGCGGCACCCGGGGGGCCACCGGGTCATCGCGCACTACGCGGGCGAGGATGCCACGGTAAGGCTGGGCGGACGCGGGGACGCCGATCGCCGTCCCTCGGGGGCAGGCGGGGTCTGCAGCTCTCCCCCCACCCCTCCCCGGCCCCGCGCCCTGGGGGGTGAGGGTGCGGGATCCCGGGGCGCCAAACGCACGGATCTCCGGCTCTGAATGGAGCCGGCGACGTCCACGGGGGCAGGCCGGCGTGCCTCCTTCCTGCTGCCCTCCCGCGCGTGGCGCCGGCTTTCCTCCGGGTCGGCTCGGGCTTGTGGGGTGCCGGGGAGCTGCGTGCTGTTCCCCCTCTTCCACCCCTGTGGGTGGCACGTCGGTACAAAGTCCCAGAGGGGGCGGACCGTGCGGGTCCCCGGCGCGCGCGCGGCGCTCAGGCTCGGCGGGATCCCGGGGAGATTCCCCAAAGGGGGCGCTCGGGGCTCGGGGTTCCCGGGGCTAGAAGATGGCCACCCCGGGGCGCCGCGGGAAGGGATGGGAGCGCGGGGCAGCGCTGTGTGGGACTGGAGCGCGTCCCGCACTCCCCGAAGCCAGACTCGGGGCGTGGGGAGAAGGGGGGACCCGAGCTCGGCCCTGGCCTGGCTCTGTGGGAGGGAGGTTCACAATGGCCTCCCGCGAGAGACCGCCAAGCCGGGCAGATTCCCACGCTCCCCGGGATTACCCGAATCCCGCTGAAGTGGCGACCTTCTGGCCGACTGGAGTGCAAAAACGTTGGTGAAAGAAGAAAGGGTTGGAGTATATATCATCATCATCGTTGTTATTATTATTATTAAGAAAAACCCAGGTGGAGAGGAAGGCCTGAAACCTGCATGAGCAGCCCCTAGTATGGCTGGGCAACAGGTCTGTCTCGGACATCCAACTCAATAACCCCCTGGTGCAAAGTCCTGCCAGGACCTCCGTTTCTTCCTCTTGCACTCCCGGAGGTTGTGGACCTCCAGACTTTCTCTGGAGCCAGGGCTGCACCTCTCTAACTACAGCAGATGTGTAGGTGAGCAATTGAGCTGTTGAGATAATAGCTTTTGCCCCTTGCGCAAAGGATTTATGGCACGGCCAAAAGTTCCGGGAAGGATGGAGTTTGGGTCCCCATAGTAAGGGCTTAGAAGGAGAGGCCGGGAAACAAGGAAAACTACTATGGAGACAATCCAACTTGATGAGAGGATTTTTCTTAGTTTCTAAAGAAAGCAAGTGGGCGTGGCTCCTTGAGCTCTGAGTTCAGTCCCCAGAATCACCAGAAAATTTAAAAAAAAAAAAGTTGGGGCTGTGGTTCACTGGTAGAGCACTTGCCCTGGTAAGTTATTAGGGTCCTAGGTACATAGAAAAGCAATGAACAGCAAGTTATATCTGTATATATTGCATACATACATACTTACGGATATACACACAGACAAGGTCACTTAGCATTTGCTCTCTCTGCTATCTCATTTAATCTATGTCTCACTGTCCTGAGAGTCAGTGCCTTGCTTCTGGGCAGCACTTAACCTCGAACTCTGGATCTGCTAGCACAAGTTCACATTCCCGTGTCCCTCCCTCTTTCCCTATTCCCACCTCTCTGATCTCTCCCTCTGGTCCTCCACAGCCTTTCTTGTCTTTGTTTTGCTGTGGGCACTGAGAAGGGGTCACTTGTTCTGCTTTTTTTTCTGGTGGTCCCATCAGTGCATAACTTTCCCCACTTGGGACTTTTCATTTCTGGAACAATTCATAAAACATTCATTGAGTGTCTCCATGGTTCTGTGTTGGGCCTCTGCGAAAAGATGAATAATTCACGGACAATGTTCTGAAGGTACTGGATTTGCTTCCCTCCTCTCTCTCTCTCTCTCTCTCTCTCTCTCTCTCCCTCTCTCTCTCTCTCTCTCTCTCTCTCTCTCTCTCTCTCTCTTTCTCTTTCTCTCTCTCTCTCTCACACACACACACACGCTGGGGCACTCAGCCTTGCCCCCTGCTCTTATGAAGCTCTTTCCAAGAGGCAGGAGTCAAACATGGAATTCTGTCCCCCTATACTGGAGAAACGATGGGTTTGATTCCCAGCTTTATGAGTTAGTGGGTATGGAAGGCTCCACCTCCTTGAGATCTAGGTAGCACCCATCCCATGGCTACTGCACACTCCATAGGAGGACCCTGTGTCCAGCCCCACCATCTCCAAGTAGTACTTGAGATTGTTCCATACCAACCATTCCTTATGCCCAAGTTGCTTTGTTGGGGTCCACCTGTGCAGGCCAGCTCTGCATCTCAGGAGAGTACATGGGACTGTACTTTGTCATCCAGGGCTCCTTGTAATAGTGGTAAGAGACCACTGCCTCCTTCTAGAACCTTGTCCTCTTGGGAGTTTGACGCAAGGACGCTTGTCCTGCCTGCACCTCTCAGCTGCACAAAGCAAGCCACTGCTCTGCTGGTGTCAGTACTGGGGTTTGAACGTGGCTTTAAGCTATCACCTTTTTTTTGCTCAAGGCTGGCATTCTACCACTTCTGGCTTTTTGCTGGTCCATTGGAGATGAGTCTTAAGAACTTTTCTGGTTTTGAACCTTGATTCTCTGATCTCAGACTCCTGCATAGGTGGGATTAAATGTGGAAGCCACCACATCCGACTGACTGGAGTTTCTGCTCTGCCTCTCCTCCCTTAAATCACCAGTTTTTACATTGTCCTGCTCCCTAGAATTAGCCTCCTGCTCACTTGTGTGCCCCAGCCAGGTTTGTTCATCTCACACTTCCCAAGCCCTGGGATGTGAAAAGCAGTCGTTAAGTCTAGCCTTGCATGGTAAGAGGATCTGGGCACAGCCAGGAACAGGTGCTGGTCCCAGGTGCTCAGAGCAGGGATACTGGTGAGTTCTGCCTGGAGCAGACAGGGGCAGGGAACAATGCCTAAGAAAGTCAGCTGGCATTGCAGCGGGGTGATAGTGCAAGCAGGAACGGGTAAAAAGCAGCAAGTGTGACACTTGGGAATCCAGTTCTGACCCTCCTTCCCCCAGCTAGCTTGACCTCCCCACCCCGAACACCACACACACACACACACACACACACACACACACACACACCATTCAGATTGGTCGCTGTTTTCTACTTCCTTCTGTACACACACACACACACACACACACACACACACACACACACACACACCATTCAGATTGGTCGCTGTTTTCTACTTCCTTCTGTTCCGCATGTCACACACACACACACACACACACACACACACACACACACACACACACACACACACACACACACACACACACACACACACACACACACACACACACACACACACACACACACACACACACATTCAGATTGGTCGCTGTTTTCTACTTCCTTCTGTTCCGCATGTCCCAGGCTAGCTTCCTGGAAAGACTGGCTTCTTTCCCTATCAGATGTGGAAAGAGCCTGGTTCCAATTCTTGTTCCTAAAAATAAAAATCACGGCTCACCTGCCAACCCTAATGTCCCTGTAGCCTAATAGTAATTGGGAACTTTTCTAGTGTACAGGCATCTTTGTGGCAGGATGAGGAGAGGGCACCAGAGTTAGGTAGAGTAGGCCAGGCCACTCAGTGCCAGATAACCCTCAGGGGTATGGGTTCCAGAAAAGACGATGGGGAAGAAGAAGAACTGCGGTACTCAGAAAGCCTCACTGAGTTGTTCAGAACAGAAGACAAAAGAGCCCAAATGGGGACGGCAGGGTGGAAAGCTGGGCTAAGAGTGTGCACAGCTGTGGGGTACAGGAGTCCTCTACAGAGGGGAGCGAACCCAAGTTTGGGGTCTGGCTAAGTGCTGTGCAGCAGTTGGAATGAGGCAGTCTCCCCAAGAAAGCCTGGGCTGGGGTGAGGTAGGCTGGGAAGCGCTTCGAGGAGGTCAAGCCCACACTGGGAAGGAACTTGATGGATTCCAAGGCTGTTGGGAGGCCACTCCTGGAAGTACTCTTTAATTATTTATTTGTCCCCCCCCCCCCCCACAAATGTCAGAAGGTTTTCCATGGGAAAAAGAAATCCCTGGAGGCAGCTGGACCTGGATTTGAGCCTAGCTCTGCCACCTGGAGCACAGGACCTCTTCCCCCTCTCCTCCAGGGCTCTGGGGCTGAAGAGAGGTCACGTAAACAAAGTCCCTGGCTCCCTGCCTGGCACGTGGCTGCTCCTTTCCCCGGGCTGCAGGGAGGTGAGGCTGCCCAGGAACCATCTGGAAATGGCTGACCAACAGCCAAAATCAAAGCAGGGTTCCCATGTGCTCTCCTTCCCCCAACAGGTTGTAGGGTAGGGATGGGGGTGGGGTGCTCCGATGAGGGGGCACAGGCAGGAAGTTCTGAGGTGAAGGCAATTTCGAACTGTGGAACTTGGCTTTCCCTGGTGATGGTCCATTGGCTTTGTTCCCCAGGAAGTTGCCTTACCAAGAACTTCCTGTTTGTTTCTCAGCGGGGCTGGGATCCCGTGGGGTGGGGGGTGGGGGATAAAGGGATCCAGGAGAGGATGTTCTCAGCCTTAGGCCTAGGCTGGCTAGATCTTTGCTGGGCCTTGCTTGCTTTGTGGAGAAGCTGGAGACAGCCAGTCAGTGCTGTCAACGCCTGTGCAGGGCCCTGGAGCCCCACGTCTCTTGTTCCCCCCAAAACCAAAACATCTCAATTTGCCTGACCCTTTGATCTGATCTATCCGTTCCCACTCAGCCAAGGGGAGACACACAGGTTTTTTGTTTTTCAAACCTTCCTCTGCCAAAAGTGTTGCTTTGTTAGATTAGTGTAGATACAAATAGAACAAAGACTCGATGCCAGAGACACAGAGAGAAAACACAAGGAGACGGGCGCTCACTGTTGGGAGATGCCTTTCCCTGGCTGAAAAGATTATTAGGACTTGGTAGCTTTTTCCACACCTTCCCCTGTTTTTTTTTTTTTGTTTGTTTGTTTGCAGCAGGGTTTTTCCTATGAAGCTCAGGCTAGCCTTGAACTCCCAACCCTTTTATCTTAGCTTCTTACATGCTAGGATTACAGATGAGCACTACCATGCCCCGTTTCCTTCCTTCCTTCCTTCCTTCCTTCCTTCCTTCCTTCCTCCCTTCCTCCCTTCCTCCCTTCCTCCCTTCCTCCCTTCCTCCCTTCCTCCCTTCCTCCCTCTTTCCCTTTTTGTCCTTTTGTAATGATAATGCTCTACCACTGAGCTAAACCTCCAGGCCTTGTTCTTTTCATGGGTAGTTCTTGGTTTGTGGGTGAAGATCTCTCTGGGTAGTGTGTTGTTTAGTTTGTTGTGTTGTGCAAAGTCCTAAACTCAGTCATCCTCAAGCACACACATCCCTGGAAAACACTTGTTCATAACTCTTGGATTAACTCAGAGGGTCCCTTTTTGCCTGACCCTGAGAGTTGGACACTGAAGCGGGGGAGTCTGTCCTGGGGGTTTGGGACCAGATGGCAGGAGGTGCTGCTGGGGCACTGTCCTTCCCTTCCTAGAGGCCTAGGCTCAACCCCACCACCGGCTCTCTGCTCTCTAGGATGCCTTCCGTGCCTTCCACCCTGACCTTGACTTCGTGAGCAAGTTCCTGAAGCCCCTGCTGATTGGTGAGCTGGCCCCGGAGGAGCCCAGCCTGGACCGTGGCAAGAGTGTGAGTGGGGCTTGCATTCTGGGTGAGGGTGAGAGTATGGGGCTGGGGCTGGGAGCCTCACACGGGCCAACCCAGGAGGAGAAGGCACTGGGATCAGCAAGGACTGCAGAGCCTTGACTGAGAACCAGGTCTTGGCCAGGACCCGTGATGCCCTCTCTCTCCCAGCTGCTCTGTTAATGCGTGTGTCTGTGTGCATGTGCACGTGTGCATCAGCACTGGGGCTTGAACTCAAGGCCTGGGCACAGTTCCTGAGCTTTTTTGCTCAAGGCTAGTGCTGTACCTCTTAAGCCACAGCTCCACTTCCAGCTTTTTGGTAGCTAATTGGAGATGAAGAATCTTAAGGATTTTCTTGTCCACAGGCTGGCTTGGGACATGATCTCAGCCTCCAGAGTAGCTAGGATGATAGGTGTGAGCCACCATTGCCTGGCTTTTCCTTCCTTTTTAAAGCTGCATAATATTCCCTCATGTGCATAGACCACATCCATCTATGGACATTGAAGTTATTTTTTTTTTTTTTTAACTTTCTTGCCTATTGTGAAGAATGCTACTAAAAACACTGGGATACAAGGTGTAAACTTCTGAATTCTTTTTCTACCACTTTTCCAGCCAGACACAAATACTTCCTGGGGCTCTGGCACATAGTAAAACAGCTGTTGTAGTCAGGATTAGGGTGCAGATTACCTCTGCTTGCTGTAGCTTTAGAGGGTTCACTGTGTGTGTGTGTGAAAAAGACAAACGTTCTTTTTTGACAAGTACCAGTGGCTTTTGCCTGTAATCCCAGCTACTCAGGAGGCTGAGATCTGAGGATTGTGGTTTGAAGCCAGCCTGGGCAGGAAAGTCTATAAGGATCTCATCTCCAATGAACCACCAAAAAGCCAAAAGTGGAGCTGTTGCTTATTAAGTGGTAGAGCGCTAGCCTTGAGCAAAAGAAGCTCAGGAACAGTGTTCAAGCCCCAGGACTGGCACCAAAAAAAGTCTCTTTTGAGGACAAGAGGCTTATACCCTTCTGTACTCTGACTTGACAGGTTCAGATCACCGAGGACTTCCGGGCCCTGAAGAGAACGGCTGAGGACATGAACTTGTTCAAGACCAACCACTTCTTCTTCTTCCTCCTCTTGGGGCACATCATTGTCATGGAGATGATTGCATGGCTCATCCTTCACTACTTTGGCAATGGCTGGATTCCTACCCTCATCACGGCCTTTGTCCTTGCTACCTCTCAGGTGAGGCATGGCCCCCTGGCCTGGCATTTGAAGCCCCGCCCCCAGCTCCCCTTCCTCCCTGCCCTGGTGTCTTATTTGCCAATGCTATGATGGCGTCCATGGCTCTCTCTCTCCCCAGGCCCAAGCTGGATGGCTTCAACACGATTACGGCCACCTTTCTGTCTACAAGAAGTCCAAGTGGAACCACGTTGTCCACAAGTTTGTCATCGGCCACTTAAAGGTAAATGTTAGCAACCCTGGCCGACAGTCCATTGCACAGTGGACAGTGCCGAGTCCTTTTGCTGTGTTGCCATCTTGGGTAACAAGGGGGGGGCTCTTTGAGCAGTTCATTTCTGGGATGAGGTGGCTGTCACTTCCTGAGCCCTGCCACTGTACAGTGAGACCTACAAAGCCACTGTATCTGAACTGTAGAAACAGACATGTCTCTGTCTCTGTCTGTGTCTCTCTCTCTGTTTCTCTTTCTGTTTCTGTCTGTCTGTCTGTCTGTCTGTCTGTCTCTCTCTCTCTCTCTCTCTCTCTCTCTCTCTCTCTCTCTCCTCTCTACTTCTTTCTCCTTTATTTGTGTGCTAGTACTCGGGTTTGAACTCAGGACCTCAACTCTCCCTTGGCTTTTTTTTTTTGCTCAAGGTCAATTACTACACTGAAGCCACAGCTATACTTCCAACTTTTTTTTTTCTGATTATTTGAAAGTAAGAGTCACATAGACTTTTCTTCCTGGGCTGGCTGCAAACTGTAATCTTCTGATCTCAGCCTCCTGAGTAGGTAGTATTACAGTTGTGAGACACCAGTGCGGGTCTGATACGCCCTTCTTTGGTCTAGCAGCTCAGTTGATTATATTGTTGCTGATCTTTTAGCTATAGATTTACCTAAGACATTCCTTGTGAATTCAAAGGTGGAGGAGATGGCTGTCTGAAGGAGTTTGATGCTTTCTTTCACTGTGATGGGCGCGGTTTCATACATTGTCTTCCTCTGGGAGTTTTTCTTACTGGGTCCCTGGAAGTGCAAAGCAGCAGCTGCAACAGCAGTTACCCTTCATTCTAGCTTCTCCATGTACTCATCCTGCCCTTCCTCAAATGGTAGTTAGGCTTTTTTCTTTCTTTTTAGCACACATTAGCTGTACAGAGGGGAGTTCATTGAGTTATGCTTTTATCTTCATTGTAACCATTCCATTCTAAATGAGTCCTTTCTCTTTGGTGCAAAAGACCAGGGCCTTTTGCTCTCGCACTGCTTTTTTGCTTAAAGCTGGCGCTCTGTCATTTGAGCCTCTGCTTCACTTCTGGCTTTTTGGCGGATTATTGGAATCATAAGAGTCTCATAGACTTTTCTGTTCAGAATGGCTTTTCACCAGGGTCATCAGATCTCAGCTTCCTGAGTACCTAGGATTATATAGGCATGAGCCACTAGTAGCCGGCCACGTTTTTGAAATGCTCTTTGGACATATGTGGGGTACAAAAAAAAGATGTAGATACTGATACCCCTCCCGATGGGGGTAGATCCAGATAACCAATTCTAAGTTGGAAGAATGTGAAATGCATCAAACTTACCAAGCAGCACGGCTCAGCAAGACAATGCAGCGTGGGCTGTGCGCTGCTTCTCGCAATGTTTGGCTATTGCTGCTTTTTAGCCTCGAGAGGCCATCATACTGTGAATCATTAGCCCAGGAAAAGATAAAAACTCGGACATGGTGTCTCCTGAATGTCTGTCCAGTTCCCACCATCATAAAATGAAAGAATCATTGAAGTCCAACTGTTGCAGTTTAGGGACCAGCCCTACCATCGTCACGTATATAAATCCTTAGGATAAAAGGGACATCAAACTATATAATGAAAGCTCAGGTGATCAGGGGGCCCTACAGAAGAGGCAGACCCTCAGGAAGAAGCACGGCCATTCAGCAAGTGTGTAAAGATGAGCCACTGGCCAGAGGCCTGGGGGGGAATGTGATAAGCCTTATCTCCTTGATTAAGACATTTATTTTTACCAATCCTGGGACTTGAACTCTGGGCCTGGACACTGTCCCTTAACTTCTTTTGCTCAGCAAGGTTAGCACTCTACCACTTGAACCACAGCACCATTTCCAGCTTTTTTTCTGTTTATGTGATATTGAGGAATGGAACCCAGGGCTTCATGCATGCTAGGCAAGCATTCTACCACAAAGCTACATTCCCAGCCCAGAAAACAATTTCTTCCCAACCCACTGTTCCCTCCATGAGCTCTACAGCATCTTCCTAAGAAAAGCTGGGTCCTAAAGATCTCCATTCTCCCCCCCTCCCCCTCCCCTCGTCCCCTTGTTAAGGGAGGAGTCTGGAGTCTGGGTCTGGGTTAAACAGCTCATCTCCAGGACCACAATCATCCTAGATCCTTGGCTTGCTGGTTACAGACTGGGTTTAGGGCAAGCCAGCAGTGAGCTGATCGCCAGTTCTTCAGCAACAGTTTCCCTGGCCTGAAGCCCCAAAACTCTGAGAATCTGGACTCCTTCCAGAAGCTCAGGGGTGAAGGGAGAAGGTTTGCATAGTGGAGCCTTTTGTTCCATGTTTGCACTTTTCTGTTGGATAAAACCCTCCTTGGTTTCAGAAAGTAACATTTCATCCCACCCGTGTTCTTCCCTACCCCCCCTCCCCACCCTCCCCCACTCCCGGCCCCATGCTTTTAACAAAGATGAGCTGTGTCCTGGCTCCAGATTCTGGGCAGGGGATGGCAGGTCAATCCAGCCTTGAGTCCTTGAAGACAGGGGCAGGGCAGAGGACCAGCTCCCATGTGAGATGTTTGCTTCTGAAATCGCAAATCTAGCACGACAGAAAAAGAGCATCCTTAGGCTTGGGGACATGGGTTCAGTGCACGAATGACAGCCATGTCCTTGGTGCTGTGGCCCAGAGTGGAGCCGGCCACGTGGCCAGATGGCTCACCAGGGCTGTCTCAGGGTGAGGGCTGGTGGCTTGCTTGAAATCTGGACTTGGTACTTAGCAGACACACAGCTGCTCCTCTGGTCTCTTTGCAAGGAGTTGGCCTTGCCAACTTGGGTGTTTTAGCACCAGCTGGTGCAGCCAGTAAAGCAAGGTGTAGGAGGCCTGGTAAAACCATAACTGTGCCACTGTAGAACTGGATCAGGGTCTCTACGTCCTGACTACCCTTTCTTTCCTTGTAGCCCCTGCCGCTTCCGGTGGGCATTTCTTCTATAGAAATTGTCCTCTAAGGATTATCTTTTGCAAGGATGGTTTACAGGTGGCACGCTCCTGCTTTATACAAACCCTTTTGCATCTAGTGTTGCCTTGAGGGTGGAACTGTACGCCTCAAGCTTCGGGCATCAGCTGGAAGTTGCATCTGGATGCGAGAATCTACTCACCTTCCTGCGGTCTCATCTCAGACCACCAGGGCTCATGTCAGACCATCAAGAGTGCAAAATATGAGGGGTCTCCAGATGTACTCAATCAAGATAAATAAACATTCAATGCGTATTTTAAAATCAAAATTAATGCAAAAAAATACCCAAATTTCTAATGAAGGTAGGGGCTGAACTGAGTCTCATGGGGGGCGGGGGGGGGAGCCTGTGCTCCTAAGCCAATCCATAGTGACTCTCACCTATAATCCTAGCTACTTAGGAGGCTGAGAGCTGGAAGATCTTGATTGGAGGCAGAAAAGTCCCACAGACTCCGCATCTAAAATAACCAGCAAAAAGCCAAGCTGGAGGCATAGTAGAATGCTAGCTGAGCAAGCAAGCCAGTCGAGTCAAAGGCCTTGAGTTCAAACCCCATCATTAATTAAGCACTACAAACCAAACTCTTCTGTATGCACTCATAGGCCATATTTTTTAAATATTTTATTCCCCTCTCCCCAGAACAATTGTAAAGTGCTTTAAAATTGAGAAGTCGCCGGGAGCTGGTGGCTCACAGCTGTAATTCTAAGCTATTCAGGAGGCTAAGATCTGAGGATCATGGTTCAAAGCCAGCCCAGGCAGGAAAGTCCATGAGACTCTTATCTCCAGTAAACCACCAGAAAAGCAGAAGTGGAGTTGTGGCTCAAGTGGTAGAGCGCTTGCCTTGAGCTGAAGAGCTGAGAGACAGCGCCCAGGCCCAGAGTTCAAGACCTACGACTGATTTAAAAAAAAAAAAAGAATCCAAGAAGTCAATGTATTCAAAACCCCCAACATTATTTTAAGGTTAAATGTGTTAACTTATACCAAAATAGAGCTCATTGTACTTTCACTTCATTAAAGTTATTTTAATTATTAATTTTTTTAACCCTTCAATGCTGAGGGTTGAACCCGGGCCTTCAGCATAAGTTAGGTGAGTGCTCTACCACCAAGCTACCTCTCCAGCCCTGCATTACATTGTCTTATGTCAATATAAAGCAGTGAAAAATGGTTTAGCTATGTTAGTCAGTGGACAGAAATTGTCAAACTCAGCATTTCCCTCAACTGGAAACAGAATAAACCCCCAAGGAAACTCTGGAAGTATTATTGGTGACTTAGCCTCCATTAAGGCCAGTCACTCACAGTGTCCCTTTGCTTCAGGCTCAGTATGACTTTGCTCAGCCCTCTGGTTACCCTGTACCAAGGAGCCTTCCTGCCAGTCTCTGGTACATGCCCAGCACTCAGGAGGCCGGGGCAGGAGGATGGAGAGTTAGAACCCCACCCGGGCTATATAATGACACCTTGTCTCGTGAGAAGAAAAAAAATAAAAGGCCTTTCTTTGGCTTCTGGAACATTCTTGACACTCCCTCTCCTCCCAGGGCTCTCTGATAGTCCTCCTAGGCCAGCCTCAGCCTCCTCCCCAGAGTGGTTAGTACCTCTCTTTCTTTGTGTGGTGTGTTATCCCCGCACCCTCCCTCTCAGCTCCCCAAGGACAAAGGCCTTTTCTCCCTTTTTGCATTCGTTATTACCAAGATGAGGTCTGGCTTTCTACCTGGTACAACAGAGACTATGATCCCCCTACCACACTTCCCTTTGTTGCTAGGATGACAGATGTGTATGACCATGCCCAGCCATTGACTGAGATAGGGTCATTTAAACACTTAAGTTTGGGCTAGTCTCAGACCATGATTGCTTGATCTCAGTCTATGAAGTAGTTAAGATTAGAGGATTGAGCCACTACTCCTGACTAGAGAAGGCTTTTTTTGAAGAACGAGGAGAACTTTGCCTGGTAAAGAGCAGAAGAGAATCAGCAGACGCAAACATAGTCGTTTGTTTCAAGCTCCTGGAAAGCCTGACTACCCCACTTCACAAGACTGTGCACAGTCCTTCTTTGGTGCCTTCAAGGAGTCATTCAACAAGCCTCTCTAGGTTGGAGTATGGTGAATAGTGTTTACTCTTCCTCTGCCTCGATCCTCATGTGCTTGGGTGTCAGACTTCTCCACTGAATTCTTTTCCCGGGAATTTTGTTCCTCTTGGCCTTGAGTATGAATGTGTCATCCGATCGCTTTAGCCTTTGAGCTTTGACTCTGGCGTTATCTTGCTTTTTGCTGTGAGGTGTGTGGGAGTCTGCCAGCCTCGAGGGTCCCTAGCTGTCCTCACCTCCATCTCTTTGTGTCCCAGGGCTGTGTGTGTACCAGAAGTGCCTCCCTTGCATATGATCTGGTCACACTTGAGTGCTTCCTAATGAGCAGAAAAGATTGATTTCTTTCTTCTGTTTTGTTTGTTTGTTTGTTTGTGGGTCCGGTCGTGGGGCCTGAACTCTGGGCCTGGGCGCTGTCCCTCAGCTCTTCAGCTCAAGGCAAGCACTCTACCACTTGAGTCACAGCGCCACTTCCAGCTTTTTTTTCTTTTTGGCTTATGTGGTGCTGAGGAATCGAACCCAGGGCCTCAAGCATGCAAGGCAAGCGCTCTACCACTGAGCCACCTTCCCAGCCTGTTGATTTCTTTCTTCTATATTTTCTTCATGGTCTACTGTGGAAGGCCACAGAATGCTTCAAGGTGAAAAACTTGAGCTGGTGACACCACCTTCTGTAGCCTTGAAATACATTGGCCGTAGGGGCACCGATGGCTCACACCTGTAATCTTAGCTGATTTAAGAGGCTGAGATCTGTGGATCACGGTTGGAAGCCACTGCGCAGATACATTAAAGAGATCTACAATTAACTAGTGGGAAGAACTGGGAGTGGAGGCATGGCTCAAGTGGTAGAGCACTGGCCTTGAGCAAAAAAAAAAAAAAAAAAAAAAGCTGGAATGCAAGGCCCTGAGTTCAAGCCCCAGGACAGGAAGGAAGGAAGCTAGGTAGTTGGGTAGGTAGGTAGGTGGGTAGGTAGGTAGGTAGGGAGGGAGGGAGGCAGGCAGACTCTTGCTCTGTTCCTTGTCTTGCAGAAGCACAGTTTAGTGTAAGTGCCAGGTTCCGGGCTGCTCTTTCCTGACAGTGACTTTATCCAGGTCTCTCTGGAGGCTCTGATAGGACCGGAATCTGCAGCATGGCAGTAAGGAAGAGAAGGGTTCTGTTCTGTACTGTGCACACCTGTAATCCCGGCACTTGTGAGGCAGAGACAGCGGCATCACAGATTTTAGGCCAACCTAGGTTATAAAGACTTATCTAAAAAAAGAGAAAAAAGAAGAAAAGCTAAGCCAGGCACTGGTAGTTCACACCTGTAATCCTACCTACTTAGGAGGAGGCTGAGATCTGAGGATTGCAGTTGGAAGCCAGCCTGGGCAGGAAAAGTTCTTGAGACTCATATCTCCAATGAACCACCAAAAAGCTGAAAGCAGAGCTATATGGCTCAAATGATAGAGCACTAGCCTTGAGCATAAAAGCTCAGAGACTATGCCTGGGCCCTGAGTTCAAGCCTCAGGACTGGCACCAAAAAAAAAAAAACAAAACCAAAACCCTAACCAAACCAAAAGGCTATCATGAAATATAATACACATTCTATACCATTCGCTCATTCAAAGTGTACAAATCATTGTATATACTTGTATTTATTCTTTCATTATTATAAGCCCTACATCCCTAAGCCATTGGACCCAAACCTCCCATCCTTCCTTGCCCACCAACCCTAGTCCAGGGCCATCACTAACTTTTAGTCTCCTGGTGGTGGTGGTGGTGTGTGTGTCAGTACCAGAGCTTGAACTCAGGCCTTCACACTCTACCTGAGCTTTTTCGCTCATGGTTGATTCAGTACCACTTGAGCCACAACTCCACTTCTGGCTTTTTGCTGGTTCATGGAAGCAAAGATTCATGGACTTTCCTGTCTGTGCTAGCTTCAAACTTCAATTCTCAGATCTCAGCTTCCTGAGTAGCTGGGATTTTAGACGTGAGCCAGCTGCACCTGGCAAAGCTTCTGTTGATTCTATCCCAGTGGAACCACGTACTGTGGGGTATACGTGCCTGGGGGGTCTTTATGGTTTTTTTTCTTCCCCTTGGTCAGTGGGGCTTGAACTCTGGGCCTGGGCACTGCCCTTTAGCTCTTCAGCTCAAGGCTAGCACTCTACCACTTGAGCCACAGCATCACTTCCAGTTTTCTGAGTGGTTTATTGGAGATAAGACTCTCACGGATCTTCCTGCCTGAGCTGGCTTTGAACCATGATCCTCAGATCTGAGCCTCTTGAGTAGCTAGGATTACAGGCGTGAGCCACGGGGCGCCCCGCTGTGCCTGGCTTTTTTTGTTGTTGTGAAGCAGCCTGTTTCCAGCTTCATCTGTGTTTATGGTGCGTGTCCGTGTAGCATTCCTTTATAGCATGACCCAACTATCCTACTGCATCATTGCACCGTGCTCTTCTTCCCTGTTCTTCTGTTGGTGGACATTTGAGTTGTTTCTACTCTTTTTTGGGTATTTTTAAGGATTCTGTTTTGAAAACATGGGAAGTTTTTACAAGTTATTGTGTGGACGCATTTTTCTTTTTCTTGGCTGTATACTAGTTCTCTGGTAGGGAAGACTTTTTAGTATCTATTTCCCTTGCTCCACTATAGCACCCAGGAAGACAGGCAGTGGGTGAACAGGCACAGGAGACTCTGGGGTTGGTAGAGAGGCGGAGGTCACCCCCTGCACCTGCTTAAGAACCCACTTTGCAGTCTCACGGAGCTGCACTTTTTACCTGCCATAGTCATCGGATAGGGGAAACTGAGGACTCAGAAGTGGCCGGGCCATCTCCTAACTCTTCAGAGGCTCAGGTTTTCCTGTCCCCCAAGTGTGAAGGAAACGTCAACCCTGCGTGCTGGAGATATGCCTGGAACTGGCGCTGAGCAGGGTGGGCCTGAGGCAGGCTGAGCTCTCTCGTGAGGTGCACGGCTCACTCTGATTGCTCTCCCCGCACAGGGTGCCTCCGCCAACTGGTGGAACCATCGCCATTTCCAGCACCACGCCAAACCCAACATCTTCCACAAGGACCCGGATGTGAAGATGCTCCACGTGTTTGTCCTGGGCGAATGGCAGCCCCTCGAGGTAAGGGTAAAGCCACGGCATAGATCAGGCGTCCTGGGAGGAGAGCCGGGGCCCTGGAGAGGGAGCATGCTACAGAGCCGTTCGGCATCTGCTGCCACCGTTCCTAGGCACCCGGCATTATTCCAGAAGCAGTTACTATGGTCTTCCTTCTCCTCAGTACATACCTCCTGCTGGGGGGAGGTAGAGGTCAGGTTCAAGTTCAACAGGAAGGAGTCTAGGCTTTAGGCACGGTCCCCAATTGGGCTAGGTCATGTTAAACCTGGCTGGGTCCTCAGCCTGGCCCGGTCCACGCTGCTCACCTGCAGATCACAAAGCAAGCTCCAAGAGGGGACCAGAAGCATCAGGACCGCCACCCTTATCTGCCTCCAATCTGATCGCTAAGCCGTTTCCTTCCACTTACCCACACTGCTTTATTTTTATAGTCACTTTTTTTTTTTTCAGTGTAAATCCAGAACATGCTCTGTGGGCTGGAAAGATGGCTCAGTGGTAGAGCGCTTGCCTTGCATGCCTGAGGCCCTGGGTTCGATTCCTTAGCACCATATAAGCAAAAAGAAAAAAGCCGGAAGTGGCGCTGTGGCTCAAGCGCTAGAGCGCTAGCCTTGAGCTGAAGAGCTGAGGGACAGCGCCCAGGCCCAGAGTTCAGGCCCCACCACCGGACCAAAAAACAAAACAAAACAAAACAGAACATGCTCTGTATAAATGTTGAAATAATGCAGGGAGATACAAAATGAAAGGGTGGTCATCAGCCAGCACTGGTGGCTCACACCTGGAATCCTAGCTACTCAGAAGGGAGTGATCTGAGGATCACAGCTCCAAGCCAGCCAGTGGGGAAAAGTTGTATCTCTTATCTCTAATTATCACCCAAAGGTGGGAGTGGCTTGGTGTCTCAAGTGGTAGAATGTCATCCTAGAGTGAGAAAGTTAAGGGAGAAGCCTCAGGCCCTGAGTTAAAGCCCAGTACCAGCACCAGAATTTTAAAAATTAATAAAAATGACAAACCAAAATGATAAAAAAAAAAAATTCACTCTTAAAAATGCCCTCAAGCGCTTCAGCTCAAGGCTAGCGCTCTACCAGCTGAGCTACAGCACCACTTCCAGTTTTCTAGTGGTTTATTGGAGGTAAGAGTCTCACCAACTTTCCTAAAAAAGAGGGTTTTTTAACTTAATATTTTAATTAAAAATTTTCATTTTAAGTTTTAAAAATCAGGTTATGAGTACGACGCATGCTGATCCGTGTCACCCTCTCGCCCTTCCCTCAAGTCATGTAATTCAACAACTATATTTGCTCACCCTTGTTTCTCCATTTGTGTGCCCCTATTTTAAGTAGAGTTTTTATATTGTTTCCTTTACAAAAATAAAAGAATAAGTACATATGCAAGTGCATACAGTGATGATGGAAAGTTATCAGAATATCCTTGTGGGCTTTTATGCACATCTTTTTTTTTTATTTGGGTCCTGTCATGGGGCCTGAACTCTGGGCCTGGGCTCTGTCCCTCAGCTCTTCAGTTCAAGGCTAGCACTCTACCATTTGAGCCACAGCGCCACTTCTGGCTTTTTTCTTTTTGCTTATATGGTGCTGAGGAATCGAACCCAGGGCCTCAGGCATGCAAGGCAAGCGCTCTACCACTGAGCCACCTTCCCAGCCCCTTTTATGCACATCTTAAGAATGGCTGTCATGCGGGGCGCCAGTGGCTCATGCCTGTCATCCTAGCCTCTCAGGAGGCTGAGAGCTGAGGATCGAGGTTCAAAGCCAGCCCAGATAGGAAAGTTGGTGAGACTCTTACCTCCAATAAACCACTAGAAAACTGGAAGTGGTGCTGTAGCTCAGCTGGTAGAGCGCTAGCCTTGAGCTGAAGAGCTAAAGGGCAGTGCCCAGGCCCAGAGTTCAAGCCCCATGATCAATCCAAAAAAAAAGAAAGAAAGAATGGCAGTCAGGCTTGGACTCAGTGGCTGAGCACCTGCCCAGCTTGCTCAAGGAGGAAGAGACCAGGGCACCCAGCAGTTTCCCTCCTTAGAATAAAAAAGAACCAAGACTCACTAGATTAAGAAAAGAGGAAGAGGGGAGGAAAGAATGAAGAGAGGAGGAGGAGGAGGAGGAGGAAGAAGAGGACAAGAGGAGTCACAGTGTCAGGCCCAGAGTAGGAGCACAAAAAGCATTTGTGAACCAAGCCAATCCACCCTTGTAAACAGTGGCACCGTGAACGGGCAGTTTCCCCTGTGTGGCTGGGGGGGGGGGGAGTGGACCCCTCCCCATTAAGGGAGGCTCTGAGGGGGGGCACAGTTTTGTTGACATGGTACATTCATAGGAAATCACATAGTTCTTAACTCTGGAAAAGCATTGAGCCTCTCCAGCTGGTTGAGCAGAGGGGTTTTTGGGTTTGGGGTTTTTTTTTTTTTTTTTTGGCCCAAATACATGCCTTTTGTTTTTCTTCTAGGAAACAGCTTGCAGCTAGCTTTAATTGGAGGTGTCTAGATAGCAGGGCTGATTAACTCCAGGCCTGATAGTGAGGACAAAGGTTTCCTTTCCTCTGTGGCGAGCCCCTGGCTGTTCGGACACATGTTTTTCTGTATCCCTGACCACAGAGCCCAGTCTCACCAGCTCTGCTGCTGGCAAGCTTGTCTCCTGTGTACTCCCGGGTGGCTGTTGGGGTGTGAATTTACAGAGATCTGCACGTCCAGGTGCCAGTAGTGTTTAGGAGACTTTAAGTCCAGTGTTATGGAGCTCATGGAAATTCCCACCTCCACCTCCCTGGAGTTCAGGAAGAGAAGGGCCTGTGTTTCCAAGGCTCCTGGTTGCCCAATGCTGCCTTTGGAAGGGGATGGGTCTCCTCACGGGTGACAATGAACCCACAAGCCCCAGCAGGATCTGCTACCCAGGCTCTCTGTGGCCAGGCATCAGGGACTCAAGCAGGCTTTAGGGAAAGGAAGTTGTTTTTTTTGTTTTTTGGGGTTTTTTTGGCCGGTTGTGGGGCCTGAACTCTGGGCCTTGGCACTGTCCCTCAGCTCTTCAGTTCAAGGCTAGCCCTTTACCACTTGAACTATAGTACCACTTCTGGTTTTTTTTTTCCTGCTTATGTGGTGCTGAAGAATCGAACCCAGAGCCTCATGCATGCAAGGCAAGTGCTTTACCACTGAGCCACCTTTCCAGCTCAGGATCTCATTCTTGTTTTAGGAAAGTGCTCTACGCTTTGAGCTGTATCTCCTGTTCTTTTTGCTTCCATTGTTGTTCAGATAAGGTCTGTACTTTTGCTCTGGCGGCCTGAGGCTGTGATCTTCCTAACTCCACCTCCTGAGAAACTAGTATGATAGGTGTGCACCTCTATGTCCAGCTAGTTTTTCATCAGTGTTATGCCTTTGTGTCTCTGTGTTTAGCTTATTTATTTATTTATTTATTTATTTTTTGGTCGGTCGTGGGGCTTGAACTCTGGGCTTGGGTGCTGTCCCTGTGCTCTTCATCTCAAGGTGAGTACTCTACTACTTGAACCACAGCGCCACTTCCAGTTTTCTAGTGGTTTATTGGAGATAAGAGTCTCACGGACTTTCCTGCCCAGGCTGGCTTTGAACCGAGATCCTCACATCTCAGCCTCCTGAGTAGCTAGGATGACAGGCATGAGCCACTGGCACCCGGCTTGTGTTTAGCTTTTATCCAGGAATTGGCACAAGTCCATTTCTCTAGCTCCATTACCATTTTCGTTTGTTTGTTTTTGTCGGTCGTGGGACTTGAACTGTGGGCCTTGGTGCTGTCCCTGAGCTCTTCAGCTCAAGGTGAGCACTCTACCACCTGAGCCACAATGCCACTTCCAGTTTTCTGGTGGTTAATTGGAGATAAGAGTCTCACAGACTTTCCTGCTGGCTTTGAACTGTGATCCTCAGATCACAGGATTACAGGCATGAGCCACTGGTGCCTGGTTCTATTACCCTTTCTAAATGATGAATCCCGGGGTCTGCTCTGGATGTCGTACTGAGGTACATGTGGGGTGATCTAGGTGTCATTCTTACCTGTCCTCGGCACTTAACTCCTCTTCTGGGGGTAGTGTAGTAACTTGCTTCCCTCCCTCCTCCTCCCTCTCTCCCTCCCCTCCCCCCCGTCTCTCTCTCTCTCTCTCTCTCTCTCTCTCTCTCTCTCTCTCTCTCTCTCGTCCTGGGACTTGAACTCAGGGCCTGGGCACTTTCTGTGAGCTCAAGGCTAGCATTCTGCCACTAGAGCCACAGCTCCACTTCTGGCTTTTTGGAGGTTAATGGGAAATAAGAATCTTAAGGGGCTGGGAAGGTAGCTCGGTGGTAGAGTGCTTGCCTTGCGTGCATGAGTTCCTGGCTTCAATTTCTCAGCACCACATTAACAGAAAAAGCCAGAAGTGGTGCTGTAGCTCAAATGGTAGAGTGCTAGCCTTGAGCTGAAGAGCTGAGGGACAGTGCCCAGAGTTCAAGCCCCACGACTAACAACAAAATAAAAAGAGTCTAAAGGATTTTGCTGCTGCCAGGGCTGGCTTTGAACTGTGATACTCAGATCTTGGCCTCCGGAGTAGCTAGGTGACTGACTTCCCATTCTTGAAAGAATGTGTATCATTATACTCTTCCTTCTCATATAGCAGCAAGGCCTTTCCATTTACTGAAATTCTCTTTTCTCTTAAGATTCTTCTACTTTTCTTTATAGGCCTGGTGCATGCTAAATTTTCTATTTTGCCATGTGCTTGGGGTTTCTTTGGTATTCAGAAAAACTATCAATATAGGGCTCAATTATGTCCAGCTCGTGGTTTATGGTTCCAGTTTTTCCAGTTGATTCTTTTCAAGCTTCCTGGGTAGATGATCGTCTTAAAAATCAGGACAATTTAATCTCTTCCTAATGGCTCCATCCACTCTCTCATTTCCACTTGGGTTTTTAGTGCACTGATGGGACTGCCCAGAGGGGAATTAAATATGATGATGTAGTAGTAGTTTTGCCTTGCTGGAGTGCTGTAAATGGGTTCCTGGGGTGTGCCTGCCTGAGAGCACCCCTCAACCCATCCAGATGTGTTCCTGCTGTCTGCCTCTCTACAGCTGAACCCTAGGCCTCTTGCTTCTAGTGGACTATGAATGACTCCCAGGAACCAGGGCCCCCTGGGTTGGGGATCCTGCCATTTCATCCACACCTGAATGCAGCCATGATGCACCTCCCCCTCCTCCTCTCCCCCTCCCTCCCTTTCTCCCTCTTTCTCTCCCCCCCTGTCTCCCCCACCCCCATGAATTTAGGGATTGCCAGAGACAGTGGCCAGGCTTTGGGACAGCTCTCCTTCCAGCCCTAGACAAACAAGGAAAGCCCTTGTCTCATTTCTCAGACATTTCGTTTCACTTCCACAAAGTCCCTCCCACAGGCCCAGCATCCTGCTGCCCAGCCTGTGGTCCTTGGGGAGAGGCAGAGTGCAAGAAGGTCAGGCCAGCTGCCAGGGCTGGCCTGGCCTGTGTCCCCATTACAGGCTTGACTTTGGAAATGAGCTGTCCCTGTTCAAGGAGAGCTCTGGGCGTGCCACTGTCTCCTTCTTAGGGTCCAGCCACAAAAAGCTGTTGCCTTGACTCCTAAGAGTTCTTCTTGTGTGGACAAGGGCGTTGCTGAATGGAGAGCTGAGTGGGATCCCCTGATTCCTGCCCTCTAGACCCTGCAGCTGAGCTTTTGTGAGGAGCCCTGGGCATGCGCAGTGCCACTTGATCTTTATTTAGCGCATGAGGCAGGAGCAGTTATCAGCCCTTGGATAGCTAGAAAGACGGAGCCTGAGGCAGGAAATGACTTGCCCAAAGTTAGAGCCAGAAAACAACAGCGCCCACATCCGAACTGGGACTGTCTTGCTCCAAGCTACCTCACCAGCACTTGGAACTTGGTTGGGTGACTGGTTGTGTCATCAATGAAGAACCAGAGGCTCACTCTTCCAATTCAATACATCCCACAACACTTCTCATCCCTTTCCTGAGAGCCCATGCTTGTCTTTTCTGGTTTTTGGGTCCCTCTGTATGCTGGGCACAGTGCCCTTGCACCTGTCCCATTAAAGATCCTTGAAGTAGACACGGGTGTGCAGTGGTTTGTCACTTCATGTGTGCACACAGGTGAAATGACTAACACTGTCACCTTAGGATGCTGGCGCTGTGTGTGTGTGTGTATCAGGGCTTGAAGTGAAAACCAGTGACTTATAGTCAGGTGCCGGTGACTCACGCCTGTAATCCTAGCTACTTAGAAGGCTGAGATCTGAGGATCTCAGTTGGAAGCCAGCCTGGGCAGGAAAGTCCATGAGACTCTTATCTCCTATTAACCATCAGAAAACCGGAAGTAGCACTATGGCTTAAGTGGTAGAGTGCTTGCCTTGAGCAGAAGAACTCAGGGACAGCACCCAGACCCAGAATTTAAGCCCCATGACTGACCAAAAAAAAAAAAAAAAAGTGACTTACATGCCAGATGCGCTAGGAGAAGCCAGGATGGGTCCGAGCCCAGGCTCCCTTCACAGCCCCCTGGCATTGCAGGAGAGAAGATCAGGTACCTCTTAGCCAGCTGTGTTACTGGGGAACCGGGCCTTGGAATTTCAGGGTGTCAGGTGACCAGCTATGTGGTGGCTCTAAGCCTGTCTGTGCATGGCCTCTTCTGTTCTGCTCATGCCTCTCTGGGGAGGGCTGATTAGTGCTTAGAAAGTTCTAGAAGACTCCAAGGAGCAGCTACTCCTCATCTAAGGACTATTTGTAATCCCCAGGCCCTCACCTGTGTTCTCCCAGCGGCTGTGGCCCTCCCCAGAGCACCTGAGAGGGACCTAGAGCTCTTCTGCTTGTCCCACAGGGCTAGAGTCAGGCCCAGGGGTCCTCTACAAATATCCAGGCCTGTGTGAAGATTTAAATGCCAGGCAGGCTCGCAGGGCTGGAAGTGTGGCTTGGTGGTAGAGCATTTACCTAGGTCATTTCAGGCCCTGGGTTGTAGCCCTTGAAATAACAAGACACGAACACACAAATGAAAAGAGTCAAGCCATCTCCCATCTCGTGGCCTTGGGCACTGATTGAACCCTAAGCCTGAACTTGAACAGTACTTACCCACAGACCCTGAGAGGATTCCGGCTGCTTGATGCTGGCACACACAGGCAGGGCTTGAGGATCTTGGCCACTGCTGTCTCTGGCAGGCCTGGGTGCCGGCTGACGGGAGTGACAGCGGCTGATCTGAAATGGGTGAAGGGCCTGGGTGGGAGGCAGCTACTTACCATCTCTTCTCTCTCCTCAGTATGGCAAGAAGAAGCTGAAATACCTGCCTTACAATCACCAGCACGAGTACTTCTTCCTGAGTAAGTACTAAGCATCCAATACCACCCCCTGACCCTGCTCTCCCCCACAGAGTGCCTCTCTCCCTCTACCACCCCTCCACACCTTTCCACACCCTAAGAGTGACATCAGACCTGTCTCAGAAGGAGAGGCCACAGCAGACAGCCCACACAGACCTCTCTTGGTCCACGAGCTGACCTGGCATTCGATTGTCTGGCTGGGCCCGGCTGGGTCGCTCATTCAACCCTCTGTTCTCCCCCACAGTTGGGCCTCCACTGCTTATCCCCATATACTTCCAGTACCAGATCATCATGACCATGATCATCCGCAGGGACTGGGTGGTGAGTCGGGAGGGGTGCTGGCTGGGAGTGTGGGAGGGTGATGGGGGGAGGGGCATGGGCAGCAGAGGGCCTGAGGGGTCTCAGTCACCTCCCCTGGGGGGTATCTGCCTTATTGTTCTCTCTCTTTTTTGTTGTTGTTGGTTGTGGAACTCGAACTCAGAGCCTGGGCACTGTCCCCTCAGTCTTCAGCTAAAGGCGAGCACTCTACCACTTGAGCCACAGCATCACTTCCAATTTTCTGGTGGTTAATTGGAGATAGGAATCTCATGGACTTTCCTGCCTGGGCTGGCTTTGAACCACAATCCCCAGATCTCAGCCTTTTAAGTAGTTAGGATTGCAGCTGTGAGACACCGGCACCTGGCTGAACTGTTATTATAAAGGTGATGTATAGAGGGGTTATAGTTAGGTAAATCGGATAAGGAGTATATTTCTTTTGTTGTTGGTGGTGGTGGTCATGGGGCTTGAACTCTGGGCCTGGGCACTTGTCCCTCAGCTCTTCAGCTCAAGGCAAGCACTTTACCACTTGAGCCACAACGCCACTTCCAGTTTATTGGAGATTAGAGTCACAGATTTTCTTGCCTGGGCTGGCTTTGAACCATGATCCTCAGATCTCAGCCTCCTGAGTAGCTAGGATTACAGGCGTGAGCCACTGGCACCTGGGTAGGAGTATATTTCTTTTGGACAATGTCACCCCTTCCCTTGCTCTCTCCTAGTTACCCCCCCCCCATTCCCACCCATGAATTGTATAGTTTGTTGTCAACATAGTGTCCAGTGACTGCTGTTGTTGGATTGGTTCACCCCTTTATTGCTATTAAGAAGGTTCTCCCTCAGGGGTCCCCACAGCTAAGAAAGCTACAGTAAAATAATCCTATAGATTCCCCCCCATATATATATACATGGGGATCCCACAAGGGCAGCTGCTACCTTTGCATTTGGACACTGACGGTCCAGGTTCCTTTGTTAAGGCTGCATCACAGAGTACTCCAAATTGGGTGTCTTAAGCTAGAGGCCCGAAGTCCAGAACCAGCCCTTGGGAGGTCTCTCAGAGGAACCTGTTCCAGGCCCCTCCCCTCTCCCACCTAGGAGGTGGGGCTCCTTCCTGCCCTTCCTGTCCCTTCTTCTCTCCCCCCCCCATCTTTGTTTAAATATCTCCCTTCTTAAAGGGACACCAGTCCTATTGGGTTCATGGCTCAGCCTAATGACCTCCTATTAGCTCGTCACCCCCTTGAAGGAGCCCAAGGTCACTTTCTGAAGTTAATGGTAATTAGAATTTCAGGGTAATGAAATTGGATGATGCAGTTTCGCCTCAGACAACAGACTTAGACGAGTCTGCTGATTTTGCTTCCGACAAAGAAAGGGAAGCCAGGTGCTAGTGACTCACCTGTAATCCTAGCTACTCAGGAAGGTGAGACCTCAGTTCAAAGTGAGCCTAGGAAACAAGTCAGAGAAGCTCTTACCACCAAGGAACCAGGAAAAAGCTAGGAGTCGTGGCTTAACTAGCAGAGCACTAGCCTTGAGTGAAAAGCTGAGGGATAGCACCTGGGCCCTGAGTTCAAGTTCCAGTCCAGAAGAAAAGGAGGAGGAGGAAAGAAGAGGAAAAGAAGAGGAAGAGGAGGAAGGAAAGAAGAGAAAGAGAGAGAAAGGAAGGAAGGAAGAAAGAAAGGAAGGAAGGAAAGAAAAAAGGAAGAGGAAGGGTCTCTAGAGAAGACTTCAGAGTGGTGCTCAAGGGGACCTTGTTTGTTTGTTTTTTGTTGTTGTTTTGCTGGTCCTGGAGCTTGAACTCAGGGCCTGGCCAGTCTCTCTGAGCTCAAGGCTAGCGCTCTACTACTTGAGCCACAGCGCCACTTCCGGCTTTTTCTGTGTATGTGGTACTAAGGAATTGAACCCTGGGTTTCACGCATACTAGGCAAGCACTCTACCACTGAGCCACATTCCCAGCCCAACCTTGGGTTTCGTAGATGTGCAGTCATGGTTTTGTGCAAGATGGCAGTGTACTTGTGGTGAGGTAAGCTATATGAAGTGGTCACCACAAGCAGAAAGGGTTCTCTGGGACGGGAGCCTAGCAGTCTCAGAAAGAACAGACATGTTCACAGTCACCTGTTAGTTACAATTGGCCTTTCTAAACCACAAAACCCCCCCAGACTGTCTCAATCATGAATATCATGAAGGCTGATCAGTGTGACAACTAAGGGTGGTGTGGTCTCCTGACACCTACACTCAGTACCCCATTGCCCCCCCAAGCCCCAGCCTAACTCCTGTTCACAGAGCACTGAAGGGCTCCGGACTGCGGCGAGTTCTGTGCTATTTGTGGGGGCTGGGCACAGGATTTTGCTTCTAGATAGAACTGGAACTGGTGGGGGGAGGAGGTGGGACCCTGCCAGCCCTGGAAGGATAGAAGGACAATGTTTCTGAGTCATTTGAGTAACAGACATGAAACATCCATCTCCTATCCTTCCCTACTAGGACTTCTGCTTCCAGCAGGATTTAGCTAGGCTTTGGCAAGGTGTAGCTGAAAAGGAGCTGGGTGCTGATGTGCTGATTAGGGGGCCAGGTGGGGAGCTTGAACCAGTGTTATAGCAAGGGGGGGTGTCAGAGGACTGGGTGAGGTGTTTTAACCAGTGTTATAGAAAGTAGGGCATGTGTATGTGTGTGCACGCATGCGTGTGTACTTGTGTTTTCTTTATTTACAGTGCTTGCTCCATAAGGAGCAAAGCATTGGCTGGGGAAAAGCAGGCAAGGAGATTAGACTCTGTTCACATCCTCAGATGGCAGAGCCTGAGCTCCCAACAGCTCCAATTCTGTTGGGCCACTTGGCAATATGTAGACATAGATCATCCCCAGGTGGGGCTGGCATCTAGCCAGAGGCAGTTGTGTTAAAACATTCTGCTAGCCTGGCGCCAGTGGGTCATGCCTGTAATTCTAGCTGCTTAGGAGGCTGAGATCTGAGGATCATGGTTCAAAGCCAGCTGGGGCAGGAATATCTGTGAGACTCTTATCTCCAATGAACCACCAGAAAACAGGAAGTAGTATTGTGGTTCAAGTGGTAGAGCTTGCGCCTTGAGCAGAAGAGCTCAGGGACAGCGCCCAGGCCCAGAGTTCAAACCCCATGACAGACAAAAAAAAAAAAAAAGATAAACATATCATCATCCACGAACAGGAAGTGGCACTTTGGCTCCAAGTGGTAGAGCGCTAGCCTTGAGCAAAAAAGCTAGGCCCTGAGTTCAAGCCCCACAACTGACAAAAAGAAGACAAAAGACACTGCCCTCATGAGAATGCGCAAAGCCCCAGCCGGTCCAGATGCCCTGAGTGTGGATCCTGAAACACCCCACACATAGATGAAGGTTCCGAAGGGAAGTGCTCACTGATCCCCACAGGCTCCCACGGCCAGCTGGGCTACTCCCCAGGCCTCACTTGCCCTTGGGTTGGATCTCATACTGGAACTTTGTCCTCTTGGCCTTCTTCTTGTCACCTTCCCAACCTCCACCTCTCTGGCTCTCCTCCCTGCTCTCCCTGCCCCGCTCTGTGGTGTTGCTGTGTCTCCTTCACCCCTGCCCCTGGTGTAGGAGGGTCCAAGAAATGTGTAGCTCGATGTTGATAAATACCTTAAGCTGGACACTGGTGACTCACACCTGTAATTCTAGCTACTCGGGAATGCTGCGATCTGATGATTGCGGTTCAAAGCCAGCTGGGGCAGGAACATCTGTGAGACTCTTATCTCCAATGAACTACCAGAAAACAGGAAGTGGTGCTGTGGCTCAAGTGGTAGAGCTCTCGCCTTGAGCAGAAGAGCTCAGGGACAGTGCCCAGGCCCACATGACAGACAATAAATACATCATCATCCACTCCCAAACACGTGTGTGGTATACCTGTTACTATACATGACATCATGTATGATATTATCATATACTACTATTCTATATATAGGATTATACACATGCACACATACACAGACACATACTTCTGCACTACAAATACACAAAACCATTAAAATGGCACTGGTGATATAGCTCAGTAGTAATGCACTTACCTAGAGTGCATGTGAGCCTAAGTTCTATCTCTAACCCTGAAAGGAATAATTTTTCTCCATTTCTTTTTCTTTCTTCCTTTTATTTTTGTTTTTGTGCCAGTCTTGGGGCTTGAACTCAGGGCCTAGGTGCTGTTCCAGAGTTGTTGGGGTTTTTTTTTTTTTGGTCCATTGTGGGGCTTGAAATCTAGGCCTGGGCACTGTCCCTCAGCTCTCTAGCTCAAGACTAGCGCTCTACCACTTGAGCCACAGCTTCACTTCCAGATTTTTTGGTAATTAATTGGAGGTAAGAGTCACACAGACTTTCCCGCTTGGGCTGGTTTTGAATCATGATTCTCAGATTTCAGCCTCTTGAGTAGCTAGGATTACAGGCCTGAACCACTGGTACACCTCGCAGAATAATAAATGTTCATTGAGTATGAAGAAAATTAGGAGAACTTAGAAAATCAGCCTTCCCTTGTCCCCTTGAAGTTAGATCATCGTTTTGTTGGATCTAGAGGTCCAGCTGGTAGCTCTTCATCTCCCTTCGTCAGCCCTTCCCTCTGTCCTGACCATTAGGCCAAAAGCAGAAGCAAAGCCAGATTCCTCACACCAAGCAATCACTAAATGCAGCCACATTTGTCTTCTAAATTGTTCTGCAATTTGTCACTTCTTCATCCATGATATGAGCCCTTCTTTCATGTTTTACCAGTGACAGGGCATTCCCCTGTGAAGTGCACTTAGCACTCCTGGCTGAGAATGCTCTGTCCATGCAAAGGCCCTAAGGCAGGAGCAAGCTGGGCCAGGGTGCTGAGGCAAAAGAGCTTCCTAATCCTGAGCTCTGTGGCCACAGAAGGATGCTGGGAGCTCAGGGCACTGGTTGCCATGGATATATGAGAACACGCAGGAGACCAATGCACATGCTTGTTGTGGTCCAGACAGGACATACTGGGCTTGGGTGGGAGAGGAAGTGGAGAGCGTTGGTCCACTCTAGAGAGCACCTGCCTGTCAGTGTTACACTGGAGAGCCAGGGTGCTGACACACAGGGACAGGGCCTCGAGTGTGGGGAGACGTGTGGATTTTGTACACTCTCAGATTCTCCAGTCCCTGCCCATAGCTGCCCCTCAGCTCTTTCCCCCTCCTCCCTCCATTTCTCTGGAGACCAAGGCAGTTGTACAAACCCATGCAAGCAGGCAGTTTAGGGAGGTATTACCTCTCTGATCCTCAACTTCCTAGAGGCCTGTGCCCAGCGCTGGAAGGTGTGTGCATACATCTAGTTTCTCAGTGCCAGAGATGTGGGGCGTGGCTGTAATCCTGTCTCTCTTCTCAGGACTTGGTCTGGGCCATCAGCTACTACATTCGCTTCTTCTGGACCTACGTCCCTTTCTACGGCATCCTGGGAGCTCTGGTTTTCCTCAACTTCATCAGGTAGCAAGCTTTGCCTCCCCGGGAACATCCGTGGGGCTGTGGCGTAAGCGGGAGGAGGGAAGGCTGTCTGGCTCCTGCCCTGAGCCGGGCAGGGGAGCGGGGGATGTGGCTGTGTTGTTCATGGCTGGGGGCTCCAGCTCAGAGCTGTGCTCTCTTCCAGGTTCCTAGAGAGCCACTGGTTTGTGTGGGTTACACAGATGAATCATATTGTCATGGAGATCGACTTGGACCACTACCGAGACTGGTTCAGTAGCCAGGTGAGGGAAGCCAAAGTCCTGAACCAGTATCCTTGTCCCTAGATGTGGCTTGCCAGGGGGACCCAGGAATGTGCTGGGCATCCTTAGAGATGCCTGTGTCCTTCTGCTTGGCAGCCTCAGGGCTGAGCAAGAAAGGGACCAGTGGCGAATCTGGGCGGGTAGACTGAGGCTGACTGGCAGAACGATGGGACACAGAGCTGGGACTCTGCGTAAAGCCTGCCATTGTGCGGATGAGGCCTGGTCCTTTGACCTTGCTCCCTTGCCTCCCACTCAGCTGGCAGCCACCTGCAATGTGGAGCAGTCCTTCTTCAATGACTGGTTCAGCGGGCATCTCAACTTCCAGATCGAGCACCAGTGAGTGTGACACGGCCAGGCTTGGGGGGGGGAGGGCGGGAACAAGAGGCAATGGGGGGGTGGTGAGTGGGAGAACAAGGCACCATGGGATATGCGTTCTTGCTCTCCACCTGCCACTGGCAAGGTTACTATCCCATCCTGAAAGCATGGCTCTGCAGCCAGCACGACTGTGCGCAGGAAGGAAGGAGTCCCTTGGGCTGTGAACGCACCCCAAAGCGTGGTGGCAGGCCACACGAGGCCTAGGCACTGGCTGTGGTTAGAGCTTGTACCCGCATCTCGTGATGCCAGGATGCAAGCAAGGCAGGGAAAACCATTCCCACTTGGTTGACTGGTGAACTGAGGCCGGCGAGAGCGCTTGCTTGGAGCACCGGTGGACAAGGGACTGTCCTTGCTCTGGTCTCTCGTCCCTGTCCTCTTCCATCTTTTATCTTTCTCTCATTTTCGTTTTTTTTTTTTCCCCACTTTTTTTTCTTTTTTGTCGGCCGTGGGGCTGCAACTCTGGGCCTGGGCGCTGTCCCTGAGCTCTTCAGCTGTAGGCAAGCTCTCTACTACTTGAGCCACAGTGCCACTCCTGGTTTTCTGGGTGGTTTATTGGAGATAAGAGTCTCATGGCCTTTCCTGCTTTGAACCTCAATCCTCAGATCTCAGCCTCCTGAGTAGCTAAGATTACAGGCATAAGCCACTGACGCTCGGGTTTTGTCCTTCCCTTCCCCTCCCTCCTCTCCCCTCTGTTCCTCTCTCCTCTCTTTCCTCCCCCCTCTCCTTCCTTCTTTTCTGTGCCAGTCAGGGCTTTGGCACTGTTTCTTAGTGTTTTGTTTTGTTTTTTTTCTCCACGCAGGCTAGTGGTTCTATTGCTTGAGCCATGCCTCCCCTTTCCACTCTTTGCTGGTTAATGGAGGGGCTGGGAAGGTGGCTCAGTGGTACAGTGCTTGCCTTGCATGCATGAGGCCCTACATTTGATTCCTCAGCACCACATAAACAGCAAAGGCCGAAAGTGGCACTGTGGCTCAAGTGATAGAGCACTAGCCTTGAACTGAAGAGCTCAGGGACAGTACCCAGGGCTAGAGTTCAAGCCCCACAACCGACCAAAAAAAAAAAAAGAGGCTCTCCGGGACTTTACTGCCTGGACTGGTTTTGAACCACAGTCCTAGCTCTTGACCTTCTGAGTAGCTAAGATTACAGGCATGAGCTACCAGCACCCAGCTTCCTTTCCTTTCTTGAAAATTATGCTGGCCATCTAGTTCTCTTTCCAATTTCCTACCCTCAGCATGGTGCCAGTTGCTAACCCAGATAACTCCTGTAGCCACACACAGCCTTGTCCTAACTGCAGACAGGGCCTCCTGATCGGTGGGAGGAAGGGGTGGGGGTGAGTGGCTGAGCCCCCAGCATCCTTACGCTCCCCCTGCCTGTGTCTCTCCCCAGCCTCTTCCCTACCATGCCCCGGCACAACTTGCACAAGATCGCCCCGCTGGTAAAATCTCTGTGTGCCAAGCATGGCATCGAGTACCAGGAGAAGCCGCTGCTGAGGGCCCTACTGGACATCATTAGGTATGGAGTCCTTGAGGCTCTGGGGATATAGGAAGGGGTTGGGGTGGGGGGTGAAGGTCATGGAGAGGCACCTAGCTGGGATCCCTCACCGTGGACAGTACGGAGACCACTGGCTGTCTGCTCTGAGTGAGAAGCATGCCTTCCCCATGTCCTTCCTTGGTGCCTGAACCCTTTCTGACCCCCCCCCCCCACCCTCTCTCTGCAGTTCTCTGAAGAAGTCCGGGCAGCTATGGCTGGATGCCTACCTCCACAAATGAAGCGCAGCCCTTGGGGCACCCGGGGGGGGAGGGGCGAAGGCGTGGGTGCTGCGACAATAGGGAGGGGCGGACTTTCACTCTGAGTGTTCTCATAAGGCCGGGGTACGCAGCAGTTCGTGGATCCCCCCCCACACACACACTTTTCTGTCTCCCTTTCTCCCCCTTTTGCTCCTCCGCCTCCCAATCATCCAGTCTTCTCCGTTCTGCCTCGGTCCCCTTCTGCGCAGGCCCAGGGAGAGCCTGGGCTGCAGGTGGTGGCTCCGTCCCTCCAGCTTCTACCCTTCGAGATCTGAGATCAGAGGTCCCAGAGTCTGGCCTGGCACTCCCCTTCTTTTACCCCCAAACTCCCTCCTTTCATCCCTCATAAACGTCAGTGGCCTGCAGGGAGGGTCCAGCCCTGCAGCCCACCCCAACAGCTGAAGGGGTCCGCCTGTTTGTGCTCTGCTCTCTTTCCTGTGGCTGGGATGGATTCACAGTCTCCCTCCTGCTCTGGAGGGCTTCAGGCCTGCGGCAAAGCCCTGAACTTGACCTTGAGGCCCAGAGAAATCTCTTTCCCTCTCCCACAGCTGGAGCAAAGCCCTATTCCATCATCTTCCTAACTCCAGAGGCTGCGGCCTTGGGTCCAAAGGGAGAGCGCCTTGGGTGAGCTCAGCAGAGGCCATGGCAGATTACGGGAGGACCCCTCCCTCCCCCCCCAGCCAGTCTCTAGCCACTTGGGCCCCTGAGTGGGGCTGGCCAGCTCCTCAGCCTCTCTCCTGATCTCTCCTTTTTCACTGTTTGTTTGTTTTTTTTTTTTAAGTCTTTTTTTCTAACCAGAATGTATTCTTACAGGGAGGGTAGCAGGAAGACTGGGTCTTAGGACAATCTGCCTTTTCTAGATGTTTCTGGTCAGGCTTCCCTGAGCTCCATTGGGCTCACCTGCTGAGACCATCCGTCGTTAGATACTGGCTTGGAACTGTCGGAAGGAAGGGTAGGGGAGACAAGGGGAAGGAAGCCACCATGGGGTACCCGCGTGTGGGTGGGGACCCAGTGAGGACCAAACAGGATCTGAGAAATGTGGGGGTGGGAGGTTGCTGGGTAGTAATGGAGAAGTAGGAGGGGAAGAGGGGACAGCTGTCCCATTGGAAGGGACGGGACCCAAGCTGGGTCTTCAGATGTAACCCACTAACCAGTATTTAGATTCAGATGTGAATGACTCTGGGGACCTTTGAGGGAGCCTTCTAGTCCTTCCCAGCTCTGGCTGGCCAGCCAGGAGAGACCAGCTGGCTTCCAGAGACCTCCAGGTTACCATGGAAACACCACCCAAAATAAATAAAAACCAACTAGCTGCTGTATGTTCTCCCCGAGTGAGTCCAATCGTAACTGTTAACGTGTTGTTTCCTCGCCCCTGAAGTTTTGGGGAAATAAAAGAAATAATTTTATTCTCACTTATGGTTCAGTCCAATGGCTGGCTGGTTAGTGTGCTTCTTGGATGCTAATGTGGGGGGGGGTTGGCACTGGGGGTGGCGGGGACTGGAAGGGAAGGGAAAGCCCTCCAGGAGGGATGAGGACCTCATTTATAAGGTACTGGGGGTGAATGGAACTGTTGTCCTCCCTCAAAGACGCTGCCAAGGAAAACAACTGATTCCATCTTGTTCTGTGCAGTGGCTCATCCAGTCCTCATGGCCTGAAGGTTGCCGATACCATCTCAGCCTCAGTCACCTGCTTCTATACCGAGGGACTGGGTCTAGGTCCTAGGTTGGTTTCACCCCCAGATCTTGGAACAAGTGAATGGATGAACCACGGGCACCTGAGCAGCTTGCCTTCCAGAGGCCAAGGCTCTTCTCTGATCAGCTGGCTCTGGACGGACTGGCCTGGATAGGTCACTCCAGATGTACAAGAAGAGCCAAGAGGCACAGGGAAGCCAGCACCCCAGGGGTTGTCAATTGGTGGCTCCTTCCAGCAGGATTAGGGAGGGCGCTGGGGCCTCCCAACCCACTGGCCCACCATTCTGTATTTCAGTACTGAAAACCTCCAGCTGTGCCCCACTGGAGATCTATCCTTAATCAACTACTATTCTGCCTGCCCCGTGGGCTGGGCCTGCTACCCCAGGATGCTTTGGGATACAGATGGTGGGAAGCAGCCCATGCCCTGGGAATCCAGGGCCCATCTGCTCTGTGTGTGTGTGTGTGTGTGTGTGTGTGTGTGTGTGTGTGTGTGTGTGTGTGTGTGTGTGTGTGTGTGTGTGTGTGTGTGTGTGTGTGTGTGTGTGTGTGTGTGTGTGTGTGTGTGTATTTCTTAGTGTTAGTACTGGGGCTTGAACTCAGGACCTATTGCTTAAGGCTAGCACTCTTACCACTTGTCCAGGGCCCATCTGCTCTGTGTGTGTGTGTGTGTGTGTGTGTGTGTGTGTGTGTGTGTGTGTGTGTGTGTGTATTTCCTAGTGTTAGTACTGGGGCTTGAACTCAGGACCTATTGCTTAAGGCTAGCACTCTTACCACTTGAGCCACAGCTCCACTTCCAGCCTTTTTGGTGGTTCATTAGAGGGAAGAGTCTCAGGAACTTTCCTGATCCTGCTGGCTTCAAACCTCAATCCTCAGATACCAGCCTCCTGAGTAGCTAGGATGACAGGTGGGAGCTACAAGTGCTCAGTATTTGAGTGTTACTTTGATAATATTTTACATTTGCTAACCAAACTGGTTCAACACATAAATGAGTTCACCATCATGGTCCTCCTGCCCTCTGTTCCCCACTTCTCTTGGGACTCTGAAGGAAGTTTAGTCATCTGGCTCAAGAATGAATGGTAGAGCTAGTGATATAGGCTTAGAAAGGGTCAATAATGGCCAACCACTGGTGGTTCACACCTGTAATTCTAACTACCCAGGAGGCTGAGATCTGAGGATCATGGTTCAAAGCCAGCCCAGGCAGGAAGTCTATAGACTTATCTTCAATTAGCCCCCAGAAAACCAGAACTGGCTCTGTGAGCACTATCCTTGAGCAAAAGAGCTCAGGGACAGAGCCCAGGCCCTAAGTTCAAGCCCCACAACTGACCTCCCCTCTTCCCTGTCCCCACCCCCCAAAAAAAGAACAAGAGCCAATACCGTTAGTGTCCAGTTCCAGGACTCACGGTCTATCCTGTCATGAACATGTTGTTTGTTTGTCCACCAGCCACTCCCATATGCTAGGAAGAGCTGGCTCTCCTGTCCTGGCCACAGGAGATTCAGGTTGGTTGATTGAGAAAACAAATCAACACAGTCGTGTTTCTTTTTCCCCCTTCAGTAGTTTTTATTGCTGCTGCTGTTTTCTGTGCAGGGATTTTAGAAAAAGAAAAAGAAAAAAAGACACCATGTTCCTCAGAGGCCTTTCTCTATTCTTTTTAGAAACATGGCCTGTCTTTACTCTGCAAAAGAAGAAAACCTCTGGGAAGTCAAACAAGTTACTGAGAAATTCTTGATTTGCCTAGGGGAGAGTGCACTTCCCTGGGCCACCAGCAGGGGCAGCATAGAGCATAGCCTGCTGCACAGAGGTGCAGGCATTCTGGGAGCTCCTAGGGGGCGCTGCAGGTCCAGTGGCTCCTCTGGGCAGGAGGGGGGTGGCGGGGACATACCTCCCCAACACGAGAGCCACCGTTGGAATTCTGGTGACTGCCTGCCAGAGCATGGATAAATCCCATCTGAGCCCTCTAGCACTGTGTGTGGTGGCAACCAGGGGTCAGGCCTTGGCAAGTGGTAGACTCCCCCAGAGGGAACAGTCTATGCAGGGACCCAGTACCCAGGGTTTTTTTTTCTCCTCCCTTCCCTCCTTTTTTTTTTCCTTTTCCCCCTCCTTTCTTTGTTCCTTCCCTCTCATCCTTCCTTTCTTCCCTCCCTTTTTTCTTCCCTCCCTCTTTCCCTTCCTTTCCTGTTCAACCCAAGTCCTTGACTATGTTAGCCAAGTGCTCTGCCACTGAGCTATATACATTCATCCCTGTTTAAAAGTAATTTTTTTTTTTTTTGGATCCAGTCATGGGGCCTGAGCTCTGGGCCCGGGCGCTGTCCCTAAGCATTTCAGTTCAAGGCTAGCACTCTACCACTTGAGCCATAGTGCCACTTCCAGCTTTTTTTTTTTTTTTAACTTATGTGGTGCTGAGGAATCAAACCCAGGGCCTCATGCATACAAGGCAAGCGCTCTACCACTGAGCCACCTTCCTAGCCCTTAAAGTAATTTTTTAAAGTTATTTTGGGTAGTTGGGAATGGGCTTAGTGGCAGAGTGCTTGCATATCATGCATGAAGCCCTGGGTTCGATTCCTCAGTACCAAATAAACAGAAAAGGCCAGAACTGGTGCTGTGGCTCAAGTGGTAGAGTGCTAGCCTTGAGTAAAAGAAGCTTGGAGACAATGCCCAGACCCTGAGTTCAGCCCCAGGACTGAAAACAAAATTCGGAACAGCGTCTTGTTAGATTGTACAGGCTGGCTTTAACTTTGTCTTCTGGACACAGTTTTCTGAGTAGCTGGGATTATAGGAGGTGGAGCTGGGGCCTGTGCTCCCCTGGACCGGGCTTAGGGACGCAGTGTGCTAAATCCAGGCTGTCATCCTTTAAGAGCAGACTGAGGCCTTCTGCGCTGGGCTCTGGGCAGTCCCCAGCTTCTGGGACTGGGGCTGTGGCACTCACTGGCACTGAATTCCACCCAGACAAACAAAATGAATTGTGTGACACAGAATTGTCTGATACTGACTGTTTTCCCAAAATACTCAGGCTTGGCCTAGCTGTACCCATTGTCCAGATGAGGAGGCTGAGCCCCGATGAGTTGGCAGTGCTTGCTCTGAGGATGAATCCTCTGATACCAGGGGGCAAAGTGGCTGGGCTTATTCAGTGCATTACTGTCCGGCAAGTCCCTGGCCCAGGGTGGGGCTGGGGAACAGGCACCACCAGGCACAGGCTTCACCGCTACTATCCACGTGCTGCCCGCCCCCACCAAGACCTCCTGAGGACCCCATTGCCTGGAGGGCTGTAGGAGGGAGACAGTGCAGGATGGGGTGTGCTTCTCTAGCATTCCATGGGCCCAGAACCCATGTCCCATGACTCACCCCAGGATCCTGAGGAGTAGATGTGCTGGGGAGGAGGCAGCTCAACCCCCCCTCCCCCCCCTCCGCTGCGTACACACAACGCCCCACTAGGGAGGCTGCGGCAGACGCCAGCTTCCAAACACACACATTCGACACCTCTCTATAATATATAGAGTTGATTTTTATATAAAAAATATCAGTTTTCCCCAATCCTTGATCTAGGAAAACATGCTGTACTTCGCAGAAGGGCCTTAAGTACTCTCCCTCCACCCCTGGTCCTGAGGGCGCTGCAAAGCCAAGGCCATCCAGCTGCTGAGGAGGGAAGAGGCAGGACCAGGAGCGAGCGTGGATGGCACTGGAGAGCCTGCCTGGAGTGGCTTGATGGTCCTGGGGCTGGGGCCCTTCCCCCACTTCTCCACCTGGGCAAGTCCTGCCTTCATTGGTGGAGATAGGCATCCAACCAGACATCACCAGACTTCTTCAGGGACCTGGGAGGCGAAGGCAGGGATCAGGACTCTATTGCAAGATACTCACCCATCCCCACTCCCTCATGGGGCCCTGTTCTCATGGGGAGGCAGCTGTGGGGCCAGGGAGAGGGGTCAGGAGAGGATGCCAGGCACTCACTGGTGGGAGTATGAGTTAGACTAGCAGTGAGGGCAGCCAGCCAAGACTCAATGAGTCTTGTGAGCCAATGACATACAGGAAGTGCACAGAATCTGCCCACCAGGAGCCTGGAGTCAGTGCGGGGAGGGAGGACCAGAAATTGTACAAGGAAACCCTGTGCCAGGTGCTTGGATGGAGTGAGCCAAGGCTCTACGGCTCAGAGGATCAGGCTGGGAAAGATCACAAAGGAGAAGCCTGAGTCTGAAATAGCAGGATGGATGGAAGAACACCCGAGCAGAGCTCAGCAGAGGGAGATCTATGTAAGCACTCTTCTCTCCATGTAAACCTGGTAGTCTCCCCTTGGCTGAGTGGTTCTCCCACATCCCAGCCCATGCCTACCTTAGGACCTTTGCAACTTCTGTACCCTTTGCCTGGAATGTTCTGCCAAGTGCCCCAATGATCAGCTTCCTGTCCCTGCTTACACCTGTCACCCTGTTAACAACTAAGTCTCTCCCTGGCCTTCTTTCCCCTCACCTGACCCTACCTAGGCTTTTTTTGTTTCTTTTTTTCCAGTCCTGGGGCTTGAACTCGGGGCCTGAAAACTGTCTTCGAGCTTCTTTTGCGCAAGGCTAGCACTTTACCACTTGAGCCACAGCACCATTTCTGGCTTTTTCTGTTTATATGGTACTGATGATTTGAACCCAGAGCTTCATGCATGCTAGGCACGCACTCTACCTCTAAGCCACATTCCTAGCCCTACCCTAGGCTTTATTGGGGTGTTTTTGTGTGTATGCTGGTCCTTGGCTTTGAACTCTGGGGCTCGGCACTGTCCTTGAGCTTTTGTGCTCAAGACTAGTGCTCTAGCTGGGCACTGGTGGCTCATGCCTGTAATCCTAGCTACTCAGGAGGCTGAGATCTGAGGATCATGGTTCAAAGCCAGCCCAGGCAGGGAAGTTGGTGAAACTCTTATATCCAATAAACCACTAGAAAACCGGAAGTGGCGCTGTGGCTCAAGCGGTAGAGCACTCACCTTGAGCTGAAGACCTGAAGGATAGCGCCCAAGCCCAGAGTTCAAGCCCACAACTGACCAAAAAAATTTTTAAAAAGACTAGTGCTCTATCACTTGAGCCACATCACTTTTGGCTTTTTGTAGTTGGTTGGAGATAAGAGTCTCACGGATTTTCCTGTTCAGGCTGGCTTTGAACCATGATCCTCAGATGTCAGCCTCTTGATTGGCTAGGATTACAGGCATGAGTTATGGGTGTTCAGCTTACCCTAGGTTTTTCTTGCTTTGTCAAAGCAATTCCCACATTTTCAGTACTTTTTTTTTTTAAGTTCCAATAGTCGTGGGGCTTTGGGGTTTTGCTTGAACTCAGGTCCTTGTACTCTCCCTTAGCTTTTTCTGCTAATGGCTGGCACAGTACCAACTTCAGCCACAGCTCCACTTCTGGGTTTCTGCTGGTTAATTGCAGGTCAGAGTCTCACCAACTTTCCTGTCCAGGGTGACTTCATACCATGATCCTCAGCTCTCAGCCCCCTGAGCAGCTAGGATTACAGACGTGAGCCACTAGCACCTGGCTCTTCTTTTCTTTTTCTTCCAAAGCTGCTTGCTGTCTGTTTTCCCCACCTGGAAAGTCAGCTCCAGGGAGGCAGGACCTTTGGCCTGTATTACACACTGATGCATTTGTAAGTGCTCTGTGAATTCTCTGTGTGGATGAGTCATAGGGGAGGGAAGGAAGGCCTGTGCTGATCTAAAAAGGCCTGGAACACCAGTTCTTCGGAAGGCCCCCACAAGGCTCAGAGGCCTGGGGGGGGGGGGAGGGTGCTGACTAGGGCAAAGTAGAGCCTGGATGCAGCCTTACCTGATGATGTCCACCAGGGCGGTGAAGAAGGGCTTCACCTCATAATGCAGGCCATGCTTGGCACACAGCGACTTGATCAGCGGGGCCACTTTGTGGTAGTTGTGCCTTGGCATGGTAGGGAAGAGGCTGGGGAGAGGGTGGTATGTCAGGAATAGCTGACACCTGCAGTAGAGGGCCGTACCCTCTCTTCACCTCCAGGACCCCCCCTCCTACCTCTCCCAGAGTCCCTGGGCAGTGTAGGACTTTGCCTTGGCTTTCTGGGGAAAGCTGGAGAGGGGGATGCTGGGACAGCCCCTACCCATCAGGTCCCCTGGGTCACACTCACTGGTGCTCAATCTGGTAGTTGAGGTGCCCGCTGAACCAGTCAAGGAAGAGCGACGGCTCCACATTGCAGGTGGCTGCCAGCTGCGAGGAGCAAGCAGGGCATCGATGAGGGAGGCTGGCTCTGATCCGGACCCCAACCATCCCTCCCACACATGGCAGCCCCGCCAGGGCCCACCCAGCCCTGCCCCGCTAGCTCTGAGCTAGGAGCCCTCCACCCAGCACAGCGCCCACCCAGCCCTGGCTGCTGCCCACCTGAGAGCTGGCCCAGTCCTGGTGCTTCTCATGGCCGATCTCCTTGGGGATGTGGTTCATCTGTGTGATCCACACGAACCAGTGGCTTTCCAGGACCCTAAGGGGAGGCTCAGGTACTGCCCCACACCCAGCTCACACTGACCCCCTGAGTGGACACTCCAGTGTGGCTATCTCAGACCTGAGCCCCAGCGCCCTGATCTGTAAACCAGGACTCTGCAAGTCTCCCTGCCTGGTGTTGGCAAAAACTGAACAGATTGTCCCCCAGGAGTCTGAAGGCGGAGTAACCCTGCTTCAGAGAGGTCACCTGCCCATCCCCTGGGCCCGATTTCCCCTTAGCCACACAGAAAAGCGACATTGGTGCCCACTCTGAGAGGGCAAATAGAGGCTCCTGGGTGACCTACACACTCCCTGCCATTCCACATCTGGCCATACCTGACAGCCACATAGAGAAGCAACGCCCCAGGGACACCGTAGAAAGGGACGTAGGACAAGAAGAAACGAGAGTAGAAGCTGGTGGCCCAGAGCAAGTCCTGCGAGGAGGGTAGAGGAAATGCTGAGTGGCCTCCAGGTGGCTGGAGTGGGGGGGGGGGGAGACTGAGAGGATCTAGGGCCACCCAGTCTTCTGTTTTCATTTGTCTCAGGGCCCTGGCCAGGCCACTGGCTCTCCCTAGGCTTCCGGTTTTTTTTCCAGCTGGATAAATGGACAAGGTCCCAGACACATTAGCTCAGAGCGGACCATGAAGGGTGCATTGGAGTAGCCCCAACCAGGGTCTCAGATACCTGGCACAGTCAGTGTCTCAATGATTCCTTATGGAGTCACCACCTCCCAGAGACCCATGCTCCACCCCCGTGTCCCACATACAGCCGCATGCACCCTTGCACCCACCCTTACCCCCATGGCGTACACAGGGGCACCTATTTGCATTCATGGAGGGACAAAGCTGTCCCTGTGGCCCCGCCCACAGCCACATGTCACTCACCGTCCACTGCATGCACACCAGCATATATGCCAGGTTTTCCACTTCAAAGTTCACCAGGGTGAGCAGTGGGGGTCCAACTGTAAGAAGGAGCGGGAGCACAGGAGCGGGGCTGGGGTGCCAAGGCAGGGTGTGCATGGAGCGGAAGAGGCTTCTGTTCCTCCAGGAGTGCGCATCACTACTGATACTGGGCCTGGGCCAAGCCCTCATCACCCGCAAGGCCGGCTCTTGTCCCACCATGTCCTGCACCGCCCGCCCTCCCCCTCTCCCCCCTCCCCGCCCCCACTCCTGGGGGAAACCTCACAGTGCCAGAGGTGGCTGAGGTCCCTCAGGACCATGGGGAGGGCGGTAGAGGCTCAGGTGTGGCCCCTCCAGGCCCCTACCCCAGGAGGACTGGCAGGCACTCACTCAGGAAGAAGTACAGGTGCTGGTGGTTGTAGGGTAGGTATCTGCGTTTCTTCTTGCCGTACTGTGGAGACAGGCGGTGGGCTAGGGGAGAACAGCTCTCCAGGCCAAGTTCAAGGGGCTGATGAGGCCAAGGTCAAAGGCAACTCTAGATTCTAGCAACCAGGCCCTGGCTAAGGAGATGGGGAGAAAGCACACTGGGCCAGGGGTTGGAGCTAGAGCTAGAGTGGGAACTAAGCCTGGGGACCAGATGGGCAGGTAGCTTGGCCGCTGCCATGTCCTCTGAGGTGCTGGCCTGGCCTGGGGGGTGGGGGGGCCTGTGCCCTTCCCTACCCACCTCCACAGATGACTCCCCCACAAGGAAGACGGGCGCCAGGGTCACATCTGGGTCTTTGTTCAAGATGTTGGGCTTGGCGTGGTGCTGGAAGTGACGGAAATTCCACCAGTGCGCAGAGAAGCCCTGTGGGGAGGTGGAGGCTCAAGCCGTGCACCCACACTGGGTGCCCCCACACTTGGACAGACCCAGCCCAGTGCCCCAGCTAAGCCCCTAGCTGCCCACCCACCCATCTACCTCTGCTCACCTTCAGCTGCCCCATCACAAACTGCTGGGCCACCTGGTTCCAGCGGGACTTCCTAAAGATGGAGGCGTGGCCCAAGTCGTGCTGTAGACACCAGCTCTGGGCCTGGAGAGAGGGGTGGGTCAGGAGCTGGTGAAGGGAGCCCAGGCAGGGAGGGCAAAGTGCTCCAGGCTCTCTCCAGATCCTTGGGTCTACCCACTGCTAATGCCCCACTCCAAGTCCCAGCGGATAGTGCTTCGTTTTACAGATCAGGGCAGGTGAGTCAGTGAGGGAGGAAATCTCAAGTGCTGGGACATATATACCCCAAAGCCAAGCACATCTCCAATCTTCCCTAGGTTTCCTAACTCCTGCATCCTTTCCTCCCTCAAGACAATCTCTTCCTCAGGGTATGTCATGGAAACCACAGCCTCTCTTTCCCAAGACCCAGCCAAAGGCCGAAAAATCTTGACTCTAATTTTCTCATTTGTCTTGGAGCTGGCCATAAATCCTCACACCTCTCCTACATGATAGCAGATACTAAGACCCTCCCCCACATAACTGGGAGGAACAAACAGAAGAATCTGGACAGACCTCACTAGGTTTCCTGTCTAGTCATTATTTCTGGCCCTTTTCGTGTCATCATATTTATATTATGGTGGCTTCATGAACCTAAGTATAAAAATGAATAGGTTGGGCTGGGAATGTGGCTTAGTGTTCAAGCACCAGGAGGGGCAAAAATAAACAAACAAACAAAGAAATAAATAAATAAGGACAGGTCAAACCAGGCGCTGGTGGCTCACATCTGTAATCCTTGCTACTCAGGAACTAAGATCTGAGATCGAGGTTCCAAACCAGCCCAGGCAGGAAAGTCCATGAGACCCTTATCTCCAAGAAACTACCCCCTCCCCCAAAAAAGGTGGAGTGGTGCTGTGGCTCAAATGGTAGAGCACTAGCCTTGAGCAAAAGAGCTCAGAGATAGCACCCAGGCCCTGAGTTCAAACTCTACAACAAAAAAATAGATAGATGAAGGGCTGGGAATGTGGCTTAGTGGTAGAGTGCTTGCCTAGCATGCATGAAGCCCTGGATTTGATTCCTCAGTACCACATACACAGAAGAAGCTAGACGAGGCACTGTGGCTCAAGTGGTAGAGTACTAGCCTTGAGCAAAAGAAGCTCGGGGACTGTCTAGGCACTGTGTTTAAGCCCCCAGGACTTGAAAAAATAGGGGAGGGGGAGAAGGGGAGTGAGAGAGAGAGAGAGAGAAAGAGAGATTGATTACTGGATCTTTGGATCTTCAATCTGCAGGTGCCTGTGTCCCATAAAACTATGGTAGAATAAACTATGATGCCATGCTTTCCTCTGAGAACCTGTCATCTGTCATTGGGATGGGCTGGGACCTTTCTTCCCTTACACAAGTTTGACATGGAGCTGTGACCTTCTGCTGTGACTTCCCCAACCTGTGCTTGCTCAAAGCTTATTAAATAAGGAAGAAACTTCCATAGCTCCATCAGAATCCACTGTGACCCACAGGGATACCTTTGGGGCCATCTGGTTGTTCTCTTATTTATTCATTCATTCATTCATTCATTCATTCAGCAGATATTTTTCCAGTGCCCACATGTACTGGCCCTGTTGTGTGTTGCTTGGTCCCAGAGTCACCTGGGAGAGAGCCAGGATGAGAGCAGCAAAGGTGCTAGACACCCAGCCAGGGCCCAGGAGGTAGATGAGAAGCCAGGCCAGCACTTCCATGGCCAAGATGTGGCCCAGCAGGAGAGCGAAGAAGACAGGATCGGCCTCAAAGAGTTTCATGTCCTCAGCTGCCTGGCGCAGAGTTCGGAAGTCCTTGATCAGCTGGGTCTATCACAGGAGAGTGGCCAGTCAGCAGAGGAAGCGAGGCCTCTTGTTGTCCCCAGAAGCCTCCCACAGTTCCCCAGAACCCCAGCTACTCCTTCCAGGGCCCAATGTCAGGCCCAAGAATTGTGGACAGGATGTGACAGGTGTAGGAATGAGAGTCTACAACTAGGGTTGAGCTGGGTGACTAGCTGATGGCCAAATCTCTGATGACTAAAAGGCACAGTGTGATAAACAGAGCCAGAGCCAGCTCACCAAACATCCTCAGGGCAGATAGGGCTCCTGGATTCAGAGGAGGGTAGGGGGCTGCCTAGAGACCCCAAGCTAGATCTGGGGCTCCCCCTCCCACAAGGCATGATGGCTACAGCTGGGGCTGGCAGACCAGTCTTGGCTCTGCTTCCCCTGGTGTGTGTGTGGGATTCAGATGGATCTGCTACTGCTAGTGGGCAAGGCCCCCCAACCCCTCCTGTACCCCCTCACATTCTGAGGTCCATCCTGGCTGGGCTCCTCTGGGGCCAGTTCTCCAATCAGCAGGGGCTTCAGGAACTTGCGCACAAAATGAAGATCTTGATGGAAGGCATGGAAGGCATCCTGAAGGAGAGTGGACAGTTAGGTGGACAGACAGACAGACAGCTGGAGTTGCACTTGCAAGCAACCAGCAGAGACAGGGCAAGAAGGGCCGTTGATGGATGGACAAAGCAGACAGAAAGATGAACAGGACATCAGCTGTTTGAGTCTGGTGCTGGCGGCTATGCCTGTAATCCTAAGCTACTAAAGAGGTTGGGATCTGAGAATCACATTTCAAAGGCACCCCCACCCCTACCCCACCAGAAGTGAAGTCTGTGAGACTCTTATCTCCAATCAATCAGCCAACCAAGAAATGGAAGTGGAAGTGTAGCTCAGTTGGTAAAGTGCCAGCCTTGAGTGGAAAAGCTAAGCGAGCATACAAGGTCTGGAGTTCAAGTCTCGTGCTGGTGTGCATGCATGTGTGCGTGTGTGCATGCATGCGTGCGTGTGTGCATGTGTGTGTGTGTGTGTGTGTGTGTGTGTGTGTGTGTGTGTGATAGGGCTGGAGGGTAGGTGCAAGGCAAGAGAAAGAAGATAAAGGAAAGGGGGTGGGAAGACACAAGAGGTAAGGAGAAAGATCAGGAGCCAGGAGAGAGCAGCAAGTAGTGAGAGGCCACTTGAACTTCACCTCAGGGCTCAGCCATCCTGATTTCTGCCTGAGGTGGTTTGGGTACTAGGCACCGCTTTATTCTCACATGACAATGAATTGGGCCCATTAATTGTTCCCCATTTTTATTGTTGCCATCAATTTCAGAGGTTCCCCCTTCTGAATAGGTGAACACAGCAGGACTGTAGAAACAGGCTGGGCGGTGACCTCCTGTCCTGTCCCATGGGTCTGGGAAAGGTCACTGAGGGGTTTCTGGCTGCGAGAGGAAATGTCTTTGAAGAAGGCTGGTGAAGGCCAGGAGCCCCTATTGTTCTCTCCTGAGGAGCCTAGCAGCTTGTTTAAAAGTGACATTGCTCTGGTGACATGGCTCTGGTGGCTCATGCTGTAATCCTAGCTAGTCAGGAGGCTGAGATCTGAGGATTGTGGTTTGAAGCCACAAGTAACTACTCAGAAAACGCTGGATGTGAAGCTGTGGCTCAAATGGTAAGGCATTAGCCTTGAGCAAAAGAAGCTCTCAGGGATCGCACCCAAGCCCTGAGTTCAAGTTCCAGGACCGGCACACACACAAAGTGACATGGCTTATCCAAGGACTATGCTACCGCAGTCAGTTCCCAGACCCCTGCTCTAGGCTATCTGCTAGATCCTAGGACTATGGGTTCTTCTCGTCCATTTTTATTTTCTTATTTTCTGCCAGTATTGGAACTTGAACTCAGGGCCTAGGTGCTGTCCCTTAGCTTTTTCACTCAAGATGAGTACTCTACCACTTAAGCTACAACTACTTCCAGCTTTCTGGTGATGAGTTTCACGGACTTTCCTTCCCCTCGTCTGGCTTTGAATCTTAATCCTCAGATTTTAGCCTCCTGAGTAGCTGAGATTACCAGCATGAGCCACAAACACCCCGCTTTATTGCCTATTAAAGACAGACTAAAATAGGCCGTGACGGCAGTCCTGTGGTCTCTGCATGGTCCTGGGTGAAGGGAGCACTGGGGCATGGCCCTAGGCCACTATTTAGAAATCATTCCTGCCGGGGCACCCACCTAGAGCCCTCTTTCCCAATACTTCTTTACTTCCTGGCCTAGGGCAGTCCAGGGACTGGTAGATGGGGCTGGAAGTTGCAGCTTCTAGAATAATCCAGGCCAATGTGGGTCTCAATAGAGGCAAACTTGGAAATGAACATTGAAGGAGAAGAAAAGAAGGGATGAGGGGAGCCAGGGCCCAAGGAAGCTCCTCAGGAGCTGGGGTTGGTTAGGGAAAGGAGCCACAAGGGAAGTCTAGTCTTGGGGACTCTGCTGACCTAATCACCAGCTTCCATTTCCTGGGGAAACCAAGTCAGAGAGTTCAGAGCCCTGCTCGCTCTAGGCTGTTTAGCATTAACTTATTTTTTCTTCTTTTGTACCAGGGCTTGAGCTCAGAGCCTGGATGCTGTCTCTCAAGGCTGGCGTTCGACCATTTGAGCTACAACTCCACTTCCAGCTTTTTGATGGCTAACTGGTGATAAGGAGTCTCACAGGCTTCCCTGCCCGGGCTTGGTTTCAAACTTCGATGCTCAGATCTCAGCCTCTTGAGTTAGCTGGGATTACAGGCGGGAGCCACCGTTGGGATGATAAACTATCTCAATGAATAATTTTCTGGTATCCTATTCAGTGGCATTAATTTTTTTTGGGGGGGGGTCCGGTCGTGGGGCCTGAACTCTGGGCCTGGGCGCTGTCCCTCAGCTCTTCAGCTCAAGGCTAGCGCTCTACCACTGGAGCCACAGCGCCACTTCCAGCTTTTCTTATGTGGTGCTGAGGAATCGAACCTGGGCCTGGAGCATGCAAGGCAAGTGCTCTACCACTGAGCCGAACCTTCCCGGCCCAGCATTAAATAATTTCATGTGGTTGAGCATTCATTGCTCCTACTGATTTCCAGAAGTTTCTCAGCTGAAACCCTATAGTCCCTGTGCTGTGCCCTCCCCCCCCTCAGCCCCTGGCACCGGCCACTCCACTCTCTCCACACTCCGGGAACCGCATTTAAGTGGCTCATACGATGTTTTTGTGACCGGTTCATTTCACTTAGCCTCGTGTCCTGCGGGCCCTTCTGTAGTGTAGCCTGTGCCAGAAGTGCCTTTCTTTTAAGGCTGAGTGCTCGTGAAAGGTGTGCTACACAGAACCCAGTGCACACTGAGCCACAGGAAGGCAGGCAGGCAGACACACACACACACACACACACACACACACACACACACACACACACGATCTAGACTTAGGACATAATCTTGCACACACACAGGTACATGATACAGGTCTAACATTTCCTCCCATCCAGCTTTTCCCTCTCTTGTCGCCTGTGTCTGTTTGGGGATCTGAGAAACGGAGGCACCAGGACGGAGGACAGCCCTGCCTCCTCTCCCCAGTGCTGATTCATGCACTAGCCCAGAGGAGGACACAGAGCAAGGCCCACCCAAGCGCCTTTCCAGTTGAGTCTGTCTCTTACAAAGAAAGATGTGAGCCCTCCCTCCCTCCCTCCCTCCACCCGCCCACCTCCCCGCCTGGCCTTGGAAGACCGGCCAGAAATGTTCAGGAATGCGGTCAGGACTCTAGTTAGTGGTAAGGGGCAGGCAGGAGGCAACAGGCTGGGGCTGTCCAACAGTCCTGGGGCTGAGGGGGCACTGTGAATGGAGCCGGGGTTCTCATGCTGGCAAGGAGCATTGGTAAAGTAGGTTCCTGGACACTGAGTTCAGACTGAGCGGGATATTCCTGGCTAGGGTCATGTGACCAGTCCTCCCTTGACCTCTGCTTAAGGTCTTTAAGAAGAAAGTGAGAGGAAGTGGCAGTGTGGCTCAAAGTGATAGAGTGCTAGCTAGCCTGGAGCAAAAGAGCTCAGGTACAGCGCCCACACCCTGAGTTCAAGCCCTATGACTGGCAAAAAAAGAAAAGAAGTGGACCCATTTGCTAGTGAGAATGGGGGCCTCACCTGTCCAGGTCCCAGAGTTTGTCATGTCAGAATTGGGCTTCACCCGCCATTCAAACTCTGTCAGAAGATAGCTACAGTCTTTGCAGGGATCTCGGTCCCTGCAAACCTCCAAGTGGCTGGGCTGGCCATCACAGCCCCTGCTTCTCACTAAGTAGCTGCTGGCTAGCGCAGAGGGGGAGGGGGACCTGCCGGGGAGGGGGGAGAGAGAGGGACACACTGGAATCAGCCTGCCTGCCCCGGCTGGAACCTGAGCGGCCACTTAGGAGCCAAGGAGCCCCAGACAATGCCACTCCTGCTCCATCTACTCCGCATTTCCTCATCAGTGAAATGGAGGCCACTAATGGCCATCTTGCAGACTGCTGGGAAGCCTGAGTCACAGAGGTAAAGCGCTTAGAAGGGGCCTTAGAGGCCAGCAAGTGCCCCATAGCCAAGATCTCATCTGAGTCCCACGGCCCGGATGTGACCCCAGAAGTCAGTGGCTGCAGATCTGTCAGTCAAGTCCAGGCTCAGGAGGGACAGGCAGGGGGAGCAGCCGTCGTCTACCCCAAATATGGAGGAGGAGGCGGGGAGGGAGTTCTGGTCACTGGCCAAAAAATGATGAGTGTTCTTGATGAGCCAGGAAGGACCTGGAATGGGCCACAAAGGACCTGCTGAGGCCCAGGTGGTGTGTTCTTTGCTACTTCCCGGCACCTTTGCTAGGGAGAGGTGGGCACTGGGTTTCCAAGGAAACCCCCAGCAAATCCCCTCCTCTCTGCTCTTCCCAGGTTGGAGTATAAAGCAAGGAACCCAGGCCCTGCATGTAAATGTGCCTTGCCATTTCCCTCCCTGTGATCCCTTCCGGGGGGCGGGGGGGGGGGGAGGAGAATAGGGATGTAAAAAGTTGCCCTTTTTACAGAGGGGAGACCCAAGGGGGGAAACCAAGGCACACGCTGAACAGGGCCCATCCAATCCCAGCCTTAGTAACAGAGCCCAGCTTACAGGCAGATGCCCCGAAGGAAGCCGCCCTTGGCCCCAGCATCCCCGGGGGCCAAATGAAGGGTGAGCACGTGTGTTACATCCTTGGCTTCACCAAAGCAGCCAGGCACTCCGGCATTCTTGTCCTCACCTCACCACTGGAGCCTGGACTGCTTTATCAGAAACTTGTGGCAGCCGGGACACCCTGGGGAAAGAATGGGAACAGCTGTCCCCTACGCTGAGGTCACCAGCATTCCCACCTCTGCAGACTGCATTCCTGCCAGCGCCAGACAAGCCCAACTCCTCCCCTGGAGAAGCCTACTAGGGGAAAAGAGCCAGGCTAGATGGCAGCATGAGGCGGGTGGGAGGGGAATAAGGTTGCTAAAGGCCCACAGTGGGCCGAAGGCCACCAATGTGACAGGTAGAAACAGGTCACTGGGTCCAGATGTTGGCACCTCTGTGCTCTCACGTGGCCTCAGATCTGCCCTGTCCCTCCTCAGCTTTCATCCAGACACAAATCTCACTTTCCAAGCCCCCCCCGATGCAGGTCCCATCCTATCAGGGTCCCAAGAAAGGCAGGTCTCATTACATTATTCTTTTTGGCCTTCATTTCCTCATCTGCAAAATAGGCCAACAATAACTAGCACAGCATCTGAAACCGAAGACTAATCTGACACCATGGCATGGCCTGGGATGGTGGTACTGACTGAACACCTCCATCCTGGGACCGGCAGGAAGCTCCCTGGGTGGGTGGCTCAGGGGTCTGTTGGATCCTGGATCCTCCCACAACTCTTGGTGCCTCAGCCCAAAGGACACGGCAGAGTGCTGGGAAAATCCTCCCCCTCTCTATGGTCTTGGTTGCCCATGACAACCAAGTCATTGAGGATGACAGCACTCTGATCTGTACTGATAGGGAATGGTGTCCTTGTGTCCACAGCATCTCTTAATCTTCTTTCTTGGCCATGCTCACACTTTGAGGACCAGGAGAATGGCACCTTATGCATGGTCTCCCCAAAGGGAAAACAGACTACTACCATCCCTGCTCTTCTCCTGGGAAGCTCTCTACCTTTGCCCTCTCCATTAGGGATCTCCTCCTCTGTGTGTGTATGTGTGTCTGGCTTTTTGGACTTTCCTGCGTGGGCTGGCTTTGAACCACGATCCTCAGTTCTCAGTCTCCTGAGATTACAGGTGTGAGCCACAGATGTCCAGCTACCTTGAGAATTGAAAGATTAGCAATAACAAGTACTGAATTTAGAGTCAAGCACATAGAAGATGCTCAGTGTGTGGCCCCTATATATATTTAGGCCAGCAGTGGCTAGGCCTTTCTCCTGGCTGGCTGGTCCTGTTAGTCTCAGGATCTTACACAAACCTGGCCTAAGGCCCAGAGTGCTCTCCCCAGGGCACTGGGTTTTGTATCCCAGGATGGTCACAGATTGACTTCATGGCACAGGAACTCAGAGCGTTTCCTGGCAGGAAGGCTTCTGTTGCCTGGACATAAGAACAGCTGGTGAGAGGGGGCTGAGCGCCCTCCCCCACACACCTGAATTCCAGGGCCTGGGATGAGGTGCTTGGCATCTGAGCTTGATCATACAGAATGTCTGGCTAGTCTAGTTCCTAGTATGCCTGTGAGGCCGTAATGAATGAAGCCAGGGGGTGTTATATACCCAGCCACCTCCCTGTCCCTGTGGCTTGAGCAGACCAGGTATTTCTGGCTATGCCAGCCCAGTGTTTGGAGCCTTGAAGAAGCTAAGCAGTCCTTCTTATTACACTGGGTTAGGGCCAGACAAGGTGGCCCAGTGCACTGCATAGATGCACTCATACTGAGAGGCTAGCCACATTTACTACACATCGACAACATGGCCGGCCTAGGGCCACATAATTAGATATGTTCCTGCCAACGAGGCCAGCTTGCCATTTGGCCCCTGCTCTCCCCACGTGACAGATGAGGAAACTCAGGCTTGTCCAAGGAGTGGCATGCCTGCTTACGGCCATGTAGAGCCTGCAGTGGGAGAGCTAGGATCCAGCCCCAGAGAACAGATTTTTTTTTTAATAATTAATTTATTTTATTGTTATCAGAGCGGTGGTGTACACAGGGATTACAATTACATGAGTCAGGTAATGAGTACATTTCCCTTCATCCAGTATCTTCTGTCCCTCGCTCTTTCCCAGCCTCCCTCCTGTCTCCACCCATAAGAGTTGTGTAGTTCACTTTCATCAGTCCAGTGAGCTCCACTGCCGCTCTTTTTCACCGGTTTTCCCTCAAGTTCTGTGCCCTCCCCCCATTCTCCTGACATGAATACGTCATACATAAAGAAGGCAAAAAAATCATCAAAAAAAAAAACGTTTAAAAAGGTCATACGTGTGTGCGTGCATGTGTCTGTGTGTGTGTGTGTGTGTGTGTGTAAATTCCAAGATATGGAAGAAAACAAGAGATCTCTCTCTTGCTTTTCATTTTCTAATGGGGCTCACTGACAGTGGATCAAAGACAATCAAAAGCTAAATATAAAGTTGAGAATGCCACGTGGGAGCCCCCTGCTCCCCAAGCAGGAAAAGTGATGGATAAATACAGTCTGAAGTCTCCCCGGGCCTGCGCCCCCCTTCTGTCCTATGCCAGGGCGATCTCCCCTAAAACCTTCACAGAGCAACTAGGGCTCAGGGTGAGGAGATGCCATATTGAATGCCTGCCATACACCAGTAGAACCACACACACACACACACACACACACACACACTCAAATGCATATGGACACACACTCCCGACTCCACACGCTGCTGAGTTCAAGAACCTTCTCACCCAGTCCCTCAACAACCTGGGAGGAAGGGAGAAGAGAGAGGGACGCTGAAGTCCTAGGGTGGAGCAGTCTGCTCACCTGCCAAAGCTCCCCTGAGACTCATTCTCTCGGGTCTCAAAGCCATAGGGTGATTGACCTAGAACTCAGGACCTTGAGCTCTCCTTTTAACTTTTTCCCTGCCTCAAGGCTGGTACTCTACCACTTGAGCCACACTTCTAGCTTTTTCTGCTGGTTAGGTGGAGATACAAGAGTCTCTTGGATTTGTCTGCCCAGGCTGGCTTTGAAACAGGATCCTCAGATCTCAGCCTGCCTCCTGTATACTTAAGATTACAGGGTGTGTGTGTGTGTGTGTGTGTGTGTGTGTGTGTGTGTGTGTGTGTGTGTGTGTGTGTGTGTGTGTGTGTGTGTGTGTGTGTGTGTGTGTGTGTGTGTGTGTGTAATGGTTTATCAGAATTCTTGCTGGTCAAGGATGGAGCAGGGTAGCCTCAACCCCTGTTGTCCAGATAGGGGCCTGAGGAAAAGGGAGGCTGCTAAATCTGCTATTGATAGGCCCCTCCACGGGGAAGGGGAAAGGGGGAGGGGAGGGGGAGGGGAGGGGGAGGGGAGGGGGAGGGGGAAGAGAGGGGGAGGGGAGGGGGGCGCTCCAGCCGGCTGGTCCAGCGCTGAGCCGGGCCACACCCCTTCTGGTCTATGACTAGAGCTGGGAATGGGAAGCCAGGGTCCCCAGGGGACCGTCCTGCTCCTGGGGTGACTGTCCTTCCTGAGGAGGCCCACCCAGCCTGGCTGGCAAAATCTTCCCACGTGGAGCTGCCAGCCCAGCAGAGGTGAGTCACTGGCCCTGAGAGCAGTGGGGGGGGGGGGGCAGATGTGGGGGAGGGACAGAGGTTAAAAGCCACAGACCTCCAGGCCCTGCCAGCTCCCAGCCTCTCCGGGTTGGCACAGCCCTTGCCTCGGCTCTGGGGACCCCCATGGCCAGCTCCCAGCACCAGGCGCGATGCCTGCCTTGCTGGGGGCGGGCGGGGGGGGGGGTACCCGGAGCTCCAGGGAAGGCCCCACCTAGGGCAGGCCGCGGCACGCCCACCTCGGACGGCCCCCTCCCCGACCGACCCCCCCCCCTCCATCCCAACACGGAGGTCAAAGGTCAGCCAGGGCAGGAAGGATGCTAAGGCCCCCGAGGTAGAAGCGGCGGCGATGCTCGGGGCCCCGCACCCGCCGCCGCCGGCGGATCTTCGCCCCCGGCCCCGGCCCCGGCCCCGGCCCCGCGCCTTACCGTGGCGTCCTCCGCACCGTGGTGGCCGATGAGGCGGCTGCCCCCCGGGTGGCGCTGCGCCCAGCGGCTGATGTCGTAGACGCGGCGCTCGATGACCAGCCACTTGTCGCCGGGCAGGTGGTGCGGGCGGATCTGCTCCCAGCGGAGGGCGGGCAGCGGCGCCGCGCGCGGCGGGGGCTCCTCCCGGGGCCGCGAGCCTCCCCCGCCGGGCTCCCCGACGCCGCTCATGGCTGCGTCCTCGGGGGTCGGGGCGTGGGGAGCGGGGCGCGGGGAGGGGATGCTGCCGCGTGCCGCGTCCGCGCCGCGGGCGGAGGAGGAGGGGGCGGCGGGGAGGGAGGTCGCCTTCCCCGGGGACTCGCGCCGCCGCCTTCGCCTTCGCCTTCGCCTTCGCCGCCGCCGCCCCTGCCGGCCCCGGCCAGCCCCGCCCCGCCGCCGCGGCCGCCGTACGAGCGAGCGAGCGTGCGCCTGCCCGGCTCCGGCGCCGGCAACTTTTCCCTTTCTTATACCCACCCGCGCTGACAGCGCCCGCCGCGCCCCGCCGCGCCCGCCCCGCGCCCCGGCCCCGCGCCCGCGCCGATCCCCATTGGCTGCCCGGGGAGGGCGGGGCCGCCGGCGGCGCTGGCTTCTCCGCGCGCGGCCGCGGCCACCGCGTCCGGCCCGGCTCCGGCCGCCGCACCGCCCCCTCCCCGGGGCTCCCCGGCGGCGCCTGGGGGGACCCCTCCCTCCCTCCATCACCCCCCCCCAGCCCTGGCCCGCGCACCTCGGGCCCCGGGATGCCGTTCCACACGCCCCTTCCTGGAACTCTCTAAGTCTGGACGGCCGCAGATGTAGGGGGACATTATTTAGGGGGTGACTGTAAACAGGTTTCAAACAAAGGGCTCCCCAACATCTCCCGAGCCAGCGCTGGCCGGTGGCTGGCTTGTCGCCGCCTCTCATCCTCCCCCCCCCCATCCTCCCTCTCTACTCAATCCCTCCCTTTTTGGTGGTAGGACTGGGACTTGAACTCTGGGCCTCCCCACCCCTCCCCGCTCCGGTCCAGGCTGGCATCTTACTGTTTGTGCCACACATTCACTCCCCTGTTTGTCTTGGCCGCGTAAATGGGAGATGGGAGTCTTTGGGTGGGCTGGCTTCCAGCCCCATCCCAAGTCCCTAGCATTACAGGCTGAGTCCGCTTCTGAGTGTGGACAGACTCCCACATGGTTGGGTTTCGGTGACATAGGTGCCTGGTGCTAACGGTGAAGCAGTCACACCTATTAAGAATCACATTGTGTTCCCGGGCAGGACTTGTCAAACTTGAGCACCCATTGCAACCGCCTTCAGGGCTGGTTATTAACATACAGCAGCTGCCACACTTAATTCAAGAGGTCAGGTTGGGAGCAGAGGCCTATTTCTAGCAAGTTCCCAGGTGATGCTAACCAGTTTGTGGGGAGAAAACGATTCCGAGAATCTGAAGCACATTTCCCTGATAGGTATAACATCTTGGTCCCGTTTTATTGTGTGAGGGGTTGTTTCTAGCATACCCTGTGGTTGTCAAAATCCCCCTTGAGCTCAATTTCCTTGTATAAAATGGCACATATCCTTCTGTGCATATATATGTGTATGTGTGGATATATATGTGTGTGTATGTGTATATATATGTATATAATTTTTATTTTGTACTGGTTCTTGGGCTTGAACTCAGGGCCTGAGTGCTCTTAGCTTGTTTGCTCTGTATGAGCTCAGTAGGGATGCAACTATCCTAGGCCTAACTGCACAGAGCCTGGGCTAGCGCCATGTTTATTGCATTTATATGGATTACTGTGTCTGGGTGAATGTTGGCAAATTCTACTGTCGCTTTTTAGAATTGTTTCTTCTGAACATTTCCAGTTGATGCCTATTGAGTCTGCAGGTGATGGATGCAATACATGTGGAAACGGAAGGCTGGCAGTTACTTGTGCCACAGACAGAGCAGGAATTGAAGAAGGGCGGGGAGAACCTCTGGGGGCTTTTCTCCCCGATGCAGGAACACCTGCCTTGAGTAGCCAGGACGATCAGAGAGATCTGGGAAGCTGCCACTCATGGGAGCTGCTGAATCCCGTGCACAGAGTGGAGGTGGAAGGGATGATGGGAACTTCTTTACCCCCTCTCAATCACATACATTGTTCCCCCTGCGCACAAGGGATGAAGCAGCGGACTCCTGAGGGAGTCCTGGCCCTGCCTTCAGCAGCCTGCTGGGCAGATGTGGCTTTCTGAAGCTCCTTCCCTGGGCTTGGGCCTGGTTTCAGCCCAGATGTGGGTAGTGGTCAGGGGTTAGCATAGATTACAACTCCATGTGTTCTAGACACACCATGAGAGATGGGGAAGGTGAAGACAGATTTCCCCAGGAGCTAAGCCAAGAGCAGGGCTTAGGCCACGCCACCCCTCTGGCCACATCAGTCCCGCATGAAGTGACAGGTGGTTGGGCCCTCGGTCTACCTGCAGCTTACATTGTGACCGTCTTCGCCCATGTTAGTCCTCTACAGGCCTCGGAGGCTTCCATAGACCGCCTTAAACTCTTTTGCTTCCAACCCAGGACAACGTGGGACTCCAGGCAGGGCAGCCTGGGCCTCTCAGACCACTTGGAAAGGGAGAGGCGTCACTCAACATTCCTGAGCTGCCATTGGGCTGGGGCCAGGCTGTGTGTGTGTGTGTGTGTGTGTGTGTGTGTGTGTGTGTGTGTGTGTGTGTGTCGCACACGGAGAGAGGAGGGGACTGGCCAGCTGTAGTTTTTGGTTTTTTGGAGGGGAGGGAAGTGAGGAAGTTTGATACAAGAGAGAACTCCTTGAATGCAGCCTCTGCCCCCAGTTGCCCGCCATGGAGACCTCTTCCTGGACCCACTGAAATCACCGCCCCACATAGAGCTACCAACTACGGTCCTGGAGCCAGGTGATATTCATGGAATGCCAGGAAGGCTGGGCAAGCTAATCAGGCTAGTCAGAGTCTGGCAGGGCAGATTTGAGAAAAGGCTCTGGGCCTATCCAAAAGAGTGGTCTCAAAATCCTAGCTACTCAGGAGGCTGAGATCTGAGGATCCTGGATCGAAGCCAGCCTGGGGAAGAAAAGTCAGTGAGCCTCTTATTGCAAATGAACCATCTGAAAACCGGAAGTGGAGCTGTGGCTCAAAGTGGTGGAGTGCTAGCCTTGAGAAGGAAAAAAAAAAAAAAGCTCCCAGGCCCTGAGTTCAAACCTCATGACTGACCAAAAAAAAAAAAAAATTATGAATGATTCCACATAGACACAGAAGGGACTAGAGTCAAAGCATTCCTATTTGCTTTGAGTTGCAGCTCAGCCCAAAGGGAGCTTGGTTATCAGCTCCACACAGGACCCTTCTGGGAAGGCAGGGTGAGGGGAGGCAGAGACTGCAGAATTATATAAAAGGTTTGGATGGGCTGGGAAGGTGGCTCATGCCTTGCATGCATGAGGCCCTGGGTTCAATTCCTCAGCACCACATAAGCAGAAAAAGGTAGGCCTCCTCAAAACACTTCTTGGCAGAAAGGGTCTGAACCCAAATGGGCAGCAAAGGTGCAAAAATGATCAACTAACGAACAGAGCTATAGGTCAAAACCACAGTGAGGGACCCTCTCACATCTGATTGGGCTGCGATCAAAAACCCCATAAAGTGTTGGGCACTGGGGGTTCATGCCTGTAATCTGAGACTCGTCTCCAATTAACTACTAAAAAAGCCAGAATTAGAGCTGTGGCTCAAATAGCAGTGCGCTAGCCTTGAATGAAAAAGCTCAGGGACAGAGGCCTGAGTTCAAGCCCCAGGACCAGCGCACCCCCCCACTCACATAAAGTAATGTGTTGATGAGGATATGGAGACATGGAGCCCTTGTGCACTGCTGCTGAGGGTATAAAATGTTGCAACCACTATGGAACACTGTATGGAGGCCCTCCATTGAAAAACTACCAGACCATCCAGCAATCCTACCTGGGGGAATCTATCTAAAAGAACAGAAAGCAAGGCCTCCTGTGGTATTAATGTGCTCATATTCGCTCATAACAGCATGATTCACAAGAACAAAGAGGCAGAAGAAACTCACACCCACGTATGGATGAGGTCTGTCCATTAGAATCACTTTGGAATGGGATGTTATTCATATACGATGGAATATAGCCCTAAAAAGGAAATCCTGCCGCACAATACTACATGCATGAACACTGAGGACATTATATGCAAGGCATAGAAGACAATGACTCTATTTATTATCCCAATTTAAAAATGTCTGCAGGGTGTTCACATTCAGAGACTAAAAGCAAGCTGGGCACTGATGGCTCCATGCCTGTAATCCTAGCTACTCAGGAGACTACCATCTGAAGATCATGGTTCAAAGACAGCCTAGACAGAGAAGACTGTGAGACCTTTATCTCCAATTAACTAGCAAAAGACTAGAAGTGGAGGTGTGACTCAAGTGGTATAGCACCAGTCTTGGGTAAAAAAGCCAAGCAAAAGCAAGAGGCCCTGAATTCAAGCTCCAGTACACACACACACACACACACACACACACACACACACACACACACACACACACACACACACACACACACACACACACACACACACGGCAATATTTAGAATGTTCCTTGCCAGCAACATGGCATTTAGTTCTAAAAGATGCAAAAGTTCTGCAGATCTACTTCAGAATAGTGGATTAGGTTAATGCTACTCAGCTGTACACTTAAAACATGACAATGGTAAATTTTGCATTTTGTAAACCACAATAAAGAAAAAAAAAAGCCAGGTGCTTGTGGCTCACACCTGTAATCCTAGCTACTCAGAAGGCTGAGCTTTGAGGATTGTGGTTCAAAGCCAGTCCAGGTAACAAAGTCTGTGAAACTTGTCTCCAATAAACAACCAGAAAACCGGAAGTGGTGCTGTGGCTCAAGTGGTAGAGTGCTAGCCTTGAGCTGAAGAGCTGAGGGACAGGGCTCAGGCCCAGAGTTCAAGCCCTGTGACCAACCAACTAAAAAACAAAGGGGGGGGAGGGAGAGAGCGAGAGGGAGAGGAGGGGCTGGGGATGTGGCTTAGTGGTAGAGTGCTTGCCTAGCATGTATGAAGCCTTGGGTTTGATTCCTCAGTACCACATCAACAGAAAAAGCCAGAAGTGGTGCTGTGACTCAAGTGGTAGAGTGCTAGCCTTGAGCAAAAGCGGCTCAGGGACAGTGCCCAGGCTCTGATTTCAAGCCCCAAGACTGGGGAAAAAAAAAAGGAAAGGAAGAAAGAAAGGAAGGAAGGAAGGAAGGGAAGGAGGGAAAGAAAGGAAGAAAGAAAAAGAAAGAGAGAGAGAGAGGGAAGGAGGGAGGGAGGGAGGGGCTGGGAAGGTGGCTCAGTGGTAGAGTGCTTGCCTTGCATGCATGAGGCCCTGGGGTCGATTCCTCAGCGCCACATAAGCAGAAAGAGCCTGAAGTGGTGCTGTGGCTCAAGTGGTAGAGAGTTAGCCTTAAACTGAAGAGCTGAGGGGCAATGCCCAGGCCCAGAGTTCAGGCCCCATGACCAACAAAAAAGAAAGAAAAAAGGCAGCGCTGCAGAGGCCATTTAACCCAATTTTCCCAACTGATAAATCAAAAGGCTGAGAGAAGTGGCTTGCTCTGGGATCCGGACAAGTATGAATGCTCAGGATGTTACACAAGGCCCTGGGCTTGGGTTTGGTGCCACCATCCACAGAGGCCAGGCTAAGGGCTGCCTCTTAAGACGTTGCTAAGGAGGATTCAAATGGTTCCTATGCGCCAGGCCCATTGAGAGAGGCCTGCATTATCGAGAACATTCACTTAAAAACAACTGTGCAGCTGATGTCAGCCAGCCCTTCCCAGCCACCTCCAAGAGCCACTGAGAACAGCTGGACTGGGGTAGAACGTGAGAAGCAGAGAGATTCGAATTCCAGCTCCGCGATTATGGACTGATCCCATTTCTGAACTTTTTTCCCAAGCCAGGCATCAGTAGATGGCTCACATCTGTAATCCCAGCTACACAGGTGGCTGAGATCTGATGACATTCTCAGACAGACTGGGTAGAAAAAGTCTATATAGATGCTTATCTCTAAGTAACTAGCAAAACGCCAGCAGTGGAGGTATGGCTCAAGTAGCAGAGTGCCAGCTTCAATGGAAAAAGCTAAAGGACAGCATCCAGGCCCTGAATTCATGCCCCAGGACTGGAACATACACATACAACTCACAGTACCGAGGATGGAACCCAGGGCCTGGTGCATGCTGGGAAGTACTCTACCTTTCAGCTACAATTCTAGCCATCTGTATCTCTTAAAGAATTAAAGCCAAACTACAGGCATTTCATAAAAGCCCTATAGGACCGTTAACACTCATTCTTATCCGCTGGCCACCATGGCTGTTTCCTGACCTTTCAGTGCCTCAGTCTACCAACCTCAGAGAAAGTTGTTCTAATACTGAAGTGAGTTGTTAGAAGGGCTTGGAGCCAGCCATGCCCAGCCCATAATCAGTTGATGTTAGCAGTTGTTGTTGTAAAGCAACGTGTGGGTCCCTGTTCACCATGGCTTCACGGGGGCCTGACAGTGCCCCACTAGTCTGGGGTGTGGGGCTCCGGAGTGTTTGCTCCTGCCTTCATGGTCTTGGCTGGATCTGAGGCTCCAGAGCTCTGGTATTTTTGTTTTGCCCCCAACTGACCCATAGTTGACACGGTGCCCGACAGAAAGAAGTGTTGCTGTGCAGAAGGTGCCCTGTGCCCCACTTTGGCACATGTGCTTTTCCCAATGCACCCCCCCCCACCTTTCTGCGTGATAGTCCTAGGGCTTGAATTCAGGGCCTAGGCACATTCCCTTAGACTTCTCTGCTCAAGGCTAGTGCTCTCCCACTCAAGCCACTGCTCCACCTGTTTTTTTTTTTAATTGGAAGTAAAGGTCTCATGGACTTTCCTGCCCAGGCTGGCTTTGAACTGCAGTCCTCAGATCCCTGCCTCCTGAATAGCCAGGATTATAGGCGTGAGCCACCAGCACCTGGCCCTTTCCTTTACCTGGCACCCTGGAATTTGTTTAGCACAGAGAAGTCCACTGTATGGAATGGATTCAGGTGACAGGAGGATTTGGGTGACAGGAGGCCAGGCCTGGGAGGGACTGAACCTACAAGGGGCAACAATGGCATGTAGGAACAAAGGGGTGAGGAAGGGTCAGGTAAAGAGGCGGCAGAGCCCGGAGCACTTGCACAGCCGGGCTGCCCTGCCAACCCTCTTATTCTGGGCCTCAGGTGTCACCAGCCCCAGCACCCACTGCCTCAACCCACAGCTGCTATGCTCTGCTGCCCAGGAAGGCATAAAGTCCTCCAGGTGTTGGTGAAGGCCAAGACACCATAGCTCCTCCTCTGTCCCACTGTGGGTCCTTGGAGAATCTAGCCACCCCCTACCCTCTTTCATCTGTGTCTGCTGTCCCTTGCAAAGAACCCACCCAAGACCCGGGGGTGGGGGGGAGAGGCGGGAAGGATCCTAAACTTCCATGCTCATGTCAGTCTCCCCCTTCCTCTGTATTGGCAAACCAAACCAATGGATCCTGCACTGCCCACAGGCAACCTGGATGCTTCAACTCTGGACCCCAAGGCTGCTGCTATCATAGACTGGAGGTCATCATTCAGGGGTGGAGGGACCCCGAGGTAAGGATTGGGAGAGGGAGGCTGCCCCCCACCCCTGCAATACTGAGGAGAACTCCAAAAGTCTTCAGTAACAGCAGGAAAAGTGACCAGCAGGATTTGGGGTTAATCCCAAGCACGAGGGCGGGCAGGGAAAGGATTTGGTTTCATTCCTTCAGATGCCCAAGCCTTGACCAGAGCTCCAGGGCGCAGGAGTGAAGGCAGGCCACCCCTGTCCAGCCCCTACCAACAAAGCCTTCCTTTATTAAATAGAGATTGTGTTACATTCCGTCCAAAGGAGGAAATCGGGACATGGTGAGGGACATGTCCAGGTTAGCGCCCCTAACCCTGGTCTGTTCTGAGTGGGCCGTGACAGGTGGGCTTGGGCCCAGGTCCTGCCCACTTCTCCTAGTCCCACATACAGGGACCCTCCCTTCCCCCTCCCCCCACTGTGGCTGCGAATATGTCCTGAGGCCCCCTCTGTATCACACTCTGGAAGGAAAAGGGCTCCAGTCCAGCAGCTGTTTCGGGAGCAGGAGCTCCTGAGGCCAGGAATGAGATGGAAAGGTCAGGGGGGACAGGGCAGCCTGAATGCACAGGGAAGATGGAGGGGCCTGGACCAGCACTTGTGCAGGTTGGAGGAGAGAGCTGTTAGGAAGCCCTGCTTGCACACAGGCCCTCAGAATAACAAGAGCCACTGGGGACAGTCCCAACACCCAAGCCCACCAGGGAGCAAGTTGAAGGATGGACACAAGGGGGCGCTGGTAGATGGCAGATACCCTGATATCACCATCAGCCCCTTTGTGGAGCTGTGGCAGTAACAGTAGCAGCTCCTGGGATGGGGGTGGGGAGCAGCTGTCTCCAGGTGTCTTCTCCCAAGGGCCAACCCCCCCCTTAAATATGGCTCAGGGCTCCTTGGTCTTTGGTGCTTTCTGGAAATTCTTCTGGTGGTTAGTCAGTGGAGAAGATAAAGGGTCATCTCATGCTGTCCAGGCCAGTTTGTCCCTCTGTCTGTCCTGGGAAGGACATTTGGTCCTGGCTCAGTGGTGCCTTCATAGCTTGGCTGTTTGTCCTTTTCAGCTTCTGGCTCAGGGCTGTTTTCAGGACCCTGTCATCCTGTTTGTCATGAGGCAGATGTCTTGCTCCAGCTCAGAGTCCCCCTCCAGGCCATGCGTGCTAGGCCTCCTGGGGGAAGAAGCCAAGCTTGGCCAGTGACATTTCCTTTCTCAGCCTCATGATCTCCCAGAACATTGGCTCGGCTGGGAAGAGAAGGGAGAGAGGGAGAAAGGGAGAGAAGGGAGAGAGGGAGGGGGGGAAAAGAGAGAAAAGAGAGAGAGAAAAAAGGGAGGGAGCTCATGGTCACCTCGAGCAGTGACCACATTGCCACATACTCTTCAGTGATAATGGGGAGAGACACAGCCATGGGGAAGTTTCTATAGAGCTTCCTTGGCAGAAAATACCTCTGGACCCAGGTACCCCGGTACCCATGCCAGCTGCAGGCCTCTTCCACCACTCTTTTCCCCATGGGACTCAGCACCAAGGAGGATTAAAAGCTAACCCACAACCTTAACCATCTCCTGGGGGAGCCCCAGTGTGCTGCCACTGTCCAGGGCAGGTATTCCCCGAAGGCATTTGTCTGCCCTGTCCCTCCCCTCGTCTCCCTGTTCCGCCTCTCTCCACCCATCCCGGCCCCTCAGCACCATTCCCGAAGCCTCCACCAGGGGGCGCTCACCATCCTGTCGCACCAGGCCTTGCTGGATGTAGCGAATGTAGGTGAAGAAGTTGCACACTGCAGTTATCTGTGGGCAGAAGGAGAGTGTGGCCTGATACCAGAGCAGGAAGCCCCAGGGACCTGAGTAGGAGTCCCTGGGAGTAGAAGTCCACTAATGTCCACCCATGGTCTAGAGGCTAGTGAGACACCATTCTGGTAGCCACCGGGAAGGACCCATCTGCAGAGATGCCAAGCAGATGGGGATGGACCTCTTATGGTACATGGGGACCCTACTGGAGCCTGTCCCCAGGTCAAGGCCCCATCCAGATGCTGAGAAGGTAGGCTGGTGTTAGCTGACAGGTGCCTTCTTCTGCACCCCTACCCCACCCTGCAGACCTCAGCCAATGACAGTTGACTGACTCAGAGGGAACTCAAAGCCACCAACTCGCCTGGTGGCACCAGCTCTGCCCCAGTCCCTAGGGATCTGACAAGGTGGCACAACTTGGCTCCTTTCCTTGTGCCCACTTGGCTTCTTCTGCTCTCAAGAGTTATGGGAGGGGCTGGGAATGTGGCTTAGTGGTAGAGTGCTTGCCTGGCATGCATAAAGCCCTGGGTTCAATTTGTACAGAAAAGGCTCAAGTGGTAGAGTTGCTAGCTTAAGCAGAAAAGAAGATCAGTGACAGTGCCCAGGCCCTGAGTTGAGTTTAAGCTCCAGGACTGGCAAAAAATAAAAGTTACAGAAAACTCAGTGAGACCAAAGAAGAATACGTAGGAGAGGAATACAAAGGCACAATGCTTATGTGACTCTGATGGTATAAAATAATATTTATAGGAATGAACTCCAGGTAATGGAAATAAGAGGCTTTTTTACTTTGTTGCCATTTTCGTTTTCTCTTTGTCTTGTTTGTTCATTTATCTGTCTTTGGGAGGGTAAGGGGGAGCACAGAAATGGAGGGACAAAGGGTGAACAAATGCAGCAGTGGTACTCACCGAGCACTATGTTGAAAATGAGCTATACAACTTGTGGGTGGGGATGGAAGGGAAAAACAGAGCAAGTAAGGGAAGGGGCGACATTGGCTAAAAAGGAATATAATCTTTTTTGTGGGGTGGTCAGTCCTGGGGCTTGAACTCAGGGCCTGGACACTGTTCCTGAACTTCTCAAGGCTAACATTGTACCATTTGAGCCACTTTGTGCTTTTTCTGTTTATATGTGGTACTGAGGAATTGAACCAGGGCTTCATTCATGCTAGACAAGTACTCTACCACTAAGCCACATTCCAGCCCAGGAATATACTCTTTACTTGACTTATATAATTGTAATCTCTCTGTATTATCATCTTTACAATAAAAAATTTTTTAATGAAAAAACACACATATATTCAATAACTTAAAAAAAAATCTCCTACTAGCCAGGTGCTGGTAGCTCACACCTGTAATCCTAGCTACTCAGGAGGCTGAGATCTGAGGATCACAGTTCAAAGCCAGCCCAGGCAGGGAAGTCCATGAGACTCATCGCCAATTAACCATCAGAAAACTGGAAGTGGCACTGTGGCTCAAGTGGTAGAGTGCTCACTTGGGCTGAAGAGCTGAGGGACAGCGCCCAGGCCAAGTTCAAGCTCCACAACCAATCCCCACACCCCCAAAAATCTCCTACTATATGTCAGAGATTATGCTAGCTAAAATTCTAAATAAGGAGCGCTTACAGTTCATGACTACAATAAAATGTTTCTGGTCCTATAATAGAAAAATAGAAAAAAGAAAAAAGAAAAAAAAAAGAAAACGAGTCACAAGGAAGTCTGTCACTCCAGGCTGGCTCTAGGGAATCCAGCCGAGGTAGTGGGAGGTAGCTGGCAGCTGGGCCCACAAGAGCCCCCACAGGACACCTAGGAGGAGCCCTATGTGTAAGGCACCCACAGGCTAGAGAAGCAAGGCTGGGTGGTGTGAGACTGAGCCCAGTGCCACATGGGAAGGGGAGGAGGGGAGGCTGCGGTGGGGTGGGGTCACTTCGGACAGTAGGTAGGTAGTGGACACCCATGAGAGATGCAAGGGCAGAGAGTGGGGGAAAGTGGTAGCTGAGATCTGAGGACTGTAGTTCAAAGCCAGCCCAGGCAGGAACGTCTGTGAGACTCTTATCTCCAAAAAAAAAAAAACCACAAAAAATACCAGAAAACCAGAAGTGGCACTGTGGCTCATGTGGTATGCGCTAGCCTTGAACTGAAGAGCTGAGGGACAGTGCTCAGGCCGAGTTCAAGCCCTATGACCAACCAAAAAAAAAGGAGGAAGAGAAGGAGGAGGAGGAGGAAGAGGAGGAGGAGGGGGAGGGGAAAGGAAGGGGAGGAGAAAGAAGAGGAGGAGGAGGGGGGAGGAGGGGGAGGAGGAAGAAGAGGAAGAGGAAAGAAAATTAAAGGAAAGAGCCAGGCACTGGTGGCTCATACCTATATTCCTAGCTACTTGGGAGGCTGAGATCTGAGGATTAAGGTTCAAAGCCAGCCTGGTAGGAAAAGTCCATGAGACTCATCTCCAATAAACCACTCAGAAAACCAGAAGTGGCATTGTGGCTCAAGTGGTAGAGCGCTAGCTTGAGCTGCAGAGCTAAAGGAGAGCACGCAGGCCCAGAGTTCAAGCCCTACGACCATCAACCAAAAGAAAAAAAGAAAAAAAAAAGTAAGAGTGAGGGGACTTGTGGCTCCCAAACAAGGGTGTGGACAGCCATCTACGGGGCAAGGGGTGCAGACGTGGTGGCTAGAAGCACCCAGATTGTACCCTGGGGTATATCTCTGTCCAGAGAGATCACATGGCAGGAACTGTGGGCAATCTTTAGCAGCTGAAGGGGTCGCTACCCTACAAAGACCCCATCCTGCAAGCATGTGGGACTGAATTTGACCACATTAAGCCCAGCCTGAACCACATGAGCTCAGAAGGGAATCCAGCCCTGCTTGACACCTGACTACAGCCATATGGAGTCACTGAGTAAAACCCCACTCCTAGCCCAGGGGACCGGTGAGAGCCATTGCATCTGGAACAGCAATTATGTCCAGAACGTTATGTCTGTCACACAGCAGTAGCAGACTAAGACACCTGACTTCGCTGTGGCTCACATTCATCTCTCCGTCTCTGAGCCCGAATCTCACACCCTGCAGATCTAGGCGAAGTCTTGAGTTGTGCTCCAGGCCTGGAGCCCCGAGTCACCCACCCTGGTGTGGCCCCAAAGTGTGACTCACCCTGGCCCGGGAGGATGGCGAGATGTAGTAGTGGCTTTCCGAGTCCCCTAGCCGGATGCGGTGGTGACAGGTGCGGGCCAGCCCGCTCAGGGCACACGTGCTGGAGGGGGCAAAGGTGGCAGCAGGAGCTGACAAGACTGCCTCCCCCCCCCCGCCCCACTCCCCGGTTCACAGAGAGGAGATGGCAGCAAGAACAGGCATCCAAGGAGTGGCCGGCCGGCCTGCCTTCCCACCCAGCTTCTGAAGGAGCCCACGGTCAGGCAAGTTGAAGGGTGGTCTCAGGAATCCATGCAGCAGACCTTAAATCCTGGGCCAAACCCCTTGTCTCCCCCTCTTTTACTGGGAGCTTCAGACCTGGCCACCTCTTTCCCCACCCGTGCAGGAACTGAGGTACTCAGCTGACACTAAATCAAGCCCCTCCAGAGTACTCAGTGGCCTGCCCGCCAGCCTCACTAAGGATCATTGGATATTTATTGGCAGGAAACACAGCCAACCACTGACAATTAGGGCCCAGAACTCTCATAGGACAGAGCGTGGGGGGGGGGGGGCGGGGAGACAGCCAACACGCATGCGCTAGGCTGGTCAGAAAGAGACACATCTCCCAGCCTCTCTGGAAAGCCTGCAGGAAGAGGTGGGGGGGGGGGGGAGGAAAGTCCATGACTGGGGGAGGGGGGACGGGCAGGCATTTTTGCCAAAAATGCTACCTGGCCCTCTCATTATGTCTCAGCATTGCCAGGCTAGGTCATATACCCCAGGGCTGAATGCCACAGACCTGCCCACCCTCAGGCCCCACACCAGGACTCAGGAGCCCTGAGACTCAGCCCATCCAAGCCCTGGGTACAGACTCCAGGCTGGGCGTCCGTGCATGGGCAGGGAGTGGACAAGGCCCTGAGCTTACTTGCTGCTGGAGCTACCACACTCAATAGTGGCCATCTTCACTGCGGGCAGTGTCTGCGAAGCAATGGGCTCGATGGTCAGTGTATTGTCTTCCACAGCAGCCCGGACAAGGGCGGAGAGCTGTGGTGGACCAAGGAGAGAAGTGGGGTGGTGAGGTAGGGTCTCTGGGTGTGTGTGGGGTCCCTGCCAGCCCCCCCGATCCACCTCACCTCATGCATGGAGAAGTCCAGGCAGGGGCCCACATCCTCTCGGTAGACTCTTTCCAGGAAGGGGCAGGTCTTGTCGAGGGTGGGCGATGCCCTCCAGGCCTGGAACTCTGCAAACAGGGTTGTGTCCACCTAAGGGGAGGTGAGCCAAGGGTGGGGACCGTCAAGGTCGAGGGCCAGTCAAGGGGCCAGTCAAGGGGAGAGGTGGGAGGGCCCTCTGTGTGGCTGGCAGCCATGCAGACAAGGACACCAGGGCTTCCCATCTGCCTTTGCACCCAAGACGTCGGAGCTGACTGTTCTCTCAGAGGAGTTTAAAATGTCTGGGTGCTTCAAGATCGCAGAACTGAGCCAATGGCTAATACCTGGAAACCTAGCACTCAAGAGGCTGAAATCTGAGGATTATGGGTCAAAGCCAACCCAGGAAAGAAAAGTCTCCACCAAAAAGCAGACATGGAGCTGTGACTCAAGTAGTAGAGCATTAGCCTTAAGCAAAAAAAGCTCAGAAACAGAGCTCAGGTCCTGAATCCAAGCCCCAGGACTGACACCAAAATAATAATAGTAATAATAATAATAATAATAATAATAATAAGCCGGTGCCAGTGGCTCACACCTGTAATCCTAGCTACTCAGGAGGCTGAGATCTGAGGATCACGGTTCAAAGCCAGCCTGGGCAGGAAAGTCCATGAGACTCTTATCTCCAATAAACCACTAGAAAACCGGAAGTGGTGCTGTGGCTCAAGCGGTAGAGCGCTCGCCTTGAGCTGAAGAGCAGAGGGACAGTACCCAGGCCCAGAGTTCAAGCCCCATGACCAACAATAATTATAATTATAATAATAATAATAAAGATTACAGAATTGGCATCATCCTAAAGACCCACATGGAGCCTGTAAGAATCCAATCTGCAGGTCCCTGAGGGTCAGGACATACACACAGGTACAAGCGTGCGCACAGGGGAAACACAGGTACATGCATGCACACAGAGGAGAAAACACTGGCACACGCATGCACAGAGGGGAAAATGCAGGCACACGCATGCTCCCAGAGGGGGAAACGCAGGCACACACGTGCGCACAGAGGGGAAAAACACAGGCACACGCATGCACACGGAGGGAGCACACCAGGTTGCCCTGCTGTATACTTAGAGGAGGAGAAGCCGGCCTGCCCGGGGCTGCATGCAGTTGAGTGAAGCCCAGAGGAGAACAGAAAGGGAAGCCCCTGGTCTGCAGCCATTACCTGTCGGAAAAAGGAGGAAGAGGTAGCAGAAGTAGGGGCTGTGACCGGCTCTCCAGGCAGGAGCTGCCAGGCCGGCTCATAGGTGAGGTGGATGGCCTTGCTGGGGATGACACAGAGGAGCAGGGAGAGTAGAGGAGGGAGCCCAGGCTGGGCCAAGGGAAAAAGACAGACACACAGACAGACACAGACAGACACACACACACACAGAGATAGACAAGAAGGAAGAGGACGTATCAATTTCTGGTTAAAAGCTCAGGTCAAGCCGGGCGCTGGTGGCTCATGCCTGTAATCCTAGCTACTCAGGAGGCTGAGATCTGAGGATCACAGTTCAAAGCCAGCCCGGGCAGGAGAGACCATGAGACTCCTATCTCCAATAAACCACCAGAAAACCGGAAGTGGCACTGTAGCTCAAGTGGTAGAGCGCTCGCCTTGAGCTGAAGAGCTGAGGGACAGCGCCCAGGCCCAGAGTTCAAGCCCACGACCGACAAAAAAAAAAGGGACACAGGGAGGAGAAGGGCTTTGCTTATGTTTCCTGCAGAGATGGAGGAGTGCACTAAGCTTGGGGGGGCTGGCTTGAGAACCCCTAAAAGCTGAATTCCTCCCAGTATTTCTCTCCAGTGTCTCTCCCAATGCAGCCCCGGCCGGCTCTGGCCTTGGGTCTTGGTAGTTCTTCCTGTGGCATAAGGGGTTCTGAGGGATGGCCTTACTTTCCCACTACAAGGCCAGGGCGACAGAGATCGCTGAGATCAAGGGGTGGTCCTAGGCCTCAAAGCTATAGCCATACAGGACCCAGGGGGCCTCACAGTCTACGCCAAGCCTTTTAAGGCTCAGGCAATGTGTGTCTTCCCGGAGGACCTAAGGAAAGATCCTCTGGGTTCAAAACCAGATTCCCATTTAGAGACCACAGGCCACTGCATGGAGTCAACAAGCAGTATCAGACCGCTCATGTTACAGGAGGCTAAGAAGATGGAACTTCCCAATCTTCATAGCTCAGAGAATATGGAGGCCCAGAGAGGTGCAAGGCAGGCTCGGGGGCACACAGCGGGAGGGGGGCGCGGCGGGGGTTAGGCTGGCTCTCACTGGCTTCTGATCTAGCTGGCACAGGAGCCCTTTCTCCATCCGGTGCCCATCGCCGGCCTGCCATCTCACCTCTTTGCCCTCCTTGTCTGGGGTGAGCGTTCTCCCTGCAGCGGGGCATACGACAGGGCAGAGGGCATTGCTGGTGCTCTTATGGCGTGAGTGGCCCTTTCGGGGCCCGGTCTTGGTAGGGCTCAGCAGTTGGGGGTGGAGTTCACGGTTGGGAGAGGCTGGCGTGGACGTGATGACCAGGGTCTTCAAGGCCGTCACCTCTGCCTGTAGCATGTCAATCTGGCAGGGATGGGAGGGAAGTCAACGTTAACTTAATGCCAGCCCATCCCCAGGGGCAGCTGGTACCAAACCCTTCCCGCCGCAGGGACCAACACGCCCCATTTTATAGATAGGAAAACTGAGGCCATATTCTGCGAGGTGGTTAGGACCAAGTGTCTAGAAGCTCCTGGGCTCTCCATGAGTGAGGAACAGCCCTGGCCTCCTATGGGGGCGGGGGGGGGGGGGGCGGGGGGAGAGGGAAGAGAGTCAAACAGCCTGTGAGAGAGGAAGCTACTGGAAGAAGGTTCTGCTTTGTAAGGGGTTTGGGAGGAGAGAGAGGAAATGACACAGTGTCCTCCAATTCCCTGGAAGGCTCAGGAAAGTCTCTGTTACAAGAGAAACACGGAGTTGGGGTATGGGCTATGAGATCTCAGACCCCTGGCCTGCCCTCCCTGGACCTGTGGTGGCCAATGACGGTTGAGCCGGGGGCCAGGCCAGAGCCCTGTGGTCCAGGCAGACAAAGAGCGGTTCTCACCTTGCCCCAGGCCTCCTTGAGCTGTTTTTCGGACGTAGCCTGCTTCATGTTGGCCTCCCGAACCATCTTATGGGCTTCCTGGAAGAGGGCAGCCTCTGCATCAGCGGTTCGGGAGTCACTGGACACCTGGGCCACCCCTTCCCAGGCTCCCCTGCCCGCCTGCCCACCCGGGTACCTCGAACAGGCTGGCTGTCAGTTCCTCTAGCTCCCGCTCCAGCTGTTCACGCACCTTGTACAGTCGCTCACATTCCTCATCCTTCAGCTTCAGCTCCTGTGCCGGGCAGAGGCTGTCAGCCCTGGAAGACCCTAGCCAGGCTCTGGTGGGGGGGGGGGGATTGGCCCCCCCAACCAGGCTCTGCCCCACCCACAAGCATCTGGTAGGTGACTCTGGACACCAGCCTACTTTCTTGGTGCCTCAATACTTTGAACTATTTAATTCATGGCACAAGGGTAAAATCTTGCGTGTCAGCCCATCAGAGCTTGGAGCAAGGTGGTTGTTGTTTTCTTTTGCCTATACTAGGTTTTGAACTCAGGGCCTAGGTGCTGAGCGTTTTTGCCCAATGCTAGTGCCCTACCACTTGAGCCATGCCTCTACTTCCAGAGTTTTTGGGTGGTTTATTGGAGGTAAGAGTCTCAGCCTGATGCCCGGTGGCTCACACCTGTCATTCTAGCTACTCAGGAGGCTGAGATCTGAGGATCATGGTTCAAAGCCAGCTCAGGCAGGAAAGTCCATGAGACTCTTATCTCCAATAAACCACTCAGAAAACTGGAAGTGGTGCTGTGGCTCAAGTGGTAGAGCACTTGCCTTGAACTGAAGAGCTGAGGGACAGCGCCCAGGCCCAGAGTTCAAGCCCCACGACTGACCACAAAAAAAAACAAGAGTCTCACAAACTTTCTTGCCCGGGCTGGCTTCCAATCACAATCCTCAGACCCCAGCCTCCTTGGGTAGCTAGGATTAACAGGCATGAGCTACCCAGGATGAATTTGGAGCAAGTTTTTTGATAGATCAGGATACAGCTCAATAGTTAAAGCAGATGTTCAGCAAGTCAAAGAGGTCCTGGGTTCTATCCCCAGCACCAGAAAGGAGAAGACATAAGAACTGGGCTCTTCCATGTCATTTCTGGTTGCACAGCACTGACTCAGTGTACAGTAGGCCTGGGTAAGTTTGCATAGACTCATGACCCCTTCCCTTGGCCACCTCCATGGCTCCTCTTCACTGAGCACCCCACACACTGCCTTGGGCCCCCACCTTCTGGGCTTTGTGCAGCTCCTCCTTCAGGAACTCTGAGCCCTTCTCTCGGATCTCCATGGAGCTGCTGCGCAGGCGTGACACGTCCAGGTGGGCAGCTGTGGGGCCCTCCTCGCCTTGGGCCTTCTCCCCTGCAGAGGTCTCCACCAGGGCTCCTGGGGATTCCCTGTGGCTCTTGCAGGGACCCACGCTCTTCCAGGAAGCTGGGACAGTGAGGGGTGGCGGGAGCCCCTCTTCTGGCTGGGGTGAGCTGCGAGGAATCAAGCAAACCATGGCATCAGCAGACACAAAGGTTGAGTTCTGCACAACTGAGCAGGAACCGACCCGGGGCAATGTGCATCTGCCACGTGGGCCTCAGTTTGACCATCTGTGAAATGGGATCACTGCAAGCTACAGCTAAGAGCTAGGACAGGGCTCAGACACCTCTGCCAACCCCACTGCCAGCCTAGGACCTACAGCTGCCTGTGGCACTCAGTGAGTGTTAAGCACATGCCCAGTGTTCAGTGTGCACTTATTAAACACGCAGGTGACTGTCAATGCAGCAGTGTTGGATGTGTGTGCTGGTACTGGGGCTTGAACTCAGGGCCTGGTAACTAACCGACAGATTTTTCCATTCAAGGCTGGTGCTCTACCATGTGAGCCATACGTGTACTCCAGCTTTTCTTTTTTTCTTTTTTTAGCTGGTCCTGGGGCTTGAGCTCTGGGCCTAGGCGCTGTTCCTGAACTTTTGTGCTCAAGACTAGTGCTCTACCACTTGAACCACAGCTCCACTTCTGGCTTTTTGTGGTTAATTGGAGATAAGAGGAACCACAGTCTGCAGTCCTCAGATCTCAGTCTCCTGAGTAGCTAGGATTACAGATGTGAGCCACCTGTGCCCAGCCACGCTGGCTAATTGGGGATAACAATCTCATGGAGGCCAGGTGCCAGTGGCTCATGCCTGTAATCCTAGCTACTCAGAAGACTGAGATCTGAGGATCTTGGTTCAAAGCCAGCCTGGGCAGGAAAGTCCGTGAGCCTCTTCAATTAACCACCAGAAAACCAGAAGTGGTGCTGCAGCTCGAGTGATAAGAGCGCCCTCCTTGAGCTGAAATACTCAGGGACAGTGTCCAGGCCCAGAGTTCAAGCCCCACAACCAACAACAACAAAAGAGAATCTCATGTACTTTTCTGCTTAAGGTTGGCTTCAAACCTTAATCCTCAAAGATCTCAGGCTCCTTATTTGCTATGCTTGCAGGAATGAGCTACCAGCACTCGACTCAATGGGGCCTAAGTAATTGTCCTAATTGTCACTGCTCCAATGCAGAAACCTGGGCACACAGGAGGCACTTAATGGGAGCAGCCTCATTGATACAATGAATATAAACTTGTTGGCATAGTTAACCTGATAGCCAATAGGACAAAGTCAATGTGGATGCAACCCTTTCAGGGAGGGCCAGAGAGGAAGCATGAGGCCTGGGCAGCCAGGGAAATTCTGCAAATAGCCCAGGCAAGGAAGACCCACTTCCTGACACCCCCTCTCCCAGACTGCATCAGGGGAAATTGCAATGACTTTGGGCAAACAGCCCCTTCTCTCCCTCCATCTCAGGATTCTCTCTCCTTTGAGATGAAAGACTCGGGAGGCCATGCGGGAGACCTTTGTCATCCATCTTTCCAAGTACACCCCCCCCCCAACTCGAAAAGAGACCCTGGAAGAGGGAAGAGAGAGGAGAGCCCAGCCAGTGGTGATTTGTGCCAAGACAGCACCTCTAGATTTGCTTGCTCAGCAAAAGTCAGGGGCTCCTGAGCCAGCAGCTTCTGAGCAGCAGGGGCTGGGCCGGCTGATAGCAGGGGGGAGGGGGGAGGAGGGGCTCCCAGACACCCGCACAGGAGGAGCACAAGGCCAAGGAGATGTAGAACAGCTGAGGAGGTGGGGGGAGGGGGCTGAGAGCCATCTCCTCTCTTCTCCTTGTCCTCAGCACCACAGGAAGGTCACCAGGCAGCCAGGCCTCTGTGCCTCAGTTTCCCTGAGTTACACAAAGAGACTAATGACCAAGAGACCCCAGCAATGAGTCCGTCCATGGGCCAGCCCTTCATATGACCTTGCCCCACTGCCCAGCTCTTGCCCTCTCCCCTAGAACTGGCCTAGTGTGTCATCTGGAAGCTTCCCAGCTTGGGCCCAGCTCTACCTTAGATGAATTAGGTGAGAACAGAAAGCTATCATTCTGCCAGCACTGCGCAGGCGGCAAGGGATCTCTTCCAATACCTTGGTTGGAAGGAGGGAGGGGTCTTATTGGCACACGGTCCCTAAGGCAATGGTGGCCCCATAGGCCACCATTCTATAAATGAGGGACAGGAACTTGGGGAAGGGAGGGGCCATGCGTGGGGTCACACAGCTGGCCAGGGCAGTGCTGAGACTAGTCGGCCACATCTAGGCTTCTTGCCAAGTGGCCCAGCGGTGGGGTGAGTTCTGGAATCAGTGCATCTGTCTCAGGATGAAGGACTGCTGGGCCCAGGGGGCCTCCAGAGGCTCCTCCTTGGCTGTAGCAAGGAAATTTGACCCAATTATGGCCCGAATTGGCTCCTCAGACTCTGCTCAGGTCCAGAAACCACTTTTCCAGGAGGGGGACTTGGGGGGGGGGGTGGCGAAGGGAGGGAAGAAGTAGCTAAGAATACAGTGAACTGGGAATGAAATCCTCGCAACCCGTGTTCACCCTGTAGTGTGGGCTGGAAACCTGCAGGAGGCGCTGTAAGCATCAAATAAGATCAATAGACCTGGTGCCAGCGGAAGAAATGCAATGATAACCATGTCCAGTAGAGGAAGCCTGGGTCCTGAACGTGAAACCTGGGGCCCCAGGTGTTCCCTGGAGACCTGGGGAGCCAGCCCCATTTCTGCATGTGGAAGAGGATGGCCATGGGCATCAGTGCCCACCTGGCCAGCTGCTCACTTCTGGCCCAGTCCAGGGTCTGGGTGATCCACACAGGACAACGTAGGACATGGTGAGGACCCCAGGCCTCAGACACCAGCCCGTGTGTCTTTCCCAAGGCAAGGATCCCTTGATTGCTCTTAAGAGAACAAGACTGTAAAGTGTCCCCTTCCAGCACCTGAGGGGCCAAGCTTTGTCTACCTGAGACCTGGGCCTCTGGGTACAGTGGACAACACTGAAGGTCTGGGCTGAAGGGTTCCATGTTCCCAGCAAGCTCTTGTTCCAGCCAGAGGACACAGCCCAGGAGGCCTGAGACCAGGTCTCCAGGACACCACACTTGACTCCATGGCAATACCCCACGTTCACATCCTAATGGCAGAAAGTACACTGGCATAACAGGTCTCTGTAGTCACCAACTTCCCCTCTTTCCTGGGCCAGGGGTGGCAGGAGCAAGAGGGAAAGAAGGGCTCAGCCAGTGCATGGAGGGAAGCCCAGGCACAGACCCTCCTCCCCTCCCACTTCCGGGCTTGGAAGCCAACTCCTGTGACTCACAAAGTTCAGAGGAAGGAGGCGCGGACTGGGGCCCTCAGGCCCAGCCAAGTCAGAGTCTCCCATCTTCCATGCACAGCACCCTTCCAGACCTGAGCCTCAAAACCTGGGCATGAGCACCCAAGCACAGGGTAGATCCAGCCCACCGCTGAGGTTCTTCTGCCCAGCCTCCCAGACCCTCCTTGGCCCTGTTCCCCACAGGAATGGTGTCCTGTATATGGAACAAACTGTAGAGGCTCCTGAGGTCTGCTCAGGAGTGAGAGATTCTAGAGTGAAGGTCGAGGCAGGTGTGGTGACTCACACCTGTAATCCTAGCCACTCATGAAGACACAGGTTTGGAGAATCACAGTTTAAAGCCAGCAGACGCAGAAAAGTCCATAAGACTTCATCTCCAAAAGAACCAGCAAAAAACTGGAGTGGAAGTGTGGTTCCAGTGGGAAGACTAGCTAAGCAAGCAAAAAAATCCTGAGTTCAAGTCCTGATTAAAAAAAAAAAAAAATCAAAGCTGGGTGCTGGTGGCTCACAACCTGTAATTCTAGCTACTTAACAGGTTGATGTCTGAGGATCACAGTTCACAGCCATCCCAGGCTGGAAAGTTCCCGAGACTCTTCCAATTAACCACATTAAAAAAAAAAAAAAAAAAGCTGGAAGTAGCCAGGCACCCATGGCCCATGCCTGTAATCCTAGCTACTCAATATGATGTGAGGAACAAGGTTTGAAGCCAGGACCAGGAGGAAAGTCTATGAGACTCATCTCCAATTAACCACCACATAGCATGAAGTGGAGCTGCGGCTCAAGAGATAGAGCACTAGCCTTGAGCACTGAAGCTGGGGGGCAGCACGCAGGCCCTGAATTCAAGCTCCAGGACCGGCACAAACAAACAAGTCTGGGCAGGTAGAGGTGGCCAGTGCCCCCCTTCTGGAACCAGCTCCTGCAGCCAGAGCCTCCTCAGCTCATACAGGAAAGGCTCCTCGAGGCCACTTCCCTAGGAAATGCAATGCCGGGGGGGGGGGGGGGGCACCAGGCCTGCCCTGTGAAGGCCAGCAAGGCTTTTGCCCTCTCCCCCAAACCAGCAAGATGAGCAGCACTTCTGCCTGTAGTAATTCTGCCAGGGCCCCCAGAGCCCAGCCAGCAGTCATCACGAAGACCCTGGGAGGCCTCCCCAGCCTGCCACCAGGTCTTTGTACCCTCTGGTGAATGCGCAGGTGGTCCCTCTGTGTGTAGCTCATATGCACCACGTTGACAAAATAAGCAGGGGAGGGGGCAGGGAGAGCAGCCTGCGAGCCAGGGAAAGGACAGGGCTAAAGGTCCATCAGAAGCACCAACCCTCTGCCCAGAAGCCCTACCCAGGGCCTAGCTCCCAGTAGGCCTAGGGGCCCAGTTCAGGTTCATCCTCACAGGTTCCCAGTATGGTCCACAAAGGATTAAGGCTGATGCCTACATGACAGGTATCTAGGGTCCCGGGGTGGGGGGTGGGGGTTCAGGAAGGCTCTTGTGTTCAGGCTTCCTAACCAGAAAGTTCAATCCAGATAAAGGACCAAGTCTGCAGGCTCAAAGCCACAAGCACACAGGATTTCTAGTCTCTAGGTCAAGTGTGTGGCTGCCTACTCTTCTGTCTCCACAGTCTCATTATATGGGGACAGCCTAGTTTTAATGACCAGGCATGGAAGGACCAGAGAGGGTTGGTAACTTGGCTAACACACAGTAAGGGAGTGGCAGATGGGGAAATGAACCCAGAACGTGTCATGGGACTTTTCCCTAAGAAGAAGGGCGGTTTCAGAGAAAGCAGGATGCAGCCGGGATGTGTGAAACAGTGCACCCCAAAGCGGGGGAGGGGGTATGATGGGAGAGGGTGATGCCCAGGGCTGGGAGGGGCCCTATAGACTCCGCTGGGAATTGTGGAAGGACCAGGAGGCAGATAAAGGGCAGGAAAAAAAAAAAATACAGTGTGGTAACTGATGGAGATATCAAAAGCTCAGGACAGGATGAATGGGAACAGCAGACCCCAGGGTGGCAAGGAGGAAGTGGGAGGGGGTCCACTGGGAAGTGAAAAGGGGTGGCATGGGCTTTCTGGAAGCAGCTCATGCGGAGACAGTAACAGATGTTGGGAGGGGCCGCTTAAGGGAGAAGTTCCAGCGGCCTGGGCTAGGGGTGACTGGAGGGAGGCCCTGAAAGCGGACAGGGCAACTTGTCTTACTGAAGGTAGGGCCTGGAGTCTGGCTAGGAGAGGCCAAGGGACAGGGAGGGGCCGTTCTCAGAAGTGGGGAGCGAGGGGGCTGGGGAGGTGGCTTAGTGGTAGAGTGCTTGCCTAGCATGCTTGAAGCCCTGAGTTTGATTCCTCAGTACCACATACACAGAAAAAGCCGGAAGGGGCACTGAAGCTCAAGTGAGGACGCTAGCCTTGAGCGAAAGAAGCTCAGGGAAGTGCTCAGGCTCTGAGTTCAAGCTCCAGGACTGGCAAAAAATAAATAAGCACAGGGCAGCAGTGGGAGCTGCAGAAGCAGCAGCAGGTGTTGGTGAACAGAGGGAAGAGGAGAGCAGGTGGCTAGGATGAGTCTTTCCCCATTGCCTCCAGCCTGACCACCCAGCCCAGCCCCGGAGGGGAATGGGGGCCTCTGCACAGAGCTGGAACCTCACTGGGTGTGAGGGAGTCTGGCTCTCTCTGCACAGGGCCTGGCATACAGCACACAGTTCGCATCCACCAAGCAAGTCCCTGTGCACTTCGTCTAAGAGTTGAGGCAGGCACGTGGCTCATGCCTGTCATCCTAGCTACTCAGGCAACTTGACAGCTAAGCATCACCGACGGAAGCCAGCTAGGCAGAGCATCTGAAAGACTCTTATCTCCAATTAACCAGCAAAAGCACTGAGCAGGGGTGTAGCTCCAGTGGTAGAATGCCAGCCTTAAATAAAAAAAAAAAAAAAAAAAATCTGATCAAAGAACTGTCAAGAACGTCATAAAGGCCGCCAAGCTAACTTACAATAAAAAAAAAAAATAGCCCTATTTGGAAAAAAAAAAAAAAAGGGAAGAGTATGAGACAGTGAGTTTAGGCTCCTATACCAGCGCACACGTGAGCACACACACACACACACAAAACACACCCCAGACCTGCCATCCAGCCATGCCTAGAGTGTTATTACCATGTGCCAGTCACCTCGCCAGCTCCAAGCCTTCCCATGGGGAGCAGGCAGTGGGACAAGATCTCCCTTCCACCTGTGGCAGGGCAGGATGGGTAGGCAGGTCGATCAGAGACTGCAGGACCCCCTCCCAGGGGAGAGTCCTGCCAGGTGGGCCCTGGGCCAACACCCAGCAATGTTATATGGCCACTCAATGGTAGAGTCAGCCCAGAATTCAAACTCTGGCCTCTGATGACCAAGTCCCCAAAGCCCAGTACTGTTGGCTGTGGACAGCCTCGTCCTGTCACCTGGAGTGGAGGGGGTGGGGAGGGAGAGGGCCAATCCCTTAAGTAGGGCTGGGATCAGAGTTCAAGCAAGAGCCCCTCCATTCCTGCCCCCTCCCCCTACATACTGCAGCCACTTCTGTTCACCCCCAGGATAGCAGCCCGAAGTCCAAGAATGGGCCTGGGATTAGGGGCTGGCCATTAACCATCACCCAAGACAGACATCTCAGTTCATCTTTCAGACCAGGAAACCAAGACTTAGAAACACCAGATGGCTCAGGCAGGATTTCCCAAACCCCCTGGTCTAGAACCAAAAGTCTACCAAGACATATAATATATAATAATAGAATTATAGTTACTATATATAACTTGTTTACTGTGTGTGTGTGTGTGTGTGTGTGTGAGAGAGAGAGAGAGAGAGAGAGAGAGAGTTTGTTATGGGGCTTGAACTCAGGGCCTGGGCACTGTCCCCGAACTTTTCTGATCAAGACTAGTGCTCTACCACTTTAAACCACAGCACCACTTCTGGTTTTCTGGTGTTTAACTATAGATAAAGAGCTTCACAGATTTTCCTGCCCAGGCTGGCTTCAAATTGTGATACTCAGATCTCAACCTCTAGAGTAGCTAGGATTACAGGCGTGAGCCACCACCCACCACCACCTGGCTTATTTACTTTTGTGCTAGTCCTGGGGGTTGAACTCAGGGCCTGGGTGCTCTCAGCTTTTGTGTTCAAGGCTAGTGCTATACTACTTGAACCATTTTTGGTGCTCAATTGGAGATAAGAGTCTCATGGAATTGCCTGCACAGGCTGGCTTTGAACCAAGATCCTCAGATCTCAGCCTCCTGAGTAGCTAGGATTACAAGCATGAGCCACTGGCACCTGGCTCTCCCTATATATATATGTATATATATATATATATATATATATATATATATATATATATATATATATATATATCTCACACACACACACACACACACACACACACACACACGCCGCCCTTCTCCCCAAAAGTTGCCCTGAGTTCCCAGAGGTCACAAACACAGAACACTTAAGAGTGACCTGGGCAAGTTGAACCCCAAGCAGAGTCCCAATCAATTGCTGTAGGAGTTGATGAACTCCTAAGCCACCAGTGGGAGCTGACAGCTTGGCTCCTGGTTCCCAAGTCCCGGTCTTTGTTGCCAAATGAGGAGGTTCATACAGCGTTCCAGGGACCCCAAAACTCTGCCTCTCACCCTCAGGTGACCACAGCCTCCTCCTGCCCCTCATGCTTTCCACCTGCATCTATGAAGTCCCTACCATGTGCACTGTGCCCCAGCAGTCCAGACAAGGGGGGGCGGGGTAGTGGTGAGAGGGGTTCGTGGGGCTGTATCTTAGTTTTCCCAGGAAGGCCCTTGGAATTTGGCAGCAAGGCCTTACCCAAGACCTTGAGACCCTTGACCCCCGTCCATCTCCTGGCCTTCCTCTGGCATGGATTCTCTCCCTGGAAGGAAGAATGACGGCCAGCTCACAATCTCGAGGCCCGGAAGGGAAAACGAACTTTTTAAGGGTCACCCAGCAAAATCAGCAGTCGTGTTCTGCCTCAGTCTACCTAAGCTTCTTCCAGCACTAAAAAGTTGATTCTGGAACACTGATCCCTTAGCAGGAACAGGGACACTGGCGTCCCCGCGCCCCCCCCCACCACCTGGACTTCTCCGGGTCCCACAAACCCACCCCACCCACACTTCACCCCCAAATACCAACAAACTCAGGCTGGGCTTCCAGGCTCTCGCGGCCACACTCCCCCCCCCCCGAGCCCGCCCACAGCACCCCTAACTGCCTCAGCTCCAGCTCTCCGGGGGGGGGGGATGGTCCACCCCGGCGCCCTGCCCAGGCCTCCGTGGCCACGGGTCCCGACCCTCCCCGGACCACTCACCCCGTCCAGTCGGGCGCACGACCAGCCCCCCACCCCGCGGGCGTCGGCCTCAGGGGGAGGAAGTGCTCGCCCAACTCCGCCAAAGACCTCCATCCCCCTCTCTGCGCCCGCGGGGCGCCGGGCTCCCGTCAGATCGCCCGGGAACGCACACCACGACCCCCGTCCGGGGGCCCGGGGGCCCCTCGCCCGGGACCCGGCCCTGCGCGCCCCTCCAGCCTCTCACCGCGGGCCACGACCTTGGAGAGCCCTGCCCCCCCCCTCCCCACCGCGCTGCTTCCCGGGGCCCGGGGGGAGGCGGACGGGGGTCCTTCCCCTCGGCGCGCGCCCCAGGTTCACTTTGGGGCGCGCCGGGAGCCCGAGCGGCGTCCTTCCACCGCCCCGCCGCGAGTCACGCCACCACGCGCCGCGCCGCTGCAGTCCGGTGCGGCGCCACCATCCCCCCACGCGGGGAACCCCCGACCCCCGCCCGGAGCCGCCGCGGCCCACGCTGGCGCGTGCCACCTACCCGCTCCACATCCCGGCGCCTCCGGGCGTCCGTTCTCCCCACGCCGCGTCCCACGTCTCGGCCACCTCCGCCCCGGGCCCGCAGCGGCCCCGCCGCCCACCAGTCCCGCCTGCAGCCTGTCTGTCGGTCCGTCGGTCCCTCGGTCCGTCTGGCCCAGCCCGGGATCCCCAGCCCCGCCCCGCCCCGCCCCGACGCTACCCCAGGCGGGTCACGTGGCCAGGGGGCGGGCCCCAGGACACGTGCCCGGCCCCGCCCCTCTGCGGAGCCCACCCGCCGCCCCGCCCGGGACCCGACCGCGCCCGCCCGGGAGGGGGGACCCCTCGCCCCCCGCCCCGTCCCGCAGCCCCAGCGGCTCCGCGGTGCCCTCGGGTCGCGCTCCGCCGGGGGCCAGCGCTGCTCCAGAGCCCTCGAGGGCCCCCCCTCAGCACCCATTGTCTCACTCAGGGCCCCCCTCTCGCCCCCTGCCCCCCCACCCCCCATCTGAGCTCCCTGCCTCTGTCCCTGTGTGACACTCGGCTGGCTGGAAGGGGCAGGCCCCAAAGCAACTTTTCTCAGTCTCTGAGCGTTTCAAGGGAGTCTGCCCTCTGAGCCCTGAATTCAGCCTGCCCATCCCTGCCTTCCACCATCTACCATGTGTCTCAGACCCTCCCCGTCCCCCCAAACTGGAGACCCCCACACACACTGGTGACCCCGCCCAGAGTCCCTTTGCCACCCCCCCCCACCATCCTGGGTCTGACCACCGATCTCTTCTACCAATCCAATCAAAGCACAACCATCTCTCTCTTTTCTCAGCTGCTAGGGTAGAACAGAACAAACTTCAGGAACACCCCTCACCCATCCAGTCCACTAAACTTCCAACTCTGATCACAGTCTACCCATCCAGTCCACTAAACTTCCAACTCTGATCACAGTCTAAGGATTAAAGGCCCAGACCTCCCTGGGGCTCCAATATGGCTTTTCTTCTGTCCTGTGTGTGTTTGATAGGCTGGTCCTGGGGCTTGAACTCAGGGCCTGGGCACTATCCCTGAGCTTTTTGTCTCAGCCACAGTTCCACTCTGGCTTTTTGGTGGCTAATCGAGATAGGTGGCTCACAGATTTTCCTGCCCAGGCTGGCTTTAAAACTGAGATTACAAGGCTCTTGAGCAGCTAGGATTATAGGCATGAGCCACCAGCTTCAGGGGGTCTGCTATGTTGTCCAGGCTGGTCTTCAATTTCTTGACTCAAGAGCTCCTGTCTCTTCAGCCTCCTGAGAAGCTGGGACTCACACAGGCACGTCCCAGTTTATTGGGCTCCAATATGGTGGGGGACATACTGCCTTCTCAGGACCTCTACTTCCATTACCTCTACTTGTCTAGGGTTTGCTTTTTGTTGTTGGTCATGGGGCTTGAACTCTGGGCCTGGGCGCTGTCGCTGAGCTCTTCAGCTCAAGGCTAAGTGCTCTACCACTTGAGCCACAGCACCACTTCCGGTTTTCTGGTAGTTTATTGGAGATAAGAGTCTCATGGACTTTAGTGCCCAGACTGGCTTTGAACCATGATCCTCAGATCTCAGCCTCCTGAATAGCTAAGATTACACTGGTGCCTGGCTTGGGGTTTGCTTTTACTAAGTAATGGTGACTTGGTTCAAACTAGAAAAGGACATGTCTTTCCCAAGTGGACCCAGCTGACACCAGGTACAGGACCTGGGGAGCGGAGGCCAGGGTTTATGTGACACCTCACCAGCTCCTAGGGCTGCTTTCTTATGCAGTGGACAATCTAGACAGCCTTTGAGGCCACCGGTCCAGCTTTCCAAATGCATTCAGCCTGGGCCTCCTATATATTTCACTGTGCTCAGTAACTGTTTTCTAGACTTTGGGCTTAGAGGGGTGTTTGTTCTTCTGTCCCTGCCTGGATTTCACTCAAATCAGATGTCAACATATGTTTGTTGACTTGAATCTACCCCCAGCTAAGCCTTGAAAAACTCCAGCTTTCCTGTCTTTTCTTCTCTCCAGGCGGTGAGGATGATAATAAGGGAGAGCTTGCTCTCCAAGTCTTTTTGAAAACCTGAGCAAAGATAAACTGTGGCAGGTAGACTAGAGGAGGATGAAGGGTAGATGGGGTGTCTTCCCAGGGCCTGCAGCCCCCCTGAGGAAGAATGTTGAGCCTGGGAGGGAGCAGGCTGGCTGGAGAGGCCCTTGAGGAAAGCCTCAGGGGACGTGTGGGTCCACTGTGCAAACACTGACATCCGATTACTAACCAAAAATATCCAGTCATCCAGTTACTATGGCCTCCCTCCCCCACCCGCCACACACTGTCCTGCCATTGCCACCCCATCCATGGCCAATCAATGGGCTCAGAGAAGTTAAGGAACCTGCCTGGTGTCACACTGCCAGGTTGAGTCTCCTAGCAACCAGAGGTTCGCTGGAGCACTGATCCTAAGGTGCTTTTTTTTTTTTTGTCCAGTCCTGGGGCTTGAACTCACGGCCTGGGCTCTGTCCCTGTGAGCTCTTTCACTCAAGGCTAGCGCTCTAACACTTTGAGCCACAGCACCACTTCCGACTCTTTGGGGGCAGTTTATTGGAGATAAGAGTCTCACAGACTTTCCTACCCAGGCTGGCTTTGAACTGTGATCCTCAGATCCTAGCTATTCAGCCTCCTGAATGGCTAGGATTACAGGCACGAGCCACCAGCACCCAGCAACCCAGGACAGGTGCCTTGCCCGCTCCAAACTGCAGTTCCCATTCAGTGTAACTATCGAGTGGGATGAGATGATCAGGGGTACCCCTCTTTTGGCGTTGACCCTGCAAGGAGGAGCCTGAACTTCCTCCCAGTTCCATCTAGCAAGCTGTCCAGAACCCTTCCTCTGCCCCTCTCACAGAGAAATGACAGATCCCAGCTCACCTGCCTGTAGTCCAGGGCTCCTCTCCCAAGTTGCTCTCCTGTACAGGGCCTGATGGGGCATAACGGACAGCCCCCGAGCGCATGGCCAGGTACACGGGGCATGTCCCTCTGGCAGGGCACTGGCGGAGCTCCTCAGCGGCGGCGTCCATGCCTGGGAGGGGGCCACTCAGGAGGGTTCTTCTAGAGATGGCTGGGAGGGCAGATGGCAGAGGCCGCTCCCTTACCAGACTGAGCCTCCCACTAACCTTTGCAATCTCTCCAGACCAGCTGCTCGGGAGGGCGGGGCCTCACAGCTGGGCCCCTATCTCCTTAAGTCATAATTATTAACTCTTAGGGCCCCAGCTCCAGCCTCTTTCTTGGGCTCTGGGCCTAGGGCCAGAGAAGGTAAAACACCTGGAGGGAGGTAGGAAGTCTTCCCTTTGCACCTAAGGCACCAGACTTCAACCAGGCCCAGCAAGGGGCTGTCTGTCCCCTAGCCACCCCTGCGGGCAAGCTGTACAGAGCCTGTGTCACCACTGATGGCTACATGATCTCTCCAGGCCTCAGTGTCCCCTTGCAACTTCCACATGAGCGCCTGTGCCTAAATCCCATCTCCCTTCCGCTCCCTCTTGGTTATTTATCATTGGTGCCGGTACTGGGGCTTAAACTCAAGGCCTAGGCACTGTTCCTGAGCTTTTCTTCTCTCAAGGCTAGTACTCTACCACTCCAGCCACAGTTCCACTTCTGACTTTTTGTTGGTTAATTTTTTGGAGATAAGAGTCTTATGGGGCTGGGAAGGTGGCTCGGTGGTAGAGCACTTGCCTTGCATGCATGAGGCCTTGTGTTCGATCCCTCAGCACCACATAAGCAAAAAAAAAAAAAAAAAGCCGGAAGTGGCGCTGTGGCTCAAGTGGTAGAGTGCTAGCCTTGAGCTGAAGAGCTGAGGGACAGCGCCCAGGCCCAGAGTTCAGGCCCCATGACCGGAACCCCCACCCCCCCACCAAAAAAAAAGTCTTATGAACTTTCCTGTCCAGATGAACATTGAATTGTGATCCTCGGTGCTCAGCCTCCTGAGCAGCTAGAATTACAGGTGTGGGCCATCTGTGCCCAGCTCAAACCACTCTTTTTCTCTACACAGGATATGCAAATACTCTCCCATTTTCCTTTATTTGTTCTTTCCTTTTCCTTTTCCCTTCCCCTCTCTCCCTCCTTCCCTCCGTCCCTCCCTTTCTTCCCTCTCTCCTTTCCTTCCTTCTTGGTACTAGAGCTTGAACTCAGGGCCCAGACACTGTCCACTTGAGCCACACAGCTCTACTTCTGTCTGTTTGGTGGTTAATTGGGAGTAAGAGTCTCACTCTGAACCTCAATCCTCAGATCTCAGCCTCCTGAGTAGGATTACAAGCACCTGGCTAAAAGGAAGTCCCCCCTCCACCCCCCACACACACCCTAGGCCTTGGCTGTGTGACCTTGCTAAGTGACTTAACCTCTCTAGGAGGTTAAATGAACACAGTTCTCCAGGTGGCTGTGAAGATGGATGGATCACCTGTGCATAGTGTCTGCCCCAGTGTAGGTGGAAAGAAAGCTCCCCTCCCCTCCAGTCGGCCATGCTCCCCTCCCCTCCTGTCATCCCTCTGGGGAGCAGCTTCAAGTCTCCACCAGTGCCTGACCCCACCCAGTCGGCAGATAACAGTATCTCTTGCTTCCTTACTTTGCTTTGGCCTGCAAAATCCTCTCAACCTAATGTAAACCAGATGCTGGCCTTCCTTTCCTGGCCGAGAATTTTCCATAGCCTGCTCCCACCCCTTTCCTGTTTTTGCTCCCTGCTCACCCCCTGCTAAATTCTCCCGTGCCCCCATCTTCCTCTGCAGGGCAACCTTGACCCCACCTGGAAACTATTAGGGGAAAACAGGATGTGTGGCAGAGGGAGAGCATCTCTTGATTCCCCCCAGCCACCCCCCAAAATGGCGGGATCACCAGGGGCTCAGCCTGGCTGAGGGCAGTTGCTGATCTCTCCCTGCTGGGGAAACTGAGTCAGAGTTGCTCATGTGGATCCTGGGCTGGGACTTTAGGAAAAATCAGAGCCAGAAAAATCCGCTCCTCCTCTCTCGCAGATGAGGAAACTGAGGTTGCAGCTTCAACCAGGGTCATTGAAGAATGGGGTTCCCGGGAGGCAGCTAGGCCAGGGGTGGCTCAGGGTCCCTCTGGGGCCTGCCATCTCCTAGTCACCAACTCATTCCTGCCCTCCCCCGCCCCCCCTCCTGCGGTGGAGCCCAGCCGGATCAGGAGGGGAGGTGAAGGGCTGCCCTCGCCCCGCCCCGCCTGCCTGCCCTCCGCTTGGACACCTCCCAGCCCCGGCAGCTGTGCACATCTGGCTGGGTCACTCGGGCTCTTCTCTGGCACGGACTGGTGCTTTGACGGAGGCCTGAGCTGTGTGCATGGCTGGGTACACAGGCATGCATGCCTGTCTTCTTCCTGTCTGTCCTCTCAGACAGGGAACCCACTCTGCCAGGCTTGGCCCTCCACTGGAGGACTTCTCCCTCGTTTTCATTAAAACAACAGCCCCAGCTCCGGACAGCCGCCTCTGGCTGCCCCTCCCTCCTCCAGCTGTGCAGAGTTTGGACAACTGGCTGGAATGTTTTGCAACCAGAATTCTCCCTGGATCCCAGCGCTCGGATTCCAGCAGGGAGGAGCAGCCCGGGAAGGATGGCTGGCTCTAGGGAGAGGAACGAGACTCCAGAGGTCAAACATGGGCCTCGAGACCATCCAGGTGCCCCCAACCCACACCAAAATGACCGACCACCTGCTTGCCTCTGCACGGGGAGGGGGGGGGAGACTGGGCCAGACTCCGGGGAGGGGGAAGGGAGGGAAGGAGGGCAGGACGGAAGGAAGAGACAGCCAAAGGGTGTCAGAGGTTTAGTCTGGCCAATGTGGAGCAGTCAAGCCTGAGGGACAATCCGAGCTCAGGGAGGGGCCAGCGCTTGGAGAATGCTAAGAATGCAATCTGTCCTGGCTGTCCCCTCCACACTCCCACTTTATAGATACAGATAATCGGGGTCCCCAGCACCTCTCTGCTGCATTTCCCCAGATGACACCCTGGTTGCAGACCTGGAACTGAAACCAGGCTACCATGCCAAGCTCGCTTTTCTCCCTGTCCAGGAAGGCTACGCCCTCCCCCCCCCCCCAGAGACCTGTCCCCTCCCCTCCCCAGCCACTGAATGGTCAGCCTGATTCTTCCTCATGCAACACAAGCTAAGTAACAGGTATGTGCTTACCCTAAGTTCATGAAAATGCATGCACACATACCCTCCCCCCACCACACCACACACCACACACACACACACACACACACACAGTGTGTAGCTTCAGAGTGACATCAACCTCCTCGTGGACCAGAAGGCTCTTTCTTGTTCAATCTCCTGCTATGGGCTAGTTGCTCACACCTCCCTCTCCCCTCCTGACACCCCCCCCCCCCCGGCCTGGCTACAAAGATCCATCATACAGTCTATATCCAAGTACATGGATGTTAGTTTGAGCCTCAGTTTACTGAATTTAAAACATTTAAAACGGCAAGGATGAGGTGCTACTGAGTCACGTCTGTAACCCTAGCTGAAGATCTGAAGGTCACAGTTCAAAACTAGCCTGGTAAGGAAAGTGCATGAGACTTCTATGTCCAGTTAACCAGTGAAAAACCAGAAATGGAGTTATGGCTCAAGGGTTAAAGTGCTAGGTTTGAGAGGAAATGCTAAAAGAGTGCAAGGCCCCGCAGGGAACCGGTGGCTCACACCTGTCATCGTAGCTACTCAGGAGGCTGAGCTCCGAGGATTGTGGTTTGCAGCCAGACAAGCAGGAAAGTCCGTGTGACTTTTATCTCCAAATTAAATACAAAAAGCTGGAAGTGGAGCTGTGGCTCAAGTGGTAGAGTGCTAGCCTTCAGCACAAAAGCTCAGGGACAATGCCCAAGCTCTGAGTTCAAGCCCCAATATAGGCACGTTTAAATAAAATAAAATTGGAAAGGATGCTCTTTATTTCATACTTGAGGGGTGCTGATGGCATAAGATGAAGGATTTCCTCTTTGGAGACAATCTCATGAGAGACAAAAGAAGAGGAAAGGAAAGAGGGGGTTTGGAGTCCTATGGGGGTGGGGCTAGGCTGGGTTGTCAGAGATGAAACCTGTCCAACATGACAGCTCAGTCACTCACTGGAAGTGAGAGTCAGGCAGACAATCAGAGGAGAACACAGACACTGCCACCTGAAAGCTCTGAGCAACCCACAGTGCCCGGCTCCTGCCCAGATGACAGCTCATGGCCACCACTGCACAGCCATCGCCAGCACGGAAAAGGCTAAAAGGGTTTGGCCAGTGGCAAACAAGCGAAGGTGAGTGGAGATTCTAATTCAGATGTGTGTCTAATGTCAAAGCTCCACCCGTGCTCCGTCTCTGCCCCCACAGGAAAAAAAAAAAATAAAAAATAAAAAAAAATAAAAAAAAATAAATAATGTCAAAGCTCATCTTTGCCCTTCCAGAAGGAAAAGTTTCTTTCTTTCTTTCCTCCTTGCCTGCCTGCCTGCCTGCCTTTCCTTCCTTCCCTTCTTTGTCAGTTGTGGGGCCTGGGCGCTGTCCCTTAGCTCTTCAGCTCAAGCCTAGCACTCTACCACTTGAGCCACAGCGCCACTTCTGGCTTTTTCTGCTTATGTGGTGCTGAGGAATCGAACCCAGGGCCTCATGCATGCAAGGCAAGCACTCTACCACTGAGCCACCTTCCCAGCACCCTTTCTTTCTCTTTCTCTCTCTCTCCCTTCCTTCCTTCCTTCCTTCCTTTTGGGTCCGGTCGTGGGACCTGAACTCTGGGCCTGGACGCTGTCCCTCAGCTCTTCAGCTCAAGGCTAGCGCCTCTACCACTTGAGCCACAGCGCCACTTCTGGCTTTTTTCTTTTTGCTTATGTCGTGCTGAGGGATCGAACCCAGGGCCTCATGAATGCAAGGCAAGCGCTCTACCACTGAGCCACCTTCCCAGCCCCCATTCATTCTTTCTTTCTTTCTTTCTTTCTTTCTTTCTTTCTTTCTTTCTTCTTTCTTTTCCTTCCTTCCTTCCTTCCTTCCTTCCTTCCTTCCTTCCTTCCTTCCTTCTTTTCTTCTAATATTGGGATTTGAACCCAGGGACTCTCACTCTTGCTTGGCTTTTTGGCTTAAGGTTGGTGCTCTACCACTTGAACCACAGCTCTATCTGGTTGTTGTTGTTTTTTTTTTTTTGCTCAGGCTGGCTCTGAATGGCAGTCCTCAAATCTCAGCTTCCTCATTAGCTAGGATCACAGGCTTGAGTCACTGGTGTCAGCAAAGATGAGGCTCTCTAGAGAAACTAAGGCTTGAAGGAAAGTTAAGATGGAAAGCTCTATTTAAAAGTGGAGGTTGAATGCTGCTGATCACATGTATGGTGTATAACATGTGTACACCGTTATATGTTATAGACTGTGATAGACAATTTGCTCCAGGAAAGTTAGAATGAACTTGTGACTTTAAATGAGCATCATTATTCCACAATACTGTGAAATTTGGGAAATTATGTAATCACTTAATCACAATAAAAAAAAAAAAAAGAACCTGGGGGAAAGTAGGGAGGGAAGGGATGAAGGGGGAAAACAATGGAGGGGGTAACAATGCTCAATACCTTACTCATGTAACTGTAACCCTCTGTATATTATCTTTACAATAAAAAATAAATTAATAAAAAAAAATAAAAGTGGAGGTTGAGCATTCTTGGCGCTGGAGAGGGGGAGGGGTGTGGAAGCAGGGACAAGGCTGGGAGGTGGGAAAAAATGGATGCATGCACAGAGAGTAAACTCTTCATTCTGCTCAGAGCTCAGCTTCAGTACAGGGAGAGAAAAGAACAAGAAAAAAAGGCTGGGAAGGGAGGTTCAGACTGGGAGCTTGACAGGCCAAGTTAAAGAAGTTGGACTTTATCCTAAAGGCTGGAAAGAGACTGTTAAACATTTTTTAGCAGTAGAGGAAAATGACCAGAGAGTCTTGCTAAGGACAACATGCACAAAAAATAGCTGTGAACATTTGCTTATCAAATATCCTGTAAGAGAAAGACTTTCTAAACTTGGAAGTGATAAAAGAGATCTCCACAGAAAAGACTCAATAGATGTGTGTGTGTGTGTGTGTGTGTGTGTGTGTGTGTGCGTGCGTGTGCGCGCGTGTGTGTGTGTGTGTGTGTCAGTCCTAGGGCTAGAACTCAGGGCTTGAAAGCTGCTTTTAAGCTTTTTTGCTCAAAGCTAGCTCTCTACCATTTAAACCACAGCTCCACCTCTGTTTTCTTTGAGGTTAATTGGGGATAAAAGTCTCATTGACTTTCTTACCTTAAATCTCCATCCTCAGATCTCAGCCTCTTGAGTTGCTAGGATTACTGATATGAGCCACTGGTGCCCAGCTAGGAATCAACAAATTTGTTGAAATAAAAATTTTAAACTTCTTTATACTCTTCCCACCATCCATGGGGGAAAAAATAACCCAAACTGAAAGGCAAGTAGCCTTCATAAAACACTTTTACCGATGGCAAAGTGTCGGCATCTTTAACAAAGAGTTTGCCAAAAGCTGGGTGCCTACAAAAAAGAAAAAAAGATAGGAAGAAAAGAAAAAAGAAAAGGAATTCACCAAGCCAGGTGTGGTGCTTATGCTTGTAATCTTCACAATCGGGAAGCTGAGGCAGGAAGATCAAGAGTTCCAGGCAAGGGGCTGGGAATGTGGCTTAGTGGTAGAGTGCTTGCCTAGCATGCATGAAGCCCTGAATTCCATTCCTCAGTACCACATAAACAGAAAAAGCCAGAAGTGGTGCTGTGGCTCAAGTGGTAGAGTGCTAGCCTTGAGCAAAAAAAGCTCAGGAGCCAGGTACTGGTGGCTCACACTTGTAATTCTAACTACTCAGGAGGCTGAGATTTGAGGATCTTGGTTCAAAGCCAGCCCAGGCAGGAAGATCAATGAGATTCTTATCTCCAATTAACTACCAGAAAACTTCAACTGGCACTGTGGCTCAAGTGGTAGAGCGCTCCCCTTGAGCTGAAGAGCACAGGGACAGTGCCCAGGCCCAGAGTTCAAGACACACAACTGACAGAAAAAGGAGGAGGAGGAGGAGAAGCAGCAGAAGCGACAGCAACAAAAGAAGCAGCAGCAGTTCAAGGACAGCATGCAGGTCCTGAGTTCAAGTCCCAAGACTGGCCAAAAAAAAAGGAAAAAGGTTGTTTATTTTGGCCTGTAGTTCTGGAATGGAGATTGACAAGTGCCAACTCCTTCAGCCACAGCTGCTGAGCACCACATGCCATAAGAAGCTGAGAACCTCATGCTGCATCAGAGCACACAACACCACGAGCAAGAGTGTGCACGCGTGGAAATGGCCCGACTTCCTTCCTCTTTACTTTGCCTCTATAGCTGGACTCACGCTTGGGAACTACCAAGTTTTTCACATTAACCTTTGGAAGGACAAACCACACACAAACTGATTCAGACAGTGCACAAAATACAAATGCAAGCCCAGTGCTGGTGGTTCATACCTTAACCCTGGCTCCTCAGGAAGCTGAAATCTGAGGATCTCTGTTTGAAGCCAGCCCAGACAGACAAACTCAAAGGACTTTTAGCTCCTGTTAACCAGCAAAAGGTGGAGTGAAGAAGTGTGATTTAAGTGGTAGAGCCCTAGCTACGAGCAAGAAAACACCCTGAGTTCAAGCTTCAGTATTGGCATACAAACATGAAAGATGGAGAACTAACCTCCCTATCTCAAGATTTCTAAATAGCTATAAAATGAAAACAGTGTGGGACTAGCCTAAAGATAGACACATCAATCAGTGGAGTAGAATCAAGAATCCCAAAATAAGGCCATGAGTCTATCGCCATTTGATTTTCAACAACAGTGCCAAGACCAGGCAATGAGGAAAGAAGATGCTTTTCCATGAATACTGTGTGGACACAACTGGATGTCCACATATAGTAGAAGGAAATTGGGCCTTTACCTCATCCCAACAGACAGAAACTAACTCAAAATTCCTCAAACCCCAAGCATAAGAGCTAAAGGTAGAATATTCATTTTTCCAAAAAAAAAGTTTGTAGCCAGTCACAGGTAGCTCACGCCTATAATCCTAGCAACTCAGGAGGCTGAGATCGAAGGATTGCAGTTCAAAGCCAGCTTAGGCAGGAAAGTCTGTGAGACTCTTATCTCTAATAGCCACCAAAAGGTAGAAGTAGAGCTGTGGCTCAAGGGGTAAACCACTAGCCTTGACCAAAAAAAAAAAAAAAAAAAAAAAAGCTCAGAGATAACATGTAGGCCCTGAGTTCAAGCCCCACAATTGGTGCCAAAAGAAAAAAAAATACAGAAAATTATTTTAAATTTTGTGTGAAGTTTTTGAGACAGGGTCTCACTGTGTAGTGGAGACTGATCTTGAATTTTCAATCCTCCTGCCAGCCTGGGCAGAAAAGAGAGGGGGAGAAATGGAACTCATGATGACAGAACATTATCCTTTACAAGCACTTAGCGCACATCTTGGCACCCAGTAGCTTCTCAGATGGTAAGAGACAGACACGGGCGGAGGTAGAGAGAGAAATCCTAGAGCCCAGAGACACTGTGCTCACCTAGCAGGTTAATTCTTCCTGCCTCCTTCTCAGTGACTTATAGCCAGGCCATTTTCTTCTCTCTTGACCTCCTAGTCTTTGTCTGGGATGGCAGACAAAGCAGCATGGCAGGATTCAGCAGGCACTCGCTCATGGTCATTGAGGAACTGTGCCTGTGACTTTGGTGTTTGCTTGCTCAGGGCAATGAATGCCTCCTTGCCCTGTGCCCTTGAGCCTGGAGTCCGAGCTTGGGATGGGGAATAGGGAAGGATGGAAGGGGAAGGGTCAGGGCCTTACCTGGTTGGCCTCAGGGAGCCAGAGTCCATGGGGGATAGGACAGGCTGGGGGTCCCAGGGTTCTCTTCGAGGCACTGGTGAAGTCTCTCACCCAGGGTCTCTCGTTTGTTGGGCTGGCTCTGGCCTAGTCTATACTATTCTGTCATTTCTGGCAGGACCAGGCCTGGTGAAACCGGATCGAGATGTGTCGCTCGTGGATTCTTCCCTGCCTCCCCTGGTGCCTGGGGTCCTCCTGCAGTGGTCAGAGGTTACAGGTTCATATCTTCGAATGCTTAGTCTTCCCAAGCCCTTCAGGGATAAGGGCTGCCTGACATCAGGGCCGAGGTGGCGTTCTGTGTCTTCCTTCTGTGCCCTGGACTGCCAGTGTCCCTTCTCCTTCCTATCCTGCTGTGCCAAGCCCCCTCCTGTCCTCTCTTGGCCTGTGATTGGCCAAAGAGAGGGGTGTGGGCTGGCAGGCACCCTACACAGAGCCTGGAAGCAGCATCCAGGCCTGGCTGGCCCACCCAGGGCCTCCTGCCCACTGTCCCCCTCCCCCCCCCTCCCGGCCAATCTGGGTTCCCATCTACCTGGAGCAGGTCCTCTGTGATGCTCCTGTTGCCATGGTGATCCTAAGGCAGATGGGCCTAACATTCTGCTCTGGAACCTTCATCTTCTTGGTTCTGCTCTGCCTGCCCCAGACACAGCTGGCTATCAGAGGTACTAGTGAGCAGCTTCCGCCATAGTCAAGGCCTCTGCAATGAATCCTCCATTCCTCAGGCCTCCCTTCAACCCTAACAGCCTAACAGGCTCCCCTTTTCCATCTCAGAAACTCCTGTCTGCTGCAGAAGTCTAAGGGGGAATAAAAAGGCACCGAACCCAAGAATGAGAAGATTGAGATTTCAGCCCCAAGTCATTGATAGCTCTGCAACATTAGCCAAGGAAGACTTTGAACTTCTGCAGACTCCTATTCATGCTTCAAGGACCCAGTTCCAATGCTCCTTTCTCTGTAAAAGTTTCATTGACCTCTATGAATTTGGCACAGATCTTAGGCTCTGTCATTCTGTGTTTGAGGTATTTAAGTATTTTCCTGGCTTTCATTTGACTATGGATTCTTGGAGGCAAGAGTGAGAATAGTTCTGTTCTGGCACCAGGGATGTTTGGCTGAACAATTACTTTGTGGAACAGAAACTGAAGAAGGTCACTGTGAATTAGGTACCATTCTCTCTTTCTTTCTTCTTTTCTTCCTTTCGCACCAGTCCTAGGGCTTGAACTCTGGGCCCGGGCACTGTCCCTGAGCCTTTTTGTGTTCAAGTCTAGTGCTTTACTACTTGAAGCATAGCACCACTTACCTCTTTTTCTGAGAAGTTTATTTGAGATAAAAGTCTCATGGACTTTCCTGCCTGGGCTGGCTTCAAACCATGATCCTCAGATCTCAACCCTAGGATTATATAGCATAGCTAGGAGTGCACCAGTGCCCAGCTCTTCCTTTCTTTTGTGTGCCGGTATTAGGGCTTGAACACAAGGCCTCTCCATCTCATTTGGCTTCTTTGCTCAAGGCGGATACTCTACCACTTGAGCCACAGCTCCACTTCCAATGCTTTAGTGGTTACCTGGAGATGAAGCCCTGTCTGGCTTCAAACTGTGATCCTCAGATCTCAGCCTCCTGAATAGGTAGGGTTACAGGTGTGAGCCATCTGTGTCTGGCAGTATACCAGTCTTTTTTTTTTTTTTTTTTTTTTTTTTGGTGGGGGGGTCCAGTAGTGGGGCCTGAACTCTGGGCCTGGGCGCTGTCCCTCAGCTCTTCAGCTCAAGGCTAGCGCTCTACCACTTGAACCACAGCACCACTTCCAGCTTTTCTCTTTTTGCTTATGTGGTGCTGAGGAATGGAACCCAAGGCCTCAGGCATGCAAGGCAAGCGCTCTACCACTGAGCCACCTTCCCAGCCCAGGATACCAGTCTTACAGGCTCAATCTTTTAGCCCTTTGTCCCAGTACAGGTTGGGTCATTTGGTCCTTGGCTCAGGCTTTACCATGTGCCTGAGGGCTGCCAGCTGGTGGGAGAGACAGTGACTTGCACTGTTCTCAGCGCTGGGGTGGGGCCAATAGAAGCTGCTCATGGGGTATGTCTGAGGACCTCCTAAGGCATCTGAGAGGGGCAGGGACACAGGAACCTCTTAGGTGGTCCTGGATTATTAGTGCCTAGAATCCTGGCATTCTGGGAAAAAGGAAGCTAGATACTCCAGAGTATCTGTGTCTCTGTAGCTGCTGACAGAACCTTGCAACATCTGCTCAGTTTGCCTAGACACTGACCAGCTATACGGTTCCTCAGCAAGAACCAACTAATCACATGCGCCCTCCCGTGGACACTACAGGGAAAGCAGAAACCTGATTTTACCAATTCTCCCCTCCCCCCCCCCCCCCCCCCAGGGAGAGGGGGACAGACTAGAGATGGAACTTGCCAGGAAGGTGATCTTCCATTTGAGCCATGCCTCCAGCCGCTTTTTGCACTTGTTATTTTTTCCCAACTTAGCCAAGTATGAGAGTCTACACACAAATCATACGTGTACATCTGAAGTGCCCAAAGCTCTGAATCATGGGCTCCAGCGTACAGCCAAAAGGTTATGTAATGCCAATCTAGCATGCCCTGTTACTTGGCACTAACTCTCTTGGCATTAACCTTCTTTCATCATCCTGCTTTATCAGGTAGGTGGCTGGCCCTGGGACACACACACACACACACACACACACACACATACACACACTGGACAGAATAGTGGTAAGTACACAGAATAGTGGTAAGTACACAGACCTGGACACAGAGACACACTTATGCACCTGCTTCTTTTTTCAATATCTTCTTCTTATAATATGGTTCCTCTGGCAGAGTCTTCTTGATGAAACCATTGGTAAAAAGGGGTCGGATTAACACACTGGTGTGCAACTGCCTTCATATGAAGACTGGCCTGTGCTATGATCTATCTACTTGTGCTTTCCTGTGTCACTGGGGATGACAAGTGCACACCTGTGTGCCCAGCCATTGTGCTACTCCCACAGCTAGGATGGCAGGCGTGTACCACTGCATCCAGCCAATAATGGAGATGGAGTCTTGTGGACTTTTTTTTTTTTTTTTTGTCGGTCATGGGGCTTGAACTCTGGGCCTGGGCATTTTCCCTGCACTCTTCAGCTCAAGGCCAGTGCTCTACTGCTTGAACCACAGCATTTCAGGTTTTCTAGTAATTTATTGGAGATAAGAGTCTCACAGACTTTCCTGCCGGGGCTGGCTTTAAACCGTGATTCTCAGATCTCAGCCTCCTGAGTAGCTAGGATTACAGGCGTGAGCCACTGGTGCCTGGCTTTTTTTTTTTTTTTTTTTTTTTTTTGCCAGATCATCTACTTCTGATCTGTACCTCCTGAGTATTTAGGGTTACAGGATTGAGCCACTGAAAATTAATAAAATAAACTTCTAGATTTATTGTTGTTGTCTTTTGTGTGTATGTTTTTTTTTTTTTTTTTTTGAGGGGTTGGTTTTGGCAGTATAGAGGCTGGAACTCAGGTCCTCATTTGCCAAACAAGGGCTCTCCATAACAAATAGTCAGGTGAGTTACTCCAGGCATGATACCAGGCACATATTTTAACTTTAATTTTTTAAAAATGTAGGTATTAGCTGGGCTCCTAGCTATTCAGGAGAATAAGATCTGAGGATCTTTGGTTTGAAGCCAGCTAGGACAAGAAAGTCCATGAGACTCATGTCCAACTAACCACCAGAAAGCCCCAAGTGGAGATGTGGCTCAAGTGGTAGAGCACCAATCTTAGTGTTTACTACTCCAGTAGTAAACGCTAAGGAAGAGTCTTGAGTTCAAATTCCAGAGCTAGCCCCAAAATGAAAAGAATGAAAAGTAATCAACCAAGGCCATTATGAAACAGTTATATGTATATATTATAAAGGCAAAAAATATGCAAATATCACCTGCAACTCAGCGCACTTAGCAACTATGTCTGACAGCGTGGGCAGAGGAAGGGGAAAAGAAGGGAGAGGAGAGTGGATTCATTTTAAGGCTCAGGGTTGTAAATCAGGGCCTTTGGAAATGCAGTCCCCAAACCACTCACACCCCAAACCCCTGTAGTGCTTGGAAAAAATTCAGGAGCTGATTGTAGAGAAGCAGCAAGTTTCATACACACCCTGTAGACCAGCCACGCAATGTAAGATGAGCAGGTTGTAGATACCACCAGAGCCTTAGAAGAAGTCTGGAAGGGGAGTAACGGATCAAATAAGCTTCAGATGCTAACTGCCTCCCTTAGAGATCTGCACCCCTGGGGATCTACAGCCTTGGCCGTCTGCTCTGGGTGGCTGGGAGCCAGCAGCACAAGCCCCTGGACACACCCATCAGGTCACACAAGAGGGCTCTCTAGGCTGGGCTCTCAGGCCCTGGTCGCCTACCCTAGCTCTGAAGCCCCGCCTAACCAGCCCTTCCAACCAATCACAGCCTGAGAGGCCTGTGATGTCACCATCAGCCAATCAGAGCTCCTCACCCTTGTGTGCAGAATTCTATCACTCTTACTAACATGATGAAATTCCAAAGTAACACTACCAACCGTTTCACACGGGGACACTGAGGCAAAGAGGAGAGGAGGCCGGCCCAAAGGCAGCACACAGAAGCCAGGACTTCTCATTATAACCCAGATTGGCTTTTGCATGGCCAATGAGACTGCCAAAGCCCTGTCCCCAGGCAGCTCTGACACAGGAGATGAGGCCTGAGGCTCAGCCCTGCCTCCCTCCCCCCCCCCCCCCCCCCCCCCCCCCCGCTTCTTCCCTGCAAGATCTCAGGGGTCAGGACAGGAGATTGTGGGTGCAGACTCAAACTCTTGGATTCCAGGGCCGTGGCTGGGAATGTTGTCCCAGATTCTAGCCTTGGTCTTAGGGGGACTTCCCCAGGAAGGAATTAGAGAGGCCTTGGCCAGGCTGTGCTGGCTGCTGCTTCTGAGCAGATTACAAGAAAAGGAGCCAAGATAAGGAAGTCTTTGTGGAGGCCCTGGTTTATGCCATCAGCTGACCCCTTGGTACACATGGACGTGGGCAGTGCTGGCCTCTAAGTGTGGGTAGGGGCACTGGCCACAGGGTCTCAGAGAGTCCGGTCATCCCAGTGGCCAGACCTTTCGTGGGATCACTCAAGCAGCCTGGAGCCCTACTTGTGAGTAGGGGGTACCCTGGGTAGAAAGGGCTAGGGCTTTGAGAGCCTTTAGGGGATGGATGACTTCCCTTGCGTATGCACGGGCAGCACCTGTGGGTGTGAAAAGGTCCTGGGTGGGAATTACCTTGGTGTGTTCAAGGTCCAGGGAAAATAGCCAGTTTGGGGTAGCATTAAAGACAAATGGAGGAGGGGGAAAGGGTCAATTATTGCTTTCATGAGTTTTTACTGAGGATCTGCTCTGCGAACACATGGAAGCTTCTGGTGGGAAGAGACACACATGGCAAACTGCATGCAGATATCCTGTCTAATAGAATTTTGTGTCGGGACACATGCTGTGTTGAAAATCAGGCCAGCCAAGAGGACAGGCTGGTGGCGATGGGGCATCGTTCTCAGTAGGATGATGGGGGGGGGGAGGAAAGGTGACCTGAAGTGGGAATGAGCCATGCTACCCCCTAGGTAGCTGAATCAGCAAGTGGAAAGACCGTGAGGTCACTAGTGGACATCCTCTCTAGCCAGGCCCTGTGCTAGGAATAGGGACACAGTGATGAAAACTGACTGGGCCCCTTGCCTATGTCTCACTTCAGAGAGGTTGAGGGAGCATGGGGAAGTTGGTGAACAAGACAAAGTCAGAACCCTGCCTGGCTCTGAGTGGCTGAGCTCAATGCCTACATCATCGTACAACTTAGAGGTCCCTAGCAATTCACAGGCCTGGGTTTCCCTGCCAAGGCTGGGGAGGCAGCCTCTGGCTTTGATTTCCTGGGTTCCCACCTCATTCCTCTCCCAAAGTCAAGGCCCGGGGCAGGATCCTGGCCAAAGTCACACAAGCCTTCCAGACAGGAAGTTGGCTTGTGATCTCTACCAAAGTCACCATCTGCTCGTTCACCAGGACCCAGGTGCATCCGCAGCAGCCCGGTGTCTGGCCATGACCATCACCTATACAAACCAAGTAGCCAATGCCCGTCTGGGCTCTTTCTGGCGCCTGCTGCTGTGCTGGAGGGGCAGCATCTACAAGCTGCTCTATGGCGAGTTCCTCATCTTTCTGTTCTGCTACTATGCCATCCGCTTCATCTACAGGTATGGGTGGTGGGGCTGGGGCCTGGGCCTGGGAGGGAGGGGGCCAGGGCAAGTTTGAGGCTTCTCCCAGTCAGTGCCAGTTAGCTATAAGGCTGCGCTAACATCTTGGCCAAGCCTTGGAGAGCTGATGAGAGACAAGAAGTCAGACTGAGGGTTGAGGTGTCACCTAGAACATGCACAGTGCCTGGATTTGCATTCCTAACACAGGAAGAACAAAACACAAAAATCAGACTAGGAAGATAGGAGCTTGAGGTTAGGAGTACCTCAAGCCCTGTTCCAACCCAGGGAGCACTCTGTACCTCAGGCTTGAGCTAGTCTCACCGGGTCTGCCCATTTTATGAGTCTCTCCTACAGGCTTTCAGGCTCTGACTGTGCATTTGAAATAGATATGTACTTCATTAGGTGCTGGTAGATCATGCTTATAACCCTAGCTACTCAGGAGGCTAAGATCTGAGGATCATGGTTCAAAGTCAGCCTAGGTATGAGACTCTTATCTCTAAAGAACTAAAAAAAAAAAAAAGCTGTAAATCCTCTGTACATCACCTTTACAATAACAATAAAAAAAAATTTAAAGACCCACTGAAAAGCTGGAAGTGGAGCTGTGGGTCTAGTAGTAGAGTGTTAACCTTGAGCAAAAAAAGCTCAGGCTGGGGCTGGAAAGGTGGCTCAGTGGTAGAGCGCTTGCCTTGCATGCCTGAGGCCCTGGGTTCGATTCCTCAGCACCACATAAGCAAAAAGAAAAAAGCTGGAAGTGGCGCTGTGGCTCAAGTGGTAGAGCGCTAGCCTTGAACTGAAGAGCTGAGGGACAGTGCCCAGGCCCAGAGTTCAAGCCCCATGACCGGACCCAAAAAACAAAACAAAACAAAACAAAAAAAAGCTCAGGCCTCAGTTCAAGCCCCAGAACCGGTACACACACACACACACACACACATACATATATATATATGTATATATATATATACATATATATATGTATATATATATCTTTGTGTATATATATATATGTATATATATACACATATATTTTGATAAAACTAAACAATAAAATGTAGGAGAGAAGGATGAATACAACTGCAGAATATATGCTACATTTTAAGGTGAGAAAGTGTATTAATGACTAGAATGTATTGGTAACTATCGAATACCTAGAATTATTTTATTATTTTATTGTTGGTCATGGGTGTGAGTCATCAGTGCCTGCCTAGATTTTTTTTTTGGATAGACTTTTTTTTTTTTTGTCCGTCATGGGGCTTGAACTCTGGGCCTGGGCGCTGTCCCTCAGCTCTTCAGCTGAAGGCGAGCGCTCTACCACTTGAGCTACAGCGCCACTTCCGATTTTCTGGTGGTTTATTGGAGATAGGAGTCTCACAGTCTCTCCTGCCCGGGCTGGCTTTGAACCGCGATCCTCAGATCTCAGCCTCCTGAGTAGCTAGGATTACAGGCGTGAGCCACCAGCGTCCAGCTTTGGATAGACTTTTTACCAAAATAAGTAACATCCTGGTGGGGTAGCTTCATGCCCATCTCCTCACTATTCAGGAAGTTGAGATAGAAAGGATCATGGTTCAAGCCAGCCAGGCAAGAGTTCATAGGACCCCACACCATCTCAGCCAGTCTGAGTTTTGTTTGTTTGTTTGTTGCCAGTCCTGGGGCTTGAACTCAGGGCCTGGGCTCTGTCCCTGAGCTTCTTTTGCTTAAGGTTAGCACTCTACCACTTGAGCCACAGCACCATTTCTGACTTTTTCTGTGTATGTGGTCCTGAAGAATGGAGCCCAGGGCTTCATGTATGATAGGCAAGCACTCTACCACTAAGCCACATTCCCAGCCCCAGTTTGAGTTTTTTTTTTTTTTTTTTTTTAAGAGCAGTTTACTGGCCCTCCCTTCCTTCCTTCTTCTTCTTCCTCCTGTCCCCATCCCCTCCTCTTTCTCCTTCTTCTTTATGGTCTCAGTACTGGAGCTTGAACTCAGGGTCTAGGCACTATCCTGAACTTTTTCACTCAACGCTGGCATTCTACCACTTGAGACATGCCTCTGGTCTTGCAGTTGTGCTAGTGAATTGGCGATGGTGTCTGATGGACTTTTCTGCTTTGAATCACGATTCTCCAGATCAATCTCAACCTGATTTTGAATGCTGGCTCCTTGATTTTTAAAAAGAATCTCTGTTGCCCATAGCTGGCCCATCTTTCTACTCCTCAGTCAATGGTCAGAGGAGGATTTGTGCAGGAATTGCACTAGGGCCGGCTCATCACCTGCTGTCATTTGTCCTGGCTCAGGGAGAGGAAGGGCTCTGGGTCCAGGCCTCGTGGAAGGGACAGCTCCACGGCGAAGCTGGACCTACCATCTCCTCACCGTGCCCACTCACCCCCATGCCCTGCCCCCAGGCTGGCTCTCTCCCAGGACCAGCAGCTCCTGTTTGAGAAGCTGGCTCTGCATTGTGACAGCTACATTCAGCTCATCCCCATTTCCTTCGTGCTGGGTGAGTGCTCCCTTCGGCTGGCCCCCGGCCCCAGGCCTCTGCAGGCTCCACCTAGACCCTGGGGCTGACCAGGAGGAGCTGGGAAAGGAGGGCAGGAGGGAGTCAGGAGTGCCTCTGTGTCCCTCAGGTAAAGGTAGATATTAGGAAGGACGTCTTGCTGTTGGCGCTCAAGGGAGGAGCCTGGAGCCCCCGCCGGCAGCTGTCTGTAGGATTTCTGGGGCCCCAGCAATCGAGGCTTGCGGGCCTTCAGGAAAGGAGGCTTTGATTGCCTCCCCATGCCAGGAAGGCTGGGCTGGGCCGCTCTCATCAGAAAGATGGAGGAAGCCAGGCCTCAGCCGGCGCCGGTCTCTGGCCACAGCCAGACCCCTCGCCCCGCGTGCTCCAGGTTTTTACGTGACGCTGGTGGTGACCCGCTGGTGGAACCAGTATGAGAACGTGCCGTGGCTCGATCGCCTCATGAGCCAGGTGTCGGGCTTCGTGGAGGGCAAGGACGAGCAGGGCCGGCTGCTGCGGCGCACACTCATCCGCTATGCCAACCTGGGCAGCGCGCTCATCCTGCGCAGCGTCAGCACCGCCGTCTACAAGCGCTTCCCCAGCCTCCAGCACCTGGTGCACGCAGGTGGGCGCGTGGGCGTGGCCGCGAGGGCGGGGCGTGAGGCTGTGCGGGCGGGGCACAAGTAGGTGGGTGGGCGGGGCCAGAGCCTGAGTGGCTGGCGGGAGCGGACGGTGGGTGGAGCCAGAGTCTCTCAGATTTGAGGATTGAGTGGAGGGCAAGGGGGTGGGGCCAGCATCTGGGGGCGGGGCATGAGCTGGAAAGTGGGGCCAGGCCAGGGTTTGAAGCAGGGTCAAGGACTTTCCTGTGATAAGGGAAGGAGCCCCAGGGACTTGGGAAAGGATTGAGGGTCTTGGATCTGCTTCACTCTGTTCCGATCTCTGGGGAGGCCTTGCCTTAAGTTGACTCTGGACATTAACACAGCCTGTCCCTCGTGCTCAGCCAAAATCAGCAGATGGCAATGTATTTGTTCAAAGAAAGAGAATAATCTCCAGGAAATGGAAGTTTTTTTGTTTTCCATTTGCTGGTTTTGTTTGCTTTTCCTTTTGTCTTGTTTGTTCATTTATCTGTCTTTGGGAGGGTAAGGAGGTGCATGGAAATGGAGGATAAGGGGCTGGAAATGTGGCTCAGCGGTAGAATGCTAGTTTTGCATACTTAAAGCTCTGGGTTTGATTCCTCAGTACCACATAAACAGAAAAAGCCGGAAGTGGCACTGTGGCTCAAGTGGTAGAGTGCTAGCTTTGAGCGAAAGAAGCTCAGGGACAATGCCCAGGCTCTGAGTTCAAGCCCTAGGACTGGAAAAAAAGAAAGAAAAAGAAAGAGAGAGAGGGAGGAGGAGAGAGAGAGGAAGGAAGGAAGGAAGGAAGGAAAGAAGGAAGAGAAATGGAGGGACAAAGGGTGAACAAATGCAGCAGTGGGACTTACTAGACACTGTTAAAAATGAAACTATACAACTTGTGGGTGGGGATGGGAGGGAAGAACTGGGTGAGAGCAAGGGAAGGGATGACATCATCCATAAAGAAATGTACTCAGCTGGGAGCCAGTGGCTCACATCTGTAATCCTAGCTACTCAGGAGGCTGAGATCTGAGGATCACAGTTCAAAGTCAGCCTGGGCAGGAAAGTCCGTGAAATTCTTATCTCCAATAAACCACCAGAAAACCGGAAGTGGCGCTGTAGATCAAGTAGTAGAATGCTAGCCTTGAGCTGAATTGCTGAGGGACAGAGCTCAGGCCCAGAGTTCAAGCTCCATGACCTACAAAAAAAAAAAAAGAAGAAATGTACTCTTCATTTGACTTATGTAACTGTTAACCCCTTTGTACATCATCTTTAGAATAACAATAAAAATTTTAATTAAAAATATAAAAAAGAAAGAGGATAATAAAGAAGTACACATATCCTTATGGGCTCAGAAGGGCCTTAGTGCCAGTCACCTCTTCCGCAGTTCCTCCCGTCTGTTGCTGTCTTCGCTCTTCTCTGCAGGCTTTATGACCCCTGCAGAATACAAGCAGTTGGAGAAGTTGAGCCTGTCACACAACATGTTCTGGGTGCCCTGGGTGTGGTTTGCCAACCTGTCCATGAAGGCCTGGCTTGGAGGTCGAATCCGGGACCCCATTCTGCTCCAGAGCCTGCTGAATGTGAGCCCATTACACAGATGGGGCTGGGATGCAGCCGGAAGGGTGGAGCCTCTGGTAGAACAAGATTTCCTCCACAGAGAAAGCTGCAGCCCCCAAGGATCTTCCTTTTTTCCTCACAGGATTCCACAGCCCAAGATGGCCCTTCTCCAAATGCCCCTTCCATGCCTCTCTAAGTGAGCCTGTGACATCCTGGCTCCTTAGTGCTAGATAAGGAAACTGGAAGAGGGAGGTTAATGAACGGTTTGTGGCAACAAAGTCAGGGTTGTTCCATGAACACCGGACTAGGAAGAGCTGAAGATGAGCTTGGGGGAACAGGTAGTATCAGAACCCCATCCTTCCTTCCTTTTCTGCCCCCTAGGAGATGAGCACCTTGAGAACTCAGTGTGGACACCTGTATGCCTATGACTGGATCAGTGTCCCACTAGTGTACACGCAGGTGAGAGCTAGGCTGGTGAAGGTGCGTTCCTTTAGGAAATGGAGGCCAGGAAGCCCCCAGGAAGTGGACTCATCCTAGAGGCTGGGGGCGGGGTGGGGGGGTCATGCTGGCAGCTGTGTCTGGAATGTGAAGGTTCTATTTCATGCCAAGTCCAAAGCATTCAGGTTCCTGCCTGGTCCAGCCTCGTAGGGACACTGATTATCTTCATCTGTGTGTGTTGGAGCTGTGTGTGTGTGTGTGGGGGGGGTAACTGAGGTTTGAACTGAGGGCCTTAATTGTTCATTCAACATTCTCACTCACAGCTGGCATGCTATGCTATTAACCATGCCTCCAGTCTGGCATTGTTTTTTGTTGGTCGTGGGGCTTGAACTCTGGGCCTGGGTGCTGTCCCTCAGCTCTTCAGCTCCAGGCGAGCGCTCTACCAATTGAGCCACAGCGCCACTTGTGGTTTTCTGGTGATTTATTGGAGATAAGAGTCTCACTGACTTTCCTGCCCAGGCTGGCTTTGAACCTCGATCCTCTGATCTCAGCCTCCTGAGTAGCTAGGATGACAGGTGTGAGCCACCAGCGCCTGGCCAGTCTGGAATTTTTTCTGATTAATTGGAGCTAGAGTCTCACTGTAATTCTCTGGATCCCAGCCTCTTGGGTAGCTAAGATTATAGGCAGAACCATTGGTACCCATCTTAAAGAGGAGAAACCGGGTGAAAGTCAGAACAAAGCTTAAGACTCTCACCCTGAGAACTCTTCAGTCTGGGAAGTCCCTGCTCAGTCCCCCCCACCCCCATCCCTTCCAGGTGGTGACGGTGGCAGTGTACAGCTTTTTCCTGGCTTGTCTAGTGGGGCGGCAATTTCTGAACCCAGCCAAGGCCTACCCAGGCCATGAGATGGACCTCATTGTGCCTCTGTACACATTCCTGCAGTTCTTCTTCTACATGGGCTGGCTGAAAGTGAGTCCTTCCCACACCCACCAGGCCGGGACCCTGGCTGGAGTGGTCACAGCCAGGTGAACCCTGATCTTAATATCTCAGCCTCCTGAGTCAGTAGCTAGGATTACAGGCCTGAGCCCCTGGCCCCTGGCCATATGCTGTGGCTTTGAAGACACCTTGTCAGGCAGATGTGGAGATAATAGGCTCTAAGAGTTAAGAATGGGGAACAGAGCTGGGTGTTTTGTTGGCTCACACCTGTAATCCTAGCCACTCAGGAGGCTGAGATCTGAGGATCACGGTTCAAAGCCAGCTCGGGCAGGAAAAGCTGTGAAACTCTTATCTCCAATAAAGCACTCAGGAAACCGGAAGTGACCCTGTGGCTCAAGTGGTAGAGCACTAGCCTTGAGCTGAAGAGCTGAAGGACAGCACCCAGGCCCTGAGTTTAAACCCCATGACCAAAAAAAAAAAAAAAGAATGGGGAACAGAGCTTCAGGAGGTTTGACTCAGGGTTCCCAGGGTCCCATCTGTCCCCCAAGGTGGCAGAGCAGCTCATCAACCCCTTTGGAGAGGATGATGATGATTTTGAGACCAATTGGATCATTGACAGGAACTTGCAGGTATGGGGGAAGGGAGGGAGGACACATTATGGAGCCGTCCCAAGCTGGACCCAAGGAGAGGGGGTGGTCCCCCACAGTTCTGTAGGATGCCTTATAGTGAACTGTGCCCAGTCCCAACCCCCTTCATAGCCAATCATTCGCTCACAGAATTCTCACCTCAACTCTGTGTGTGTGTGTGTGTGTGTGTTAGCACTGAGATTTAAACTCAAGGCTTTACACTTGCTAGATAGGTGCCCTGCCATTTATTTGAGCCGTGCCCTTAGTCCTTTGTGCTTTTGTTGTTTTTCTAGTAGGGTCTCACTTTTTGCCTGGGCTGGCTTGGACCACAGTGCTCCTATTTGTGCTTCTTTCATAGCTGGGATGGCAGGCATGTACCACTGCACCCAGCTTTCTTCTTGGTTGAGATGGGGGATTTCTGTGAACTTTTCTACCCAGGCTGGCCTGGAAACACAATCCTCTCAATATCAAGTTTCCAAGTAGCTAGGATTACAGGTGTGAGTCACTGTTAGGCTCATCTCCACTTTTGAGGATAGAAGGAAGCATCTGTTGAGGTAGGTCCACAGAGGGGGGGAAAGAAAAGTGACTTCACTAAGTCATTAGGTAAGTGCATGGTACTGCCCAGGCTGAACTGTCTATTGGATTGCCCCCTCTGTCGCTGGAGACCAGGTGTCCTTGTTGTCTGTGGATGAAATGCACCAGGACTTGCCTCCTTTGGAACGGGACATGTACTGGAATGAGATGGAACCTCATCCCCCCTACACGGCTGCCTCTGCTCAGTCACGCCAACCTTCCTTTTTGGGTTCTACCTTCAATATCAGGTGAGCTGTGCCAGAAACTTGGTGGGAAATCCCTCAGGTGCAGGTTTCTTAGCAACTTAGAATAGCCTTTTTTTGGTCCAATCTTGGGGCCTGAACTCTGGGCCTGGGCGCTATCCCTAAGCCCTTCAGCTCAAGGCTAGCACTCTACCACTTGCACCACAGTGGCACTTCTGGATTTTTTTTTTTTTTCTGCTTATGTGGTGCTGAGGAATCGAACCCAGGGCCTCATGCATGCAAGGCAAGCGCTCTACCATTGAGCCACCTTCCCAGCCCAGAATAGCCTTTGTTAATAATATATAATTAAGATGCCTAATAAGGGCCAGGCAACATAGGAGGCTCTTCAGAAACATAAATTGCCTTTGTTTTTCCTCCCCAATTATGCTAGTTTGTTATGTCCAGTTTTCAGACAATTAGGTACAAGTTCAAAGAGGTTAGCTAAGCTGTCTGGTCCAAAGCCACATAGCTAGCAAAGGGCACATCTGAGCCCGGTATGTCTGCCTCTACCATCTCATTCTTTTTTTTTTTTGCCAGTCCTGGGGCTTGAACTCACGGCCTGGGCACTGTCCTTGAGCATCTTTTGCTCAAAGCTAGCACTCCACCAATTGAGCCACAACACCACTTCTGGCTTTTTCTGTTTATGTGGTACTGAGGCATAGAACCTAGGGCTTCAGTATGCTAGACAGGCACTCTACCACTAAGCCACATTCCCAGTCCTACCATCACATTTTTTTTTTTGTCGGTCATGGGGCTGGAACTCTGAGCCTGGGTGCTCTCTCAGCTCTTCAGCTCAAGGCTAGCGCTCTACCACTTGAGACATAGCACCACTTCCAGTTTTCTGAGTGGCTTATTGGAGGTAAGAATCTCATGGCCTTTTCTGCCTGAGCTGACTTTGAACCATGATCCTCAGATCTTAGCCTCCTGAGTAGCTAGGATTACAGGCCTGAGCCACCATGCCCTGCAACCATTGCATTCTTTTTTTTTTTTTTGGGGGGGGGGGGAGGTCCAGTCATGGGGCCTGAACTCGGCTTGGGCGCTGTCCCTCAGCTCTTCAGCTCAAGGCTAGCGCTCTACCACTTGAGCCACAGCACCACTTCCAGCTTTTTTCTTTTTGCTTATGTGGTGCTAAGGAATCGAACCCAGGGCCTCATGCATGCAAGGCAAGTGCTCTACCACTGAGCCACCTTCCCAGCCCCAACCATTGTATTCTTATACCACAGCTGAGGCCCGGAGAGAAAAGAGACATGCTCAAGGGCGGCTGAGCACCTGTTCCCTGACTCTGTCCTGATCTTTGCTTTCTGACAAACTGGGAGCTTAACAGGAGCAGGGCCATTCAGCACCTCCTAGGTACACTTTGTAAGCCAGACACTGGTGGCTCGTGTCTATAATCCTAGCTCCTCAGGAGGCTGATATCTGAGGATTGCAGTTCAAAGCCAGCCTAGATAGGAAAGTCTGTAAGACCCTTCTCTCTAGCCACCGAAGAGCTGGAATTGGAGTTGTGGTTCAAGTGGTAGAGCACCAATAGCCTTGAGTGAAAAAGCTAAGAAACGGTGCTTGGGCCCTGAGTTCAGGCCCCAGTACTGACCCAATTTCCTCTGCCAAGTCCCATTTCAGTTTGCTTAGGTCAGAAACATTTCTGCAGGTTGCCTTGGAGCCTTCCATTGTCTGCACCCCCACATTTGAAGGTTAGGGTGGGGAGGGGAGGGCAGATGACAGAATAAACAGTGCATAGATGTTGCCTGCAAGGAACACACAAGTGTGTAGTAATACTCAAGGCCCCAAACTCTGGGAACAAGGCATAGAGAAGAGAATGCTTAGGAAGGGACAGGATGGAGAATGGAGATTGCCTTTGGGTGGGTGGGAGGCCTCCTGAGCCTAAAGTTAGGCCTTGGAGCACGGAGGACTTGGAGGTGGGCAAGGGCAGGCCGCTCTGGAGTAGGTGAGCTCTCCCTTGCAGAGGGAAGGTCTTGGGGCCACAGCAGGTCTGCTGTGAAGAAGCCAAATGTCTTTCTTGGCAGGTGTTGCTTCTAAAAATCCCTTGAGGAGGGGCTGGGAAGGTGGCTCAGTGGTAGAGCACTTGCCTTGCATGCTCGAGGCCCTGGGTTTGATTCCTCAGCACCACATAAGAAAAAAGCCGGAAGTGGTGCTGTAGCTCGTGGTAGAGTGCTAGCCTTGAGCTGAAGAGCTGAGGGACAGCGCCAAGTGGTAGAGTGCTAGCCTTGAGCTGAAGAGCTGAGGGACAGCGCCCAGGCCCAGAGTTCAGGCCCCACGACCGGAAACAAACAAACAAAAAAAATCCCTTGAGGAACCACAAATCCCTTTGTCTTGCTCAAGGGATTGTCACTCTTGGACCTACTGTGAATGGCCCAGGGGGACCAGGAGTTCCTTTTGCCTGGGGTTAGAGGTTTTAGCTGGAAGATACTCTTACATGCCAGGCTTGGGAGTTGTAAGTTAACAGTGGACAAGGAGACAGAATAGTGAGAGGAAGTGGGCCTGGAAGGAGTTGCGGGATGTCAGGGGAGAGTTGGGCCATTCATTGGAAGAAGACAGAGCCAGGTGCTGGTGGCTCATGCCAATAATCCTAGCTACTCAGGGGGCTGAGATCTGAAGATTGTAGTTTGAAGTTAGCTAGGACAGTAAAGTTTGTGAAAATGATCTCTGACGAACTACTAAAAAGCCAGAAGTAGAGCTGTAGCTCAAGTGGTAGAGCACTAGTCTTGAGTGAAACAGTAATTACACACACACACACACATACTCACGCACACATGCATGGGTGGCTTTGGCTCCAGACCCAGGGAGGGAAGGTCAGCTTTTGTCTACCCACTCAGACCTGACTGTCTCCGTTCTTTTTATTGCCAGCCTGCAGAAAGAAGAGATGGAGTTTCAGCCAAACCAGGAGGACACTCACAATGACATCATTGGCTGCTTCCTAGGGCTGCAGTCCCATGACCACTGTCTTCCCAGGACAGACTCCAAGAGCAAGCTACTAAGGTCCAAGAAGGAATCGTACCTGGAGGGCCGGCCCACCAATGCCAAGCAACATCCAAGGGGACAAGAAGACAGCAAAGCTTGGAGACTTAAGGGGGTGGATGCGCTCAAAGCGGCATCATTCTATGAGAGGCCAGGCTACCACAGTGCCCCTCAGACACCCCTCAGCCACACCCCCATTGTCTTTCCCCCAGAGCCATCAGTACCCTTGAGGCTTCACAGTATGGCAGGCACAGACACAGAAGACCAAAGCCTTTTAAATCCTGTGACTTCTGAGGCCAAGGAAAATTTTGAATTGCTCCCAGATGATGAGACTTTGATGGCGCACCAAGGTCACATGAGGAAAAAAACTGTGGAGTTTAATCTAAACCATATGCCAGAGATCCCCAAGAATTACCTCAGAGACCCTTTTCTGGAGCAATCACCAAGAAATCGACACACTATACTCAAAGATCACACAGATCCCTTCTCAGCCTTGGAGAACAGGTATGTCCTCCCAAAGCAGGTTGATTGCATTCCCCTCTGTGAACAACCTTCCTCCAGTTGTCTGGCATGGTATATAGGTCCCTCACACTATGGACTTAGGAGGAGGGTGGCTGTTTACTGTACCCAAGATCTTATCACCACTCCCCTGGAAGCCTGGGAGTGGCAGACCAAATTCAGGTGGGCCAATGTTATCAAAGGGCCCTCTTTATTTTGTGCAGAATGGCCTGGGATTCTATGTACTGTACCCAAGGGTCTAAATGATGGTGACTCTTGTTAGTCTTCAAGGTGGGAAAGTAATCCAGTCCAGAAGCAAGGCAGGCAGGTGGTAGGGAGTATTTTTTTTAATGCTTTAGGGATCCTGCCTATACTTCTAAAACTTTACTACTTCCTTAAGCCTCCAGCTGTCAAGAGTTCCCGATTCTAGACTTCTCTGCCCAGTGAGAAACTCTACCTCATTGTAATCACAATATAGGAAGTATGACTTCCCATTTCTACATCTGTAAGCTATTTTTGTGGTCACAACACCCAGCTTGTGATTGAAATGCAAAGGGTAACATAGGGTAACAATTTCAGTTCTGCTTCTTGAGCTAGACTATCCCAACTAGTATAAGAAAGATGGCCCAAAATCTGCCTCAGCTTTTCTAACAAAATTAACTTTGTTGGGCGCCAGTGGCTCATACCTGTAGTAACTATTCAGGAGTCAGATTTTACGATTGCTGTTTGAAGCCAACCCTGGTGGGAAAGTCCATGAGACTATTATCTCCAGTGAACTAACTACCCAGAAAAAGCCAGAATGGCCCAAGTGTGAAATGTTAGATTTCAGCAGGAGCTCCCAAGGACAGCACCCAGGCCCTGAGTTCAAGCCCTAGGACCAACCACCCCCCCCCAAAAAAAAAAAAACAAAACAAAAATCTTCTCACACCTTTCTTACATCTTCCACAGGGATGAAGCCTGTACCTAAATGCTTGCTAAGGGGCACACCTGGTTGCCAGTGTGCATGCCACTGAACTCTGATCTGGTTATGCAGACATACAACTATCGACACAGTAGATTACTTCAGCCTCTAAATGCCTTAACAGCAGTAACAAAATGTAAGCTAAGCTGGAATGAATCCCTGTAAGCAAGTAGCTCAGAACAATTAATTCAGAAGCAGGAGTCTTAAGTGAACTTTACACACCTATAACCTGGTATTGTTCCTAAACTAAGAAATTTAATAAAACAGATTTCACAAACACAACAGCTAGGTACCAAATTTCTTTATTTGAAGGAATGGTACAAATTAAAAGAACTTAGGATGTTCTGGTACAACTTATAGAAAAGGTAATGATAACCCCAAACATGCATGCACAGCCCTGGTGACCAGAAGTCACGTGTGGCTTTGGGGCAATCAGCCCAAGGCTTAGCTCTCATCACTTTCTCCCAGAGTGTGCTTGTCAAAGAGATACTCTGCCATGCCAGATTCAGGGGCTCCCATCTTGCGCAAGTTGGTGACATGGTCACCCAATTCTTTGATGGATTTCACCTGCTCATTCAGGTAATGAGTCTCAATGAAGTCACACAACTACAAAAAAAAAGACCGAGGAAGAATGAGTAGTCATCTGCTTTCCCAGCCACCATGGCAAAAAATTACCTCTGTGTACCCCCTAGGTTTCCCAATACTCACGTGGGGGTCATTTTTGTCAGTGGCCAGTTTGTGCAGTTCCAGTAGTGACTGATTCACACTTTTTTCCAAGTGCAGTGCACACTCCATTGCATTCAGCCCGCTTTCCCAGTCATCACGGTCTGGTTTCTGAATGAGAGGAAGTTAAGCCAATTTAAGATTAAGTTTCTCAAAGCAACAGCGTCTGCTGTAATACCTTTCTCACTATTCTCCTACATTAGAAAGTAGGCATAAAAGAGCAACTACTGACTTGTAAGACCACACCACCGGCCCCCTGCTCACCTTGATATCCTGCAGGAAGATGCGGCCACCTCTCTGGTTCTGCAGCTTCATCAGTTTCTCTGCATGTTCTCTCTCCTCATGAGATTGGTGAAGGAAATACTTGGCAAAGTTCTTCAAAGCCACATCATCTCGGTCAAAGTAGTAAGACTGAGAGCAGAACAGGAACACATTTAGGTATTGGAAGGTCCTACAAGGAGGCAGCTGGGATCAACCATGAGTAGTAATGGCTGACAGCCTGCCTTTCTCATGGCAGTGGTGTTTGAACTCTGGACCTTGAATAGGTAAGTGCTTTACCACTTGTGCTTGCACCCCTGGCCCTCAGCATTTCCTCAAAGTAAGAAGACTGTGGATGGTTTTGTTCCTATAGTGAACACACCAGTTTACTTTCATTCTGAAATAGAGAACTTAACTTGATCTTCAAAGGTTACTGCTTCAAGGAACTTTTACAGCATCATGGGAATTGCCATCAGCAGTGTCTTATGGATCTGTACTCTTTCAGAACAAACTTATGGCAGGGCCAAATTTCATTGTCTGAAGTGAGGGTGCTGGGGCATTCACCCCAGCACTGTTTTGTCCAGTTTAACTCTCCACCCTGACTATACTAAAACATGGTTAAAATGAGCTCATGAGACTGCCATGTATACAGGAAGCTTGCTGATTTAAATTATTCTTCCGTTGGGCGTGGTATGTTGTAACTTAAGAAAAAGCAAAAACTTGACTTTCAATCTTAAAACTTTTTTTGGGTATTTTTGTGAAGGAATGTCAGTTACAGAAACCCAGACTTTTATCAGATCCATTAGAACATGTCTAAAGTATGGGTTTCGATAACTAGGGAGCCACAACCCCAACACTCTCATGCAATGAAACGATAAAGAGGTACCCCAAAGTGCAAGGATGGTGGCACTTTGGTAACAGAGAGATTTCTAGAGATAAGGCCTCCACACAAGTGAGTCTAAGAGATAAGTGGAGCAGAGGTAGGGACTGTTGCTCAGGAGGGTCGGATAAGCAAGCACACAAGAGATAAACCACCTCCCACCAGCCCCCAGAGGTTGCTATTGGACACCATTACCCAGCAGTCCTTGCCATACTCGGGGGGGGGGGGGGGGAACGGGAGCTGGATATCCAAACAAGACAAGAGGGCCTAAGGGCGACCAGAAAAACAACCGGGTCCAAGAGTGCAAAATCCAACTTCTTAACCTGACCACAAAGTTGAACGTAAAGGGAGGCGAAAGGGGAGCGGGGGGTGGGGGGGAGAAAGCGGTGCAATTGTGGGGTTTCGGAAACCAGGCTCTCTTTGGAGAAAAGTGTGCAGAAACGGGTCTAGCCTGCGGGAGTCCTCCTAGGGGACAGCCGGAAAGCACCAATCGCCCCGAGACTTCCCGGGCCGGGGAGGCCTCCATTTTCTCACCCAGAGGGCGCCCGGGCCCGCGTCTGGCCACACCCCCACCCCGCCTGGTCCCCAGCGGGCCCGGGGATAGGGCGGGTGCGGCCTCGGCCGGGTCCCCGCGTCGCCCGCGCTCACCATGGACAGGTAGACATAGGAGGCGTAGAGCTCCAGGTTGATCTGGCGGTTGATGGCGGCCTCCGAGTCCTGGTGGTAGTTCTGGCGCACCTGCGAAGGGGATGCGGTCGTCATGGCGGCGGCTAGGAGAGACGGAGTAGCGGCGCGGCGCTGGAGTGGCGGCGGAGGCCCGGGGGCGGTCCGAGGACGCGGTGAAGAGGTGGCGGGAGGTTGGTGGCTCGGAGCGGGCGGCCGGGATGGGAGAGGTGGAGGGGTCGAGCGCCGGGTTCCGTTCAAGCACTGTTGAAGCAGGAAACCGCGGCGACTCTCGGCGAGGATCGTCTGGCGCAGGCAGCCCGGCCGTGTGGTATTTATAGCGGGAGTTTGCGTCAGACACGTCCCGACCAATCAGCACCGTGCGCCCACTGAGCTCCGCCCCTCTCGGTGGCGCGCGCGCGGGCCACGTGACCGCCTCCCCGTTTTTCCCGCCCCCTCTTCCCCCACCCCGCGGCCGAGGCGGGGACGCCGGCGGGCTCACCCACCGAGTGGGTGAGGGAGAAGTAGGTGTGGGCATACGAAAGAAAGAATCACTCGAAGTCTGCGGGCAGAAACACCGGGGAGCCGGGACTAAGAGCCCGGGGCGCACCCCCTTCTGTCCCCGGGAACCAGGGGCCGCGTTTCTGCAGAAAGCCAACATGGCTCCGTGTGTGCAGCGGGTGTGGCCCCGGGGCTTGAGGAAATCCCCACGGGGAGGTGGGGGGGCACTTGAAAGGAGGCTGGCTCCGGGGTTACACGGACGGGGGGGGGGCGGGAGGAGACCTGGAAAAAGCCATCTGGCACAAACCCATCTCCTCCGTTGCCGAGGCCATTTCAAGATGGCCTCCTTTGTCTTTCTCTGACACCCTTGCGGGTGTCCTTGGGGAGGATCGGCTGGGGCTGCGGGGCAGATGGCGGGTGTAGGACATCCTGCAGGCGCCAGGCCGCCGCGTGTGGCCTTGTCCACCTGTGGCCGTGCCTTGGCGGGTAGCAGAAGGGGAGGTAGGCCACACAGACTCCCTTCCACGAGTTTGGACGTCGACGGGAGACCTTTTCAGGGTACTCGTAAGTGTGCAACTGGCAGCAGAACTTCCAGACGTCCTAAGGTAGTCTACTGGAACATGAAGACGAATTGTCCGTGTAATGAGAGATTTCTTGGGTCGTTATTCATGGTCGTTATTCATTTCAAAACTAACCAGAAAGGTAAATATTTTTGGCAGTGTTGGGGCCTGTATTCATGACTTTATATTTGACTGGCAGGCACCAGGCACTGTAGTCTTGAACAGCTCTTTTAGCTCTATTGCAGTTGAAAAGAGGGTTTTTGCTTGTTCGTTTTTGCTTTAACTCAGACTGATCTGGACTGAGATCCTCCTATTTTAGGCTCCCAAAGGTCGCTGGGATGAGTCATGTTCCACTGGGCCCAGCTACTATCCTGCTCTTCACCTATGGAGTAGATTACAGGTCAGGTAGTCCAGGCACAAACTAGGAGTAAGATCTAATGGTGCCACAGCTGCAATAAAGTAAGCAAGAAGTGCTGCTGGACAGGGGTACTCTATGTAGACTGGATAGAAAGTCGGGGTATAGGGCTGGGGAGGTAGCTTAGTGGTAGAGGGCTTGCCTTTCATGCCTGAAGCCCTGGGTTAGAATCCTCAGTTCCACATAAGCAGAAAACCCCAGAAGTGGTGTTGTGGCCCAAGGGGTGGAGTGCTAGTCTTGAGCAAAAGCTCAGAGACAGTGCCCAGGCCCAGAGTTCAAGCCCCAGGACTGGCAAAAAGAAAGGAAGTCAGGGGGCTAAATGTGAAGAAAAAGTTTCTACTGGGGGAAGTGGAGGAGGAAGATGGACAAGGCAAGGCAGTTCCAAGTAGATGGAATAGCAGATGCAAAGATGTGAAGGTGTGGAAATGCCCTTACAGTGTGTCCATTGGGACCATGGGAGGCATGTTGGGAAATGCAGCAAAGGGCAAAATATAGGAGCAAGGATGTATGCTATAAAAAAAAGTGGCTAAACCTTATGTGGAGACAAATGTTTTTAGAAAATGGACTCTCCCCACCCCCCAGTCAAATGACTGGGAATCCAGTAAAGTCACCATATATAGGGTGTTAAAATGCAGATTTAGGGTGAGGCTGTTGGACAAGTCATCTTGATTTTGGACTGGGCCTCTATTACATCCAAGAGGACAAGAGTCAGTACAAAGCTGGCCTGTGCTGTTTGTGCCTGTATAATCCTAGTTACTCAGGCTGAGATCTGACGGTTATAGATCAAAGCCAGCCTGGACAGACAAATCTAAGAGACTTTTATCTCCAGTTAACCAGCAAAAAAGCTCGAAGGCATGGCTGAAGTGGGGCTTTCTACTCTAGCCTTGAAAAAAAAAGCTAAGCAAGAACATGATGCCCTGAATTCAAGCCCCAATACCTTCCCACCCACCCCCCCAAAAAAAATTTGGACCCCACTGGGAAGAAGTCTGTCTGCGCCATAAAGTAGGCTTCATGAAACCATATGGGGCACTGTGCTGGGTAGATAAGTGCACAGCTGCAGTGACAGAGACATAGCAAGACAAGGGCAGCTTGTACTATGTTGAGGTCACTGAGAGAGGCCAGCTGGGAGGAAAATGGAAGGTGTGAGTTTGTATTTGCTTGGGTCTGTTCGTCTTAGGAGAACTGAGGGTCTAAGGTCTAGATGCAGCCTGGTCTTTGGGCCTTTGTTGACAGGCCTTCTGCCTTCCCACACCCATCTGGTTCCTCATGACTTCAGAAGGCGGGAGTTTGGCTGGCCTCCCAGCAAAACAGCCTCTCAGGGCCAGGAGCTGTGGGAAGGACTACAAGGCAGAGAAGAGTAGGTTGTTTCTGGAATATACTAGCTCATTCCAGAGTGAAAAGGAAGTGGGGGCTGGGCAGGAGCTGCTGTCCCACCGTGACTCAGCACTCTGCTGATATCCCAGGGTGGGGCCTAGGCTGCAAAAGTGCTTAGTCATGGAGGGGAGGAGAAATCACTTGATCTGGAAGGATGTCTTTTTACTGTTGGGAGACAAAGGGCAGGAGGCCTGTGGTTTCTTCCTATTTCCTTCACGGACAAAGGCCAGAGGAGGCTGAATCTGGAACAAAGTAGTTTTGAATTTGGTTTCGTTTTGGCTTTTTGCCAGAAAAGAGGTATCACTTCTCATATTGGGTCTGTCTTCTAGCCATTGCAGCATTTCCAAAGCACCATATTTTGTAGATTAGTAAGGAAGGCTCAGAGAAGGTGAGAGGCATAGTTGAGGCTGTAGAGTCAGTGGCCAAAATGCAAGGTAAAAAGTAGGATAAAGCCCAAGGGGAAGCACCATGTGATCATTAAACACGATGGGGTACAAGAATAATGAGGAAAACCGCAGAGTCCAAAAGAGTTCCCTCAAGGAGATTACAATGAAGAAAGATCACAGGGGTGAGGATGGGTTGGAAGACATGTTGAACTTAAGAACCAGTGTTGTGAAAGTATGGGATTTCCCTTGAAGTGAAACATGAAGGAAATTAGACCTCAGAAATTCCAAACTTGGAGGAAAAAACAACCAACACCAAAAACCCACTATTCAATCTGTTTTGGGTACATTTCTGGATGATGCAACTATGAACTTTTCCTTAAATCATTTTTTTTAAATACTCTTTTTCTCTTTTAGTTCTTTATTTTTTTACTGAGGAATCAAACCCAGGGCAAGCACTCTACCACTGAGCTTCATTCCCAGCCTTAAATCTTTTTTTTTTTTTTTTAACTTAGATTTACGGTAAAAGTGTTGAACAGAGGTGTTTTAGTTTAGTTTTATTGTAATATTATACAGAAGAGTGCTAAAGTTACGTAAGCTAATAAGTACATTTCTTCTTTTTTTAAAAATTTTATTTTAGGGGTCTGGGAAGGTGGCTCAGTGGTAGAGTGCTTGCCTTGCATGCATGAGATCCTGGGTTCGATCAGCACCACATAAGCAGAAAAAGCTGGAAGTGGCGCTATGGCTCAAGTGGTAGAGCGCTAGCCTTGAGCTGAAGAGCTGAGGGACAGCGCCCAGGCCCAGAGTTCAGGCCCCATGACTGACAAAAAAATAAATAAATAAAATAAAAATAAAAAAATATGTATATTATTTTGTTGTAAAGATGCTGTACAGAGGGATTACAGTTACATAGGTAAGGTAATGAGTACATTTCTTGTTGAACATTGTTACCCTCTCTCGTTTTTCTCCCACTTTCCCTCCCACCTTCAATCATTTCTTGAAAGCTCTGGAGGCCATGTAGACTCCCAAGTCTAGGTACCCAGAATTTCCCCCCGCCCCCTGCCCCCAGTCTTCCAGAAGGCTAAAGGTTGACATCTACAGCCTGGAGAGTAAGTGGACAACAGTGAATGGAAAGTTCTGGAAAGGCCACTCCGGCCTTCCTACCTCTGGGAACTCTTCCCAGCTTCTGACCAGGTAGGCCAGCACCCTATGTCTCTGCCAGAGGCCATACCTTGGGGCCTTGACTGTTTGTTTGCTCTACTGGCTTCCCTTTGGACTTTGAGACTTTTACACTGTGTCCACAGAAGCTAGCATAAGAGGAGGTCCTTCCTGTCTCAACAGCTTGATCACTGTCCTTGATCCATTTCTGTGTTGGCATGTAGGCCCCTGGAGAACAGGGGTTTGTTTTGTTTTGTTTTGCTAGATCCCTGTGGTAATCCTTCCCAGTGATCCCTCTGCCCCCATCTGCTCACATCCTAGAAGCTTCAAAGAGACTACCTGGCCCCTTGGAGCTGTGATTTCCCCTATTTATCTATGGTATCTGGAGCTGGACCTTTCCTAGGCTACTTTACCACAGGGGATGCTGTCAGCTGGCCCCAGTCACGTGGTGTGCCCACATCCCTCAGTTCTGGCTCAGCCATGTCTACTCTGGCCAAGTGAAGGGAGGCCCTGCTAGGCAAAGGGCAGCCAGCAGCTTCTGAGGGAGTCAGAAGAGAGAATGCCGCCTCTGCAGAGGCCTCTATGGAGGCCAGAAATCGCGCTGTGGCTAAGTGGTGGAGTGCTAGCCATGAGCAAGAGAAGCTCAGGGAACAGTGCCCAGGCCCTGAGTTCAAGGGACTGGCAAAACAAAATCTTCTGGCTCAAATATCCTCCCTTTGGTTTTCCTCACTCCCTTGCAGAGTGAAGAACTCTCATTCTTCGTGTCCTTCAGGGCCCCTCAGTTTTGCAATGACCCTGTTGTATCTCTCCCTAGAAGTCCCCACCAGAAGGGGCCTTCCTGCCCTGTTTATCTCGGCAGTGCCTTTTCTGTCTCCTCTGCAGACCCAGCAAAGCTCCAGCTTCAGAAAGCTGAGAGACACATTGGATTTACTTTGGTTTTAGCTCCTCGCCCAGTGCTTCTGATAGGCTGCAGACATGAGCAATGGAAAATGTGAAGGGAACCTAGAATGGAATATAAGACCATGGGTCTGAGAGAAAGCAATGCAGTTAAGCCTTACAACTTACTTGTGACCAGTCTCTGGCCACCAGGGTCATTCAGTGTCACAAGATAGTTGCTTTTTTGTTTTGTTTGGGTTTTGGGTTGTGGGTTGTGGGTCTTGAACTCTGGGCCTGAGCGCTAATCTCTCAGTTCTCCAACTCAAGGTGAGGGCTCTACCACTTGAGCCACAGTGCCACTTCCGGTTTTCTGGTGGTTAACTGGAGATAAGGATCTCAAGGACGTTCCTACCTGAGCGGTCTTTGAACCCTGATCCTCAGATCTCAGTTTCCTGAGTAGCTAGGATTACAGGCGTGAGCCACCTGCACCCTGTATAGTTTTTTTTTTTTATTTTTAATTTTTAAGTACTCCACCTGGCTAAGGATTAATGATAGGCTTCACTTCAGCCCAAGATGGGTCAACAAATAGTTATAAAATAACAGTTCTTTAACATCTTTACCTGGACCTCTAAGCTATGCCTTAGGGGGTCACATGAAATTCAGAATATCTTCTCAGCCCTTGGGAGAGGCCCTACCCCATGGGCTGGTCAGCAACCACCCACCAGCCACACTGGGAAGGGTCTTAATGCTTCTGAGGTCACTTTGTGGCCATCTTGCAATCCAAAATGGACCAGACTATCTGTCAGGCCTTAATGATCCTTTGTAACGAGGTCCTACCTGATCAATCCTGAGACAGTGGACTAATAGACTCTCTGAAGCTACTCAGACCCTGTCTGTGACTTGTGACTTTCTCATACCCTGCTCTCAGTTCTTATTTAACCAGTGGCTAATGTAATACCCTAGAAGACAGAGATAGCTAATGGGAGACTAAGATGTTGGCTTCCTGTGGTATATCTATGCCACATAGCCTTCTTTTCTGCTCTATTTCTTTCCTAATAAATTCCCTCTGTTTTCACTTAGCCTGAATTCTTCTCATGTTGGACCAAGGTTGACTAGCTATGCTAATTTTCTGGTAACACTTGCTCACCTTCCTAATATTGAGGTGTAGTCTACTCCCTCTTGCCTCAGGTTTGCCTGCCTGCCTGCCTGCCTGCCTGCCCGCCCGCCCGCCTGCTGTGGTGCTGTGGCTCAAGTGGTAGAATGCTAGCCTTGAGCAAAAAAAGAAGCTCGGGATCAGTGCCTAGGCCCTGAGTGTAAGCCCCAGGACTGGAAAAAAAAAAAAAAGGAGAGAGGACAGATGAGAGAAATATCAAGAGATAAAAAACAGGATTCTGAAAAGTTTCACAACACACTAGTGCATGTGCACACCACACAGACACAGTCATGTGCTGCATGTTGTTTTTGCCAACACAAAGGACCATGTGCATGACAGTGATCCTGTAAGATTATAATGGAGCTGAACCTTTTGAATCATCTTGTGATGTTATAGCAAAACTGCACTCCACTGCTTTTGCGTTTGTGGTGATCATAAACTGACCGCACTGTCAGTCCTGGAGACACATAGCTCCCATAATTATGTACAGTCTGCCATCCTTGGTGATGATAATAATAACTGTGCTATTGGTTTACATATTCATTATACAAAACTGTTTTTTGGCTATTATTTTAGGGTCTGCTCATAAAGAAAATACTCATGGTAAGACCTTGCACTGTGTTACACGGGCTACAGTGTTGACTTGGTCTGTCAAGAACCTGGAGAGGAAGGGAATAGCTTAACAAGATATTCATTCAATAAATATCTAACCAGTAACCTGGGCTGAACTTGGGGTCACGCCACTGAGACAAAGTGACAAAGAGAATAAGGCTGGGGCTGCCCTTAGGAGCTTCTACCCTGGCCTAACACATTCCTCATGAATGTCTTTAATAACCACCTTGCCAGCCACACCTTTGGACTAATCAGGCTGCAGAAGATGCAGCCATCTCCCCACTAGGACCTCCCTGGGAGCCAGAGCATCAATTAGTAACCATAAGCAGAGCCTACTGAAGTACCTTCCATATCTGAACAGGGTTTCTGTGCAGGGCAAATGTGCAGGGCTTCTGACCAGTATTGGCTGAAACAGGAAATGAAAGTCAGGATCAGGCCAATAGGGAGCCTGTGGAAGGGCTGATGGAAGTTCCTCACCTAACCTGGTTGCCTTTTCCTTCATGCTGTCTTCCTCTAGCTGACCTTTACTTACCCTTGAGGGGTTGCTAATTAACAGCTGTTCCTGGATGATGCTGGCACAGTTGCCTGACAGGTGGCAGGGAAGGCAGGGACTGCCTGGATCTCCTCCCTGCCATCTCCCCTTCAGGCTCCACTAGCCCCTGCTCCATCTATACTAGTCACTACGGGGCCCAACAGGGGCCCCACCTCTGTCCTTTTCCTTAAGTTTTTCCTTCCAAACCTGTCCCCTTTTGACTATCAAGCACTGCCCTTTCTCCAAACTCTAGTTCCAGTCTTTCCTTGTTCCTCACTTCTTGGATTTGGAGTTGATCTGTTCCCATGAATCTGCCAACATCCCTTCTACATTAGTTGAGTGATAGCAGACACTTGTGTTGTGGCATTGTTATTCCTCCAGTGCACAGGTTTATTGAGGGCTGGGGACACAGTTCCTGGTTTTCCAGGCCTCGACCTGGCACAAGGCTGGTGCTGCAGGCTTGAACTCAGGACCTTACATTTTGCTATGAAGTATATATGTGTGTGTGGGGGGGTTAAATTTAGGCTTTCTATTCTATCTCCTTGGTCTACCTGTCTATCTTTATGCCAGCCCCACATTGTTTTGATTGCTGTAGATTTGTAACATGTTTTGAAATTAGATAGTTGGAAGCCTCCAACTGAGTTCTTTTGTCAAGATTGTTTTGGCTACTCAGATCTTATATGGATGTTAGGATTTTTTTTTCCTGTAAAAAAGTGTCATTGGAATTTTTATAAGTATTTCATTGAATCTGTAGACTACTTTGAGTATTATGAGAACACAGGATATCTTGATTTAGACATGTCTTGTGTGATTTCATTTAGTGGTGTTTTATGGTATTCAGTGTTTACATCTTTTACTTATTTGGTTAAGGAGTCGTGTGTGTGTGTGTGTGTGTGTGTGTGTGTGTGTGTGTGTGTGTGTGTGTGCGCACGCGCTTGAACTCAGGGACTGAATGCCATCTATGAGCTTTTGTGCTCAAGGCTAGCACTTGAGTCACAGCTACACTTCCAGCTTTTTCAGTGATTAATTGGAGAGAATAATCTCATAAACTTTCCTTGATCCTCAGGTCTTAGCTCCCGGCTCATATTTCTTAAAATAAAAATAAGTTCTATTTCCATTTCTGAAAGACTGAGCTTTATTGAGCAATGTAGACACAATGAGCACATCTAATAGCAGATGGCCTCTGACTAACATTTCCTACCAAAGGAACATGACTAAGTGCAAGAGTGAAGAGTACAAATAAATATGCAAAGTGAGTAGAGTTCAGATGTGAGGTGCCTCACTCCTGTCATCCTAGCTACTCAGGAGGCTGAGATCTGAGGATTAAAGCTCAAAGCCAGTCCAGGCAGACAAATCAAAGATGTATATCTGTAATTAACCAGGAAAAATCAGGAAGTGGAGATGTGACTGAAGTGCTAGAGTGCCAGTCAGCAGTGGAAAAGCCAAGTGAGAACATGGCTTTCTGAGAGTATTATTCAAATGTAGAATTCTGGCTTTTGAGCCAGGTAATCCTGGCTATTCAGGAGGATGAGATCTCAGGATCATTGTTCAAAGCCAGCCCAGGCAGGAAAGTATGTGAGATTCTTATCTACAATTAAGAACTAAAAGTGGGAAGTGGAGCTGTGACTCAAGGGGTAGAGTACCAGCATTCAGCCAAAAAGCTCAGGGACAGCTCCTAGTCTCTGAGTTAAGCCTCAGAACAGATAGATGGACAGATACATACGCACATACACACACATACATATAAACATATACACAAAGACGTTTGGGGTTTGAACTTAGTCAGAGTTTTTTCTACCTCACTTACATTTCTCCCATACCCCAGTTGTTAGTTCCTGAGGACATCCACAGAATTATTACACTTATCTATACCACATCTATACCAATCATAGCATAACAGTCCCAAACAGTCATTGAATATAGCTTACTGTAGTTTTCTTCTTAGAGTTAACTCCACTGGGAATTTATAGTAAAATTAATTTGTGTGAAAGTCACTTGTAGTAGTTCCATTACACAGTTAGGGATATTTACTACATTTTGCTTTCAAGTTTTAGGAATTGAGTTTTTTTGTTTCTTTCTTCTCCTTCTTTCTTTCAGGTTAGGGATTGAGTCCAGGTCCTTGAGTGCACTAAGCATTCTCCACCACTGAGCTACACTGTAGCCTATAGATTGCTTTAAATTTAATTCTATAATGAGGTGAAATAGGTACATGATAAAGTCAAATCTAAAATATAAGGTAGATTGAAAGGAATCTAGAGCCTAGTCTTTTCTGTCCAACCTTTTGTTTTGTTTAAACTCTAGTGTTTTATTGGCTGGTGGATGATTGATCCCAGAGTCTCACTACGTATCCAGCGTAGCATGTGTTGGGATTACAGATACGTACCCCATGTCTGGCAACCACTGTTTAAATTTGAAAATTTACACTTTTAAATATTTTCCATTTTTTAGGAAAAAAACCAACTATTTCTGAGTATATTACATAAGCATTTCTCCACCTCACTGTGTGTAGTGTGTGTGTGTGTGTGTGTGTGTGTGTGTGTGTGTGTGTGTGTGTGTGTGTGTGTGTGTGTGTGTGTGTGTGTGTGTGTGTGTGTGTGTGTGTGTGTGTGTGTGTGTGTGTGTATGTGGTGGTCCTGGGGCTTGAACTCAGGGTCTGGATGATTAGTTGGAGATGAGTTTCATGACCTTTCTGCCCATGCTGGATTTGAACCATGATCCTCAGATCTCAGCCACCTGAATAGCTAGGATTACAAGTGTGAGTCACCAGCACCTGGCCACTTTTTTTCTTTTTTTGTAATACAAAGTCCTGGGGATCATTTCATTTGTTTTCATGTTGTTCTCATGGCTACAAAGTAGGCCATTGTGTGGATGGACTCCTGATGATTTCTTCAGTACCTTATTGTGGATATGTGGCTTAGTTCCAGGGTTGGGTTATTACAAAGAGAAATGTAGTAAACAGCCTGGTCCCTGTGACTGTTGTATTGTGTGCATTTGGTCACTGGGATGAGTTCCTAGAAGTGTGATTATAGGATCAAAGGGCAAATAGGAGTGTGGATTTTCTAACCATGGCCAAGTTCTCTTCTTCATATTCCTCTAGCAGTGTGTGAGGATGCCATATTCTCACTGCTTAGACAAGAGAGCATTTTATTAAGTTTTTGGATGTTAGCCAGTCTGATCAATGAGGAATAGTTCTTTAAGTCAATTTGTATTTTACTTACTATAAGCGAGATTGGGTATTTCTTCATACTGTTTTGTAATATTTACCTTTGTCTTTCTATGAGTTATTTGTACTTCAGTGAATTTTCTGGGTCATTGGCCTTTCTTTTCATTTATGTTATAAGTTCATTGTGCACTAAGAATATTTGTATATATTTATAATGAATATATAAACATGTATGATGTAGATCATAGTATCCTTTTTTTTTTTTTTTTTTTGTCGATTGTGGGGCTTGAACTCTGCGCCTGGGCACTGTCCCTCAGCTCTTCAGCTCAATGCTAGTGCTCTACCATTTGAGCCACAGCGCCACTTCCCATTTTCTGGTGGTTTATTGGAGATAAGAGTCTCACAGACTTTCTTGCCGGCCTGGCTTTGAACTATGATCCTCAGATCTCAGCCTCCTGAGTAGCTAGAATTACAGATATGAACCACTGGTGCCCAGCTTATTCATTTATTTTTTTAAAAATAAAATCCTTAGTGGCTCATGTCTGTACTGTAATCCTAGCTACTCAGGAAGCTAAGCTCTGAGAATCACAGCTTGAAGCCAGCCCAGGTAGGAAATTCCATGAGACTCGTGTGTGTGTGTGTGTGTGTGTGTGTGTGTGTGTGTGTGTGTGTGTGTGTGTGTGTGTGTGTGTGTGTGTGTGTGTGTGTGTGTGTGTGTGTGTGTGTGTGTCCGGTCCGTGTCCGTCATGAGGCTTGAACTCTGGGCCTGGGTGCTGTCCCTGAGCTTATTCACTCAAGGCTAGTACTCTCTCACTTTGATCCATAGCACTACTTCCAGTTTTCTAGAGATAATAATCTCACACTTTCCTGTCTGGGCTGGCTTTGAATCACGATCCTCAGATCTTAGCCTTCTGAGTAGCTAGGATTACAGGTGTGAGCCATTGGCACTGGGTTTGCTTGCTGAGCTTTAAAAGTAAGTGAGCAAGGCCAGGCCACGCTGAAGGAGCCGGGGTTCCTTCTGTTTGGGCTGTCCCTCTATAGTCATTCCAGAATCTCAGATCTCCTGTCACACTGCTTGGCTTTGTCCCTGTCAGGCTACCATTACCTGCAGGTCATCCCTGGGGGTGACTCATGGTCAGGTGGATCCTTTCAGCCAAAGACAATTCTGTGAGTTCATATCATTCTGTGATATTCATAGTGCCTGGGTATTGGGGCCCACTACACTGTGGCAGAGACTTGGGTAAGGGGCATCTCTAGAGTTTCTTCTAGACCCCTACTGTCCCAGAGTAATTTGCACGCACTCCTCTCTTGAGATGATTTGGCCTGTTATCCTTGCCCCTAGGACCCTTTTCCTTTGCTCTGAAAGTCCTTCTCATTACCTATCCTACCCTTTGATTTTGGTCCTGTTTCTGAATCCAACTCCTCCTCATACCAGATGTATGAAGCTTGGGCCTTCAGGTTCTTGATAATAAGCTAGGGCTTTGGGTCTTTACCATGTACCTGGGCTCCTATGAGGTAGTACACAACTGAATTTGGAAGACACTAATGAGTTTAGAAGTCAAGCCACGAGTCCTCCTATAATTCCAGTTAGAGTACATATTTTCTAACTCATTCACCTGGTTTCAGTGTGTCTTGGGTTTCTGGGTGTGAGAATTACTGAGATTATAGCCTTTAGGGAACTCAAACATGTGTGTCATCTTACTGAAGTTGATCTACTGCAGAGAACCTGTGAACCAAAACCCCCAGGGGAATGAGGACCCACATACTGTAGAAGCTTCAGCGATCAAGTGCAGGAATTTCCACAGGAAGTGAAAGCTTGACCTCCACACCCACATGGACATCCAGACCAGCTGTTACAGCACCGCTCAGCAGCCCAGAGCTGCTGAGTCCCACGGCTGACCACAGACCTGGGAGGTATAGAAAGCAGAGAGACTTGGGGCTGAAAAGATGGCTCAGTGGTAGAGCGCTTGCCTTGCATGCATGAGGCCCTGGGTTTGATTCCTCAGCACCACATAAGCAAAAACAAAAAAGCCGGAAGTGGCGCTGTGACTCAAGTGGTAGAGTGCTAGCCTTGAGCTGAAGAGCTGAGGGACAGCGCCCAGAGTTCAGGCCTCACGACCGGACCCCCCCCAAAAAAAAAAAAAAAAGCAGATAGACTTGTCCTCCGTCCTTCTCCCTCCTTCTTTTCCTCACTTCTTCTCTTGAGCAGTTCCCTTCAGAGTTAGCTCAGGATGTCCAAGAATGGATGGAAGGAAAGACAAAAGGCAGAAAAGGTACTTTCAGGACAGCTTGAAGGCCAGTGTTATCACCCTCCTCTCCATGAGTCCTGAAAAAGGTCAGGTCTGTGGGCAACAATCTGAACCACTACCAAGTCCCCTGTGGGGCTGTGCCTCCAGTCCAGTCAGGAGAAAGAAAATAGTGCAAAGAAAGGTGTGTCATTCAATGCCACAGACAGCCCCTCTTTTCTGCCTCATACTTCTGCTCCCACTTCTCACCCCCAATTCTTCCCGCCCACAGGCACCATCTTTTTCTGTCTCTTTGTCGGTGTGGGGAAAATGGGAGAACTGGCTGTCACAAGTCCTCCCAGGCAGCTGATTGTGGCCTGTAGGTGATCTAGTCTCAAAGGAATGACCCAGACACTCCCCAGGCGACCAAGGGATTTCCTCTTACTTGAGCCGTTCGGCTGGACTCAGAACTTTGTCCTTTAGAGGGCTTATTAGTAGAAAGGGCTCTGATAAGATATGGGGGTTATCAGCTTCTCCAGGGATAGTAACTCACGAGCTAAGACCTCTAAGAGTCTATGAGTGTTTATCTGACTTGGACAGTTGAAAAAGAAGAGAGCCTTTCAGCACATGTATGAGCCCTTTCCCAGAAGATGTTCTCTGGAAAAGTCTAGAAACTGCAGTCATATCAATATTCAAGGTTCAAAGAGGAAAATTTGTTGCAATATCTTCCATGAATTTTATATATATATATATATATATAATTTTGACAAAGTCAATCTAATACACTGTGATGAATTGTGTGTCTATGTGTTCCATTATTAAATTGATCTTTCAGCAGATCATGCTTATAATCCTAGCTTCTTAGGTGACTAAGATCTGAGGATTGTGGTTTGAGGTCACCTGGGCAGGAAAGTCTATGAGACTCTTATCTCCAACTAACCACTGAGAAGTCAGAAGTAGAACTGTGGCTTAAGTGGTAGAGTGCTAGTCTTAAGCAAAATGCTTAAGGACAAGATCTAAGCCCTAAGTTCAAGCCCCAGGACTGGCCCCCCCTCCCACACACACACTATGTAAGATGATATAGTAATTGTATAAGATTTTTTTTTTCATTCATGGCCTTGCGCTTGCTTGCTGGGAAAGTGCTCTACCAGTCCTAGGAGATCTTTTGTGTGTATGTATGTATGCTGGCACTAGGCTTCACTCAAGGCCTTGTGTGCTTGCTCAGGTTTTTTTGCTCATAGATATTACTCTGACCACTGAAGCCATGCCTCCATTCCATGCCATTGGTTACTTTATTGGAGATAGAGTTCACATACTTTTCTGCCCAGCCTGGCTTCAAAACAGATTCTCAGACCTCAGCCTCCTGAGTAGCTAGGTGCCAGCCTTTCTTTTCTCTTTTTGTTTTTGTGCTGGTACTGGGCCTTGAACCCCGGGCCTGAGCACTGTTTCTTAGTTTTTTCACTTAAGGTTGCCATTCTGACACTTGAAGTGGTTGACTGGGGGTAAGTCTCATGGACTTGCCTGTCTGGGATTGACTTCACACTGTGATCCTCATATCTCAGCCTCCCAGGTAGCTACAATTATATGCATGAACTACTGGCTTACTCCTGGCCTCTTGATAGGTTTTGTCTTTGGCTCCCTGGGAGGCTGAGCTGTTGGGAAATTCCCTGGAGGTGACTGCACACCGTGCTGCCAGCTTTCCTGGAACCTTCTGTAGACTAAGCCAGGAAAAGATTGGCCTACAGGTTGTAGCACTGCAAATCTGCCCTCTTCCCTAGGCCCAGATGAACCAGGAAGAAAGCTCCTGTCTCTTTCTTGCATGAATGCCTTCAACAACAACAATAACACACTGGAGTGGGTTTGTCCTTTAGTGAATGCTTTTCACGTTTCAGACAGTGCTCCTAAATATGAATTACCTCACTGAATTCTTCTTTACACCACAATAAAGAAGTCTTATGATGGGAAAACAGGAAGAAAGGGGTTGAGTAATATTTGCAGGGGTCATCACAGTCAAGAGATGCCATAGCCAGAATTCCACTTAGGTGTATCAATCCCATTCTTTACTTTAGACGGGCTGTCCCCATCACCTAGAAGGTAAAATTCAGGTGTACAGCCCAACACATAGAGCCCTGAAGGGTCTGGTCCCCACTGTTCACCTCCTTCCAATGCTTCAGCCAGTACATGTGCTCTGCTACCCGTGTGTGGCCTGTTTTTCCCAGGAGCGTCCTTGTTACTTTGTTCTATCTTCCCATTCTTGGCTAAACCCTCTTAGTGCCTCAAGACTCCATTCCTTCTGGTGGGCCTGCGTCTTTGGTGCTGGTTAATTTCCAAAGTTAGGGTATGGGCACATTCTCACATGGAAGGTCATCCATGTCATTCCTCCACTGAGTGACCAAGCCAGTATTTCCTTCAGCCATGCAGTGGATTGCCTGCTCTTCTGCTGAGCTTCAGGGGAAGAAGTGACTGCATTTAGGGGTCATCTTGTATATTAGAATTATACTCAGCAGGGGCTGGGAAGGTGGCTCAATGGTACAGCGCTTGCCTTGCATGCATGAGGCCCTGGGTTCAATTCCTCAGCACCACATAGGCAGAAAAAAAAAAGCTGGAAGTGGCGCTGTGGCTCAAGTGGTAGAGCGCTAGCCATGAGCTGAAGAGCTGAGGGACAACACCCAGGCCCAGAGTTCAAGCCCCATGACCGACAAAAAAAAAAAAAAAAAGAATGAGGCAGGGTAGATCAGGGAAAATGAGGCATGGGAAATAGTAGCCAGGATGCAGAGATACTATATTAATAGATTCATTTGATTAAAAATAATTGGATTAAAAGCACATAGCACTATTTTTGCTTTAAGACTTATTCTGCCTCATAAGCTGTAATGTTTAGTAAAAAATGGTGAAAGCTGGGTGCCCATGGCTCATGCCTTTAATTTTACTTACTTAGGAGGCTGAGATCTGAGGATTGGGGTTCAAAGCCAGCATCAGCAGGAAAGTCCTTGAGATTCTTTTGTTGTTGTTGTTGTTGGTCATGGGGCTTGAAGGGATTCTTATCTCCAGTTAACTACTAGAAGACTGGAAGTGCTGCTGTGGCTCAAAGTGGTAGAGCACTAGCCTTGAATGAAAAAGCTCAGGGACAGTGGTCAGGCCCTGAGTTCAAGCCTCATGACCAACAAAAAAAAGGGGGGGAGGAGGAGTAAGAAAAGCAGCTCTGTACTGCTTGAGCAGATAATTAGTGTGCTCTGGGACACTAAATAAATAAAGCCATGATGGGAACACTAAATTTAAGACAATGCTTAAATTAATTTGAAGAATATAAAAAGTTTGGGGAGATCTACAAAAGGGGGTTTCAATTCAATCTTCAATAAAATATGGAAGTGGTGGAGATTAAACTCAAAGCCTTACACATGAAAGACAGCCCATGCATTCTACCAATAAACGCTAGCCTTTAATTTTTTTTTTCTTTTTGTCTGTCAGGGAGCTTGAACTCTGAGCCTGAGTGCTGTCCCTGAGCTCTTTTGCTCAAGGCTAGCACTCTACCACTTTGAGCCACACAGCTCTGCTTCTGGCTTTTGAGTGGTTAATTGGAGATAAGAATCTCACAAGGGCTTTTCTGCCCAAGCTGGCTTTGAACTTCGAGCCTCAGATCTCAACTAGGAGTAGCTGGGATTATAGATGTGAGCCACCAGTGCCTGGCTGCCTTTAATATTTTATTACTTGAAAAAATAAGATATATGTAGAGTAGGATGGTAAAATTGAAGCAAGTTAAATATTAATATATATATATATATTTAAAATCACATCATTGTACTGTAAACCTGATGTTTCCACTAAAAAAGTAGATGGCATACATGTCCTCTCATAGGGTACCATGGGCTTGGTTGGATAATGGTCCCTAAAGACATCAAGGTCCTGGGCTGGGAAGGTGGCTCAGTGGTAGAGTGCTTGCCTTGCATGCCTGAGGCCCTGGGTTCAATTCCTCAGCACCACATAAACAGAGAAAGCCAGAAGTGGCACTGTGGCTCAAGTGGTAGGTGGCTAGCCTTGAGTGAAGAGCTGAGGGACAGAGCCCAGGCCCAGAGTTCAAGCCCTACAACCGACCAAAAAAAAAAAGTTATCAAGGTCCGTATCCTAGAACTTGTGAATATGTTACCTTACAGGGCAAATGAGGTCTTACAGATGCAATTACAGTAAGGATTTTTAAGATGGAGAGGTTATTCTGGATCATCTGGGTGGATCCAATGTACTTACAAAGAAAGAGGCAGAAGGTCAGGGCTGAAAGGAGTTATGAAGTGAGCAAAGATTACCAGGCAATAAACTAGAAGTTGGAAAAGGCAAGGAATATAGCCTCTTCACTAGAGCTTGCTTGTGGCCCCTGAAAGATTCCTTTTTCTGTCTGTAACTATATGATCACAAATCAGTATTGTTTGAAGTCATTGTGTCTGTAGCAATTTGTTACAAAAGTGAGAGGAAATGAGTCCATGATCAGCCACTCACAGTGGGTGGTGACAGGATTTCTTAAAGGAGAAACAAGAGGCCCAAGGACATCATCTGAGCTAGGATGGCAGAACTGGCTTCCCTGAGTTCTCAGACCCCAGTCCTGTGCAGACACATATTGTATTTAATCTTCAGCAAACACTGAATGATGTTCTCCAATACCCAGTTCCTCCAGGATTTCTGGAGCCAAGACACACGATACCCCTAGCCTGAGCTTTAACTGTGTAGCTTTCCTATTCTGGGACTTGTAAATATTGGCCAGTTTCCCAGTAGCTAGACACCCAAGTTTTTCTAATCCCTTGCCCTGTCCTTTTAAGCTTCTGTTCTCTGCCTCAGGGTCTTGGGTAAAGTTCGCTGCTGCTTCTGATCTCCGATCTCATTCAGTTGCTCTTTGCTGAGCACTCATTGTGCCCAGGCACTGAGTGTGGCAAGTAGAACTGAGAGCTTAGTGAAGGAGGATCACTAAGGGCCACAGAACGGGTGGGCTGGGGCTTTGGCGGGAGGGAGGGGACTGAGAAGTTGTCTTTTTTTTGGGGGGGGGGTCTGGTCGTGGGGCCTGAACTCTGGGCCTGGGCGTTGTCCCTCAGCTCTTCAGCTCAAGGATAGCACTCTACCACTTGAGCCACAGTGCCACTTCCAGCTTTTTTCTTTTTGCTTATGTGGTGCTGAGGAATTGAACCCAGGGCCTCAGGCATGCAAGGCAAGCGCTCTACCACTGAGCCACCTTCCCAGCCGCTGAGAGGTTGTCTTGGTCCTCTCTGCTTACCTGAACCCTGAATACTATTTTGGAAGTGCAAAGCATTTTACTAAAGAGATGACGCCATGAAGGTGTAAGCAACTCAGGCACTGAAGTAGCAGCAGCTTTGGATGTCAGAGAAGCCAGGCGTGAAAGCTTTTTAGGGGAGGCAGGGCTCAAGCTGGATCCTGGGGGATTGCCAGATGGAATTCTGGGAAAGTCCTGGAAGCATTCTCGGCATGGGGAATGGGGTGTGCTGTTGGAGTGCCTGGGCACTGTTCTTTAGCTTTTTTTTTCTTCTTGAGGCTGGTGCTCTACCACTTGAACCACAGCTTCACTTCTGGCTTTTTGGAAGTTAACTGAAGATAAGAGTCTCATGGATAGGCTGGGAAGTTGGCTCAGTGGTAGAGCGCTTGCCTTCATGCATGAGGCCCTGGGTTCGATTCCTCAGCACCACATTAAGCAGGAAAAAAAGCCGGAAGTGATGCTGTGGCTCAAGTGGTAGAGTGCTATCCTTGAGCTGAAGAGCTGAGGGACAGTGCCCAGGCCCAGAGTTCAGGCCCCATGACCGACAAAAAAGGAGGAGGAGGAGGAAGAGGAGGAGGAGGAGGAGGAGGGGGAGAAGGAGGACGGGGGGAGGAGGAGGGGGAGGAGGACGAGGGGGAGGAGGACGAGGGGGAGGAGGAGTCGTCTAATGGTCTAATGGACTTTTCTGCCTGGGCTGGCTTTGCACTGAGATTCTTAGATCTCAGCCTCCTGAGTAGCTAGGATTACAGGTGTGAGCTACTAGCACTCAGGCTGTTTTGAATTTCTTTTACTCATGTTTTATTTAGAATCTCTTCCTCCTCAGTCATCAATTTAACCTCCTCCTTGTAGCCCAGAGGCAGTGTACAGTATACAGCTCTCCAGGGTCTTGGTGTTGACTAGTTCATTGTTGGATAGCATCCACCAACATTGTCTTGTGAGTAAATACTGCGCCCTAGGAAAAGTTCCCTACTTCCAGTTTCAGACTGTGGTACCTATGTGGCCTCCTTCAGCTTGGACTGTATGTATGAGACAGGAGCCCATCTTACTAATGGCAGCAATAGGTCCTAGTTCAGACTTTCACTTCTTTTAGTAGGGCTTTCTTTTCCCCATGTCTTGTGGCATTTGCACTATTTGTCCCAAGGGATGTCCATCACTTGATACTGACTTTGATGCCAAAACTCTTGAAATGAAAGAATATCTAAATCAAAGGATTTATTGAGCAGTTATAAATGCTAGCCAGAAGAAGGGACCTGGGACAAGTTCCAAAAGCAAAGTTACATGGCAGTTGGAAAATGTCCACTAGATCTAGAGCTGAGTATTTTTATAACAGATATTGAGATAAGCTGGGCACAGGTGGCTCACACCTGTAATCCTAGCTACTCAGGAAGCTGAGATCTAAAGATCCTAAGGATTGCAGTTCTAAGCCAGTCCAGGCAGGAAAGTCTGGTGAGATTCCTTATCTCCAATGGACCAGCAAAAAGCCACAAGTGGAGCTGTGGCTCAAATGGTAAAGTGCTACCCTCAGGTGAAAAGCTCAAGGACAGTGTCCAGGCCCTGAGTTCAAGCTCCAGGCCTGGTTAAAAAAAATGAGGAGGGGAACGAAAGCATAAGTTGTTGATATTGCACCTCTATCAGCTGTAGTTAATGGAAGGGATCACGTGGAAAAAGGGAAGCTTTGGGATAGAAGGGCAGTCAGTAGGAATATTCATTGCTCTGGGTTAGTTAGGGATGAGTCTCGGAAGTTTATACTTAAATTTGGCCCTCGTGGTCAGCCATGAAGAGATGGAAGTCAGGGTTTCCATATGCATTCAGGAATGTGACAGAGTCTTTAGTTAGTTTCTCCTGCAGCTGTTAAGTTAATTTCCATTTTCTCTCCATCCTTTGGTCCCTCTGGCCCTTGTAATTAAGTTGTGGATATTTTAGAAGGTTTTTTTGTTTGTTTGTTTGGTTTTGTCAGTCATGGGGCTTGAACTCAGGGGCTAGGCAGTATCCTTGAGCTCTTTTGCCCAAGGCTAGCATGCTACCGCTTTGAGTTACAGCTCCACTTCTGGATTTTCAGTGGTTAATTATAGATAAGGAATCTCACAGGGTTTTTTTCTGCCGGAGCTGGCCTTGAACAGTGATCCTCAGATCTCAGCCCCCTGAGTAGCTAAGATTACAGGTGTGAGCCACCAGCACCCAGCTTTATTATTATTGCTATTATCATTATCATCATCATCATCAATATTATTGAAGATCCTGAGAGTAAAGGATTCACAATTCCGAGTGGGTAAGAAATAGCTGCAGTTAGCAATTGAGGCAAGTCAAGATCTATGTTGGGAAATGACCCATGTCTGCTAAACCCATGTATTTTAGAGGCCTATTTTATGTGTTCCCTTGGAGGATTTGTTACCAACTTCACTGCTAAGTGTCTGAGCGACAGAAGGCAGGGCCTCAGTGCAGTTCCCTGAACCATGAGATGAGGTGGGAACATAGTGCTAGGCAGCCTCATAATTAGATATTCCCAAAGGCACGATGAACGGACCTGCAGAGAAGACTAATTAGAGGTCAGAATAGATGAGTTGAAGCTGTCAGGATTACGTAGAAGAGCTGAGCAAAGGAGATTTCTTCCCAGGAAGAGAAAGAAATAGCAGCAGGATCATAACCATCACTCTCCCTGGAGAATAGAAATCAATCAGAACTTGGGCATGAAGTAGCCAGAACTATTTGGTTGCTTCCATTCAAGTCTGATCGTAGGACAAGGTAGAGCCACTGTCACAGCCCAGAGGATGCTCCCATTCCGTGCTCTGCACAGTGTGTTCTGTGGACAGGGAATGGGACAACAGAAGGAGGTTGTCCTTTGTCCTTAGAGCAGCTGAGTAACATGCAGTCCCAGGAGAGGCCGAGGAGTCAGTGACTAGGAGATTCTCAGAAGGTGTGATATGGCAGGAAGTGACCTTACACAGAAACAGCTTCAGTATTTTTAGGACTAAAAAGTTTAAAGAAATGAAAGATAAAGAAAGGGCTCATGGATGGGATGCTATTCAAACCCAGTAAGGAGCCAGGCATTGGTGGCTCATGCCTAGAATCCTGACTACTCAGGAGTCTGCAATCTGAAGATTGCAGTTCAAAATCAGCACAGAAAGAAAAGTCTGTGAGGTTCTTTTTTTTTTTTTTTTTTTTTGGGTCCGGTCATGGGGCCTGAACTCTGGGCCTGGGCACTGTCCCTCAGCTCTTCAGCTCAAGGCTAGCACTCTACCACTTGAACCACAGTGCCACTTCCGGCTTTTTTCTTTTTGCTTATGTGGTGCTGAGGAATCGAACCCAGGGCCTCATGCATGCAAGGCAAGCGCTCTACCACTGAGCCACCTTCCCAGCCCCCTGTGAGGTTCTTATCTCCACTTTAGCCAGCAAAAATCTGGAAGCAGAGGTATGGCTTGAGTGGTAGAGCATCAGCTTTGTGCAGAAAAACCAGCCAAAAGCCCTAGTACTTGACACATACACACACAAATAAAATAAAAACAAACACAAAAAAGAGAAAGCAAAAGCTAACAAGGAGAAGAAATAAAAGCTGATCACAGAGAGAAAAATGGAGGAAAGCAGTTGTTAGGTTTTTAAAAAGAGGAAACCGAGTAAGAACAGCACCAGCACGCACGTGGTATTCAGATAAGGGGTAGGTTTATTTAGTAGACCTGCTTGGACCAGGCAAGGGTGGCACTCCACGTGGCTGGGAAAGGCCTGGGAATGAGAGAGAGCTGGGAAGAGAGGAAAGAGAGAGAAAAGAGCAGAGAGAGGGGTAAGAACAGTAGCACTCACGTGGTATTCAGGTAAGGGGTAGATCTGCTGGGACCAGGCAAGGTTGGCACTCCACGTGGCTGGGAAAGAGAGAGAGCAAGAGAGCAAGAAAAGAGCAGCAAGAGCTAGAAACGAACAGAGAGAGAAAAAAGGGGGCAGCAAGAGAGCAAGAGAAGAGCAGCAAGAGCTAGAAACGAACAGAGAGAGAAAAAAGGGGGCAGCAAGAGAGCAAGAGCAGAGCAGCAAGAGCTAAAAAGGGAGGGTCTGGGCCTGGGCTAGCCCTTATGTAGGGTATGGGTGGGGAAAGGTGTGGCCACATCAAATTCAGATGTGACATCAGCAGATGCAGATGTGACCTCTTCTAGGTGTCCCAGTTGCCTAGGTAACGCAGGTACTGGGTGGAGACTTTGCTGCGAGGAGGGTGGAGTCTGCTCGCCATCCAGGAGCGGACCTTACATTCCAGCCTTTTAATAATCATGAAATAGGGCGAGGATTCTCTCTGGCTACTTCCTGCTGACAAGGGGCGTCGACAATAGGGGTAAAAGGCTGGAATTTGGTCTCCTCCCAGAGAAGGCAGTGAACAGCAGCTGTCCCTTGGTTGCGTGAGTCCTTGGATGAAATCTGGAGAAGTCTCATGAGCATTGAGGGGCTGGAAAAAAAAATACTAGAGAGCAAATAAATGGCAAGAGGAAGGACTTGGGGCTGAAAATGTTGGTAGAAATGTCCCTAGTTACTTCTGACATCTGGCGACTAGGTAGAGAATTCAGGTGACAAAGGCAAGAATATAAATTCCTGTTCAGTTAATAGGTAGACAGGTATAGACATTGGCTGGGTAGGCTTCTTACTTCTACTGACCTCCCGGCTCAGGTTAATTTTGAAAGGGCAGGCACAAAGTAGCTGATGTGACATCATCTCCTCTTACTCCTTTCCACGTTCCCTTGTTCCCTAGACTGGCTGAGTCTAGGTGCTCGTTGCTGGGATGGCTTGTCCCAGTTGGTATTCAAGATTTGAACTCAAGGCCTGGGCACTGTCCCTGAGCACTTCTGCTCAAGGCTAGCACTCTACCACACTGAGTTATAGTACCACTTGCAGAGTTTAGCTGGGAGACGGAGTCTTAGGGATTTTTTTTAGCCCGAGCTGGCTTTGAACTGAAATCTTTGCCACAAAAGCCCTTTATTATTTTTAATTAAAGCAACAAGGAGATCAAGTAGAATAAGTAGAGCTTACCTGGTTCTTATCAAGAATTGCCAACAAATATTCTGAAATGACAAAACTCATTAGATGTGATGAAAATTTTAGCATAGATATGCCCAGTATTTTAGAACCATGTAGTCAGTAGTAGAATACACAACACAAAACAAAAAAGGCAAAACTCAAAACCTAAAATTTTGACAACATTTAGACATCTTTGTTAACAAAGCACATCAGATGGTTGGGCCTCAGTTACTAGGGCCTGTGAAAAGAGCAACTTGTTAGCAAGGCACCTTAGAATAGATGGAGTAGTAAACTTAGTGGAAGGTTAAGGGTCAGATGGGGCCAAACCCTTAACCCACCACGTGGCCAAGATGGCGGATTCAAGATGGCGAATTTCTGAAAGAATGCAAAGAAAGCCTGAATAGATTAAGCCTACATTGGCTAGCCTTTGAGAGGGAACCTAGAGGGGGGTCCCTGGGACCCAGCCTGCGTCGCACTCTTCAAGGCACAAGCCAAAAAGTTGTAGAAAAAAAGGGTAGAAAGTTGCCCATGAATGGCAGAGAGAGCAAAGAGCCTGAAATTAAACTTCTGACCATTTACCATTGCAGTAGCAAAAACTGTGCTTCTGAGAATGGCATAAAAATGAGGCTCTCTGGCTTTCCAGGGAGCGCGGGAGACATTTCAAAGGGGTTTCACGGCTCAGGCGTGATTCGTAGCACCCCATTAAATGAGTAGAAGAGTCAGTCTGGTGAGTGAAGGAGAGCTGACCAGGCAGAAGCGGCGTCCCGACTTCCCCCAGAGCCCTCTAGAGAGAAATGGCCAAGCCCCCAAAGCCAAGCGTCCTCGGATTCAGAGGTGACCGGCCTTTCAGCTAAAGGCCGTAGGAGCTCTCTGGCGTGGCGCCACGTCTGGACAGAGACTGAGTGACAGAGAGCCGTAGAGTAGTTTCACTCACCAGAGTAGAGAAGTGTGGACGTGGATGTGAAGGCAGCAATGGTATCGATGCGTTGATTCCGCCGCAGACAGACTGGTTCGCAAAAGGCCGTCAGAACTGCGGGTATTCCTCAGAGCATAAAGGGAAGAACAAAAAAAAAAAAAAAAAAAAAAGAGGAAAAAAACAGAGAAATCCCAGCTATCCTGACTTTAAGCCTTTATCCGAGTCACGGCACCATTTATGTTAGGTTTTTAAAAAGAGGAAACCGAGTAAGAACAGCACCAGCACGCACGTGGTATTCAGATAAGGGGTAGGTTTATTTAGTAGACCTGCTTGGACCAGGCAAGGGTGGCACTCCACGTGGCTGGGAAAGGCCTGGGAATGAGAGAGAGCTGGGAAGAGAGGAAAGAGAGAGAAAAGAGCAGAGAGAGGGGTAAGAACAGTAGCACTCACGTGGTATTCAGGTAAGGGGTAGATCTGCTGGGACCAGGCAAGGTTGGCACTCCACGTGGCTGGGAAAGAGAGAGAGCAAGAGAGCAAGAAAAGAGCAGCAAGAGCTAGAAACGAACAGAGAGAGAAAAAAGGGGGCAGCAAGAGAGCAAGAGAAGAGCAGCAAGAGCTAGAAACGAACAGAGAGAGAAAAAAGGGGGCAGCAAGAGAGCAAGAGCAGAGCAGCAAGAGCTAAAAAGGGAGGGTCTGGGCCTGGGCTAGCCCTTATGTAGGGTATGGGTGGGGAAAGGTGTGGCCACATCAAATTCAGATGTGACATCAGCAGATGCAGATGTGACCTCTTCTAGGTGTCCCAGTTGCCTAGGTAACGCAGGTACTGGGTGGAGACTTTGCTGCGAGGAGGGTGGAGTCTGCTCGCCATCCAGGAGCGGACCTTACAGCAGTCAGTCACTAAGATGGAGTCAAAAACAAGAGGACAAAGTAGAAAGAAAAGGGCCTGGGAACAATGAGTCCTTAGCTAGAAGAACAAAGGCCCCAGAGTCAGCATGGGACCTGGGGTAACAGCTATTGTGTGGTCTCCAGGGCTCAGTGACACAAAGGAGGCTAAGAGCATATGCCAAACACAGTGACAAGTGCCCTGTTGTCTGGCTGGGCCAAACAGTGGAGCTCCAGGGAAAAGAGAATGTTCATTCAACTTTGACTTACTTAATTGGTGGGCTTTCTGCTTGGAACCACGTGTTAGGGACTCCCACACCTACAGGGATTCAAGGTATCCAGGCTGCTGAGATGACTAGTGTTCATTGAAGACATTCTAGATACTGGCATGTCAAATCAGATCGGCTCAACAGGAAACAGAGCTGGCTTTGGGGTCAACTGAGCTGGACTAAGGTGTAATGTGCTGTCCTCTGTGTGTGTGTGTGCCAGTTCTGTGCCTCTCAGGACCTAGGTGCTGTCCCTGAGTTTTTTTTCACTCAAGGATGGCACTCTACCACTTGAGCCACACTTCTGCTTTTTTTTTTTTTTTTTTTGGTGGTGGTTAATTGGAGATAAGCGTCTCGCTGATTTTCCTGCCCTGGCTGGCTTCAAATTTTGATCCTCAGATCTCAGCATCCTGAGGAAGCTAGGATTATAGGCGTGAGCCACCGGCCTGGCTTGTAATGTACCTTTACATTTGTGGTTAGATATGAGTTGTGCTGAAAAGGTAAGGGAGAACACCTGGAGTTCAAGTCTCATTTCATGCATGTCCATACACTCCCCTCCCCCAACCCTACAGGATTCTAGAGGTAGAAATGCTCCCTAGCTATTCACATAACTGCTGTTTTCCCCATCAATAGCAGAGTCAGAGAGAGAACTCCTGTCTCGTTGGCTGTGGGGATGTTGGGGTCCTGGGGAGCTCTGGAGGGGTGATGCCAGGATTTGTTGATCCAGGAAGTAGTGGTTGAACCCAGTAGGCTAAAGGAAGTGAGTCACTGTCTCAGGCCTGTGGATTTTGAAACAGGAGGCCTGCTGACTTCAGGGCAAACATCTGAGGGCTCTGTGATTTCATCAGGAAAGCTGAAGTAGGCAGGAATACTCAGCAATCAGCAGACACCCGTCAGGACATGACAGGGTTTGTTTGACTGCACCCTCCCATCGGTTACAGGAGGAACCAATGAGGAAAGCCCAGACATCATGACTGCAGAAAAGTGACCACTTGGGGAACTTGTTTCTGTAACTGCAAGCCATGTTTTCCAGGCATGGGGAAGAGCCTAGACGTCATTGTGTGTGCAAGAAAGAACCAAACCAGCCTCAGGTTAGTGGTTTCTGACCACAAGCATCAGCTGATAGTCTAGTATATGACCTTCCCCTTGAAGTTTCTCAAGGATATTGACCATGAACTTACATTTTTGTTGTTGGTCATGAGGCTTGAACTCAGGACCTGGATGCTGTCAATGAGTTCTTTTGCTGTGGGCTAGCTCTCTACCACTTTGAGCTATATCACCACTTATAGTTTTCTGGTAGTTAATTGGAGATAAGAATCTCATAGGGACTTTCCTGCCTGGGTTTTGAACCCTGATCCTCAGATCTCAGCCTCCTGAATAGCTAGGATTACATCTGTGAGCCTCTGGTGCCGAGCTTGTTGGGCCAGTAGTGGGGCCTGAACTCAGGGCCTAGAGTATTTTCACTTAAGGCTGTCACTCTACCACTTGAGCCACACCTCCACTTCCATCTTTTTGCTGCTTATTTGGAGTTAGGAATCTCATGAACTTTTCTTCCCTGGCTAGCTGAAAACCAGGATTTCTCAGATCTTGGCCTCTTGAGTAGCTAAGATTAGCTGGAGCCTGGCTCCAGTTTTTTATTATTGCAAACAAGCCTGCACAAGCATTTCTATATATCAGGGTTGGCAAACTTTTTTCCATAAAGTCCCAGATGGTAAACAGTTCCCACTTTGCAGCTACTTCTGTTTTCTGTCTCATGAGATTAGCAGGGGCTTGCACTGAGCTTCTTCACCAGAAGCAGCACTTTCAGCCACCAAAGCACTTTAGGCTACCACAGCTCCAGCCACCTGGTTCCTGAACAAGTTCCTGAATAAGTTGATTCTACAGTCCTCTTCTTTTGTATTCTGTTTCTGGAACTTCCCCCCTCCCCCCCAAACCCAGTGCATAGCATCCTAGCATTCTGCTCACTGTGACTCCCTCCTCCTCTGGCTGGCTCTAGCCCCTACCCCTAAATTTCCCCAATATGACATTTCCCATACATTGGTTTCCTTACCAAGCTTTAAACAACTCTTTTTTTTTTTTTTTTTTTTTTTTTTGCGCCAGTCCTGGCGCTTTGACACAGGGCCTGGACACTGGACACTGTCCCTGAGCTCTTTTTTTTTTTTTTTTGGGTCCGGTCATGGGGTCTGAACTCTGGGCCTGGGCGCTGTCCCTCAGCTCTTCAGCTCAAGGCTAGCACTCTACCACTTGAGCCACAGCGCCACTTCCGGCTTTTTCCTTTTTGCTTAGGGCTTCATGCGTACAAGGCAAGCGCTCTACCACTGAGCTACCTTCCCAGCCCCTCCCTGAGCTCTTTTTTAAAGTGGATTATAGTTTTTAGTCTGTGGTGGGGTTTGAACTCTGGGCTTGGGCGCTGTCCTTGCGCTCTTCAGCTCAAGGCAAGTGCTCCCTGAGCTCTTTTTGCTCAAGGCTAGCACTCTACCACTTCAGCCACAGAGCCACTTCCAGCTTTTTTGTTTATGTGGTACTGAGGAATCAAACCCAGGGTTTCATGCATGTTAGGCAAGTACTCTCCCACTAAGCCACAAACCCAGCAATAAACAACTCCTTTCTTTAGGAATCATCTTTTTTTTTTTTTTACTCTTCATTTTCTTTTGAGACAGGGACTCCATATATAGCTTAGGCTGGGTCTGCAACTCGTAATCCTCCTGCCTCAGCCCCGAAGTGCTGGGATTAAGGCGTGTGCTACTACACCTGACTTTGCAGCTTGTCTTTCCACTGATGAGTGGGCACTGAGGAAAGAATGGGAAGCTGAATCCGTTATCTGGAAATCCTCCTGAGATCATCAGGGCAGCTGTGGGGATTAGGAAACAGAAGCCCAGGAAATGAACCCAAGGCCTGGGTCACGGGGAAAGCCCCAGGGGGATAGCATGGCAGAACCAGGCTGAAATTCACAGGGTGGGAGTCAAAGCAGGTGGGGAAAACATGGGGTGATACCCCCATGGTGCCACAGGGGTGAGCTCAGGTGCCAGGGCCACTACCATGAGGATGCTGGCACCACACAGTGTTGTAGCTTAACAAAGGATGAATGCCTCTTATCTCTTCTTCTGCAATGTTCGCCCTGTCAGGATTGTCACAGCCGCCTCTGCCCAGAGGTTCTTGGCTCTGCTCCCACCTGTTGCCTGGAGAAGTTGTAAAACAGGATTAATAAACTCCTAGAGAGGTCTAGGTCATCCAGTAGGCTTGCTTGCAAGATTTTGGAGGGGAAGGTGGAAGGGGGAAAGGAGAGCAGAGGGGAGGAGCTAAAGAAAAGAGAAATATCATTTTAAACCCCTGTCAATAAATGATCCTATTACTTATATCATTATAATACGTGGTATGTTTTGGTGTTGGTTATACTATTTTATGTTTTGTTATTATAATATTTCCTGATGGGCTATATCACAGCTTACCCAAACTGTATTCCTGGGATGGAGCTTACCTAGCCTACAAAGACAAAAGTGAAGGGAAACTCTTTAGAAAAAAATTTGGGGGGTCAGTTGTGGGGCTTGAACTCAGGGACTGGGCACTATCTGAGCTTTTTTTGGGGGGGGTCCGGTCATGGGGCCTGAACTCTGGGCCTGGGCGCTGTCCCTCAGCTCTTCAGCTCAAGGCTAGCGCTCTACCACTTGAGCCACAGGACCACTTCCAGCTTTTTTCTTTTTGCTTATGTGCTGCTAAGGAATCAAACCCAGGGCCTCAGGCATGCAAGGCAAGTGCTCTAACACTGGAGCCACCTTCCCAACCCTATCTGAGCTTTTTTGCTCAAGGCTATCACTCTACCACTTTGAGCCACAGCACTGCCTCTAGTTTTCTGGTGGTTTATTGGCGATAAGTCTCACAGACTTTCCTGCCTGAGCTGGCTTTGAACTGCAATCCTCAGATCTCATCCTCCTGAGTGGCTAGGATTACAGGTGTGAATCACTGGTGCTCAGATTCAAAAAATTTCACAGTGATTCTGAGAATCTAAACATGAAAAGGAGACGTGTTTTGGACATCATTTCTTTTTTTTTGGGGGGGGTGTCCGGTCGTGGGGCCTGAACTCTGGGCCTGGGCGCTGTCCCTCAGCTCTTCAGCTCAAGGCTAGCACTCTACCACTTGAGCCACAGCGCCACTTCCAGCTTTTTTCTTATGTGGTGCTGAGGAATCAAACCCAGGGCCTCGAGCATGCAAGGCAAGTGCTCTACCACTGAGCCACCTTCCCAGCCCCTGGATATCATTTCTTTTAAATCAACTTTCTAGTCATTTTTTCATCTGTAATTTCAAAATAATTGATTTGTGAGCAGCACCCTGGCTGTGAAGAGAAACAAGGGAGTCCTTTGGCCCTGGGACTGAGGTGGTGTAGGGGTGAAGAGGCTTCAGGCTGGAGAACGGTGTCCTCTGGGGGAGGCAGTGTTTGGACGTCCCTCTTTTAAAGAGTGCAATGGCAGGGATAGGGAGCCACAATCACTGACTAGGATCTGTTGCACTAACAAAACGTGGATTGCTGGTCCATTCAAGGGCAGCACTGAGAGGCCCATTCCCATGTCCTTGTGTCAAACCCCTCCCTCCTCACCAAAGTAGATAGATAGATAGATAGATAGATAGATAGATAGATAGATAGATAGATAGATCCCCCTGCCATCACTTTACCTCCTAAATCAACTTATCCAAGCCATAACTTTCTGGGCATAGTTAGAGAGAAGATTCCAAAGTTAAATAATATTGTTGTTCTTAAATACTAAAAAAAGAATCTTAAATACCACATATTATCACTTACAAATGGAAGCTAATATGTTGATCTTAAAGCAGTAATTCTAGCTACTCAGGAGACTGAGATCTGAAGATCAGGTTGCAAAGCTAGCTGGGGCAGGAAAGTCCTTGAGATTTATCTCCAATTAATCACAGAAAGAGCCAGAAGTGGCACTGTGGCTTAAGTGGTAGAGCACTAGCCTTGAGCAAAAGGAGCCCAGGACAGGCCCAGGCCCAGAGTTCAAGCCCCAGGACCAACACCACCACCAACAACAAAAAATAGAACAGTAGTTATCTGGGAAGAGTGTGGGGAGGACAGGAAAGAGGTGGGGAGGAGCAGAGGCTGGGTTCATAGTGCAGGGCTGTAGCCTGATGGGAAGAATCCATATGTGTGATCCATAGCACAGAAGGACAACTATGGGTGACAAGGAATCAAACATTTTAGAAGATCTTCTAGATAGGATTTTGAATATTCCTAACATGAGGAGTCTGGGGTGTGCCAGGCACGAGTGGCTCACGCCTGTAATCCTAACTACTCAGGAGGCTGAGATCTGAGGACTGTAGTTCAGAGCCAGTTCAGGCAGTAAAATGTGAGACTCTTATCTCCAATTTACCACCAGAAAGCCAGAAGTGGACCTTTGGCTCAAGTGGAAGATCACCAGTCTTGAGCAAAAACAAAAACCAACTAAGGACAATGTGCCTAGGCCATTGTGCCTAGTTCATATCCAGTTCTCTCTCTCTCTCTCTCTCTTACACACACACACACACACACACACACACACACACACACACACACACACACACACACACACACACACACACACACACACACACACACACACACACATACACACTGTGGTGGTAAATAATCCAGTTAACCCAGTTACCCCATCTAATTCTTACACATTGTTGTTCGCATGTTCTTTATAAATGTGTACCTTTATTATATGTCTATTAAAATAGAAACTAAAAACAAAGGAAGTATAGAAAGGAATAAAAACTGCTCAATGTCTTAGTAAATAAAACAGGAGGCCACATTTACACAAGCATCACTTTTCTTTTTCTTTTTTAAACCTCATTCAACAAGATTTATTGCTTTCTAACTACTTTCCAGCCCCAGTGCTCAGGACAAACAGCCCGTAGTATGCTTTCTGGCTGAAATGCACCAGCCCAAAGGCCATGATGGATCAGCTGACCTTGGCCTGACACCTCTGAATGGAAACTAGCCTCTCTTAAGTCACTTACTTCAGGGTATTTTGTCATAGTGACAGTAAGGTGACTCACAGCCTTTTCCTGGCATGCACAAGGCCCTGGGTTCCATGCCTAGCACTGCAAAAATAAAGAAACAAAAAGTATGAAAAGGTATTCAAGACTCTTTTCAATGGGAACATAATCTTGTCTACAGTGGTACGGGGGCATAGGCAGAAACTTGGAGTGGCAAGCCTACTGTGTGTAGCATTAGATCTTCATAACCTTGACCATGAATTGACTGGGCCAGGAAGGGAGGTAGGTCACATCTACATCCTAATTGCCACTCATTGGGGGAAAGGTAGAACAGGAAGAAAGACAGCTGGGGCAGGACTATGGTCTACAACCAAGCTCCATCCTTTCTGATAATTAAGCCAGAAAATCATCATTGTCTCCTCCTCTTCCTCCTCTTCCTCTTCCCTCCTCCTCCATAGTGGAGAATGGAATCCAAGACCTTGCACATGCCCACATGCTGCATAAGAGCTCACCACTGAGCCCCTTCCCTAGCTCAAGCCAGGAGACCTTAAAAGCTGGTAGCTTATCATGAGAGGTGAGGTTGTCCTGTTCTTGAGGTTCTTTGATCTGAGCTTGGGGCAGGTGGTTTGTCTATCACTTGTGGACACCTGAGTTGTCTCCTAGGTTGTTGCTCTTATGCACTGAGCTGTAGTTAAAGACCTTGTATGCACGTCTATATCAGCTACTTATCACTGTGTAACAAATTGTTCCTCAAATCCAAGGCATTACTTCTAAAGTCCACTCAAAATGTCCTGGATAATGCTTTAGGGATTTCTGCTTGCTAAAACTTCCATCTCAATATATTTAAGGTAGGAGGCTATTTACACCAGAAATTGAATGAACTTTTTTTGGGGGGAGGGGAGGGGAAGCTGGTCTGGGGGCTTGAAATCAAGGCCTAGGTGCTATTCCTGAGCCTTTTTTTTTTTGTTATTGTTGTTGTTTTGTCCAAGGCTAGTGTTCTATCATTTGAGCTGAGCTCCACATCTGCCTTTAAAAAAAAAATTGGATGGTTAATTGGAGATAAGAGCTTTATAGACTTTCCTGCCTCGGCTAGCTTTGACTTGTGCAGATTTCAGCTTCCTGAGTAGCTAGGATTATAGGCATAAGCCACTTACACCCAGGTTTTTTGTTTTGTTTTACTGAACTATTTAATTTTTTATTGTTATTATGAAGGTGATCTACAGAGGAGTTAGTTACATAAATCAGTAAAGCGTACTAATGAAGTACTCTTTAATGACATGAAGTTATTGAGGGCTTTCCTGGCATCCTCCATCTCTGGCCTCTGGAAAGCAAGTCTTCAGGGAGCCTTGAACCCTCTTGGGAAGCAAACAGGGACCATGCCAAGTAACGAGGTAACAGCAGATACCAACATAGCTGCCTGCGCACAGTTGAACACTCTGGCCTGTAACTGATTTGAGACATTTGTAAACAGAGACTTTTTTGAGAACCAGGAAGTAGATCTAATAGGTTGGCAGAAATGTAATAGGCAGGGAAAGATAGGTTTGTTTTGTTGCGTTTTTTGGCTAGAAGGCAAAGGAAAGAATGGCAACAGCACAGAAGGACTGGGCAGAAGGCCAAAGGGCTGCTTGGGTAATAAAAACACATTAAGTGATTCAGTTCTATATCTGTTATTTACAGCCTAAGGGGTTGTAAAATCAGACTGGGGAAAACACTTGGGGAGAGTTACAAGTTGCTTTGAATTAAGGTCAGCCAACCAGGGTGATAATATTCCTGATTACAAACAGCAAGGAGACACTCGATCCCTGTCCTGACCGTGGAGGGCACCTTCCCCCATCCTAGATCCTTCTTAGATACACAGGGCTTGCTTCAAGAGACCCTGACTTCCTGGAAACCCAGAGTGTGCTCCTGGGACTGCACAGAGAATGTGGGTGACTGCAAGACTGAAGCAGAATAAATTAATGAGAAGAAAGGAAATATATATATATATATATATATATATATACATATACACACAACACACACACACACACACACACACACACACACACACGTGGGGCTTGAACTCAGGGCCTTGTCACTGGGCACTGTCCCTGAGCTTTTTTGCTCAAGGCTAGTGTTCTCCCTACTTTGAGCCACAGCTCCACTTCCAGTTTTTCGGTTTGGCTTCAAACTGAGATCTTCAGATCTTGGCCTCCTGAGTAGCTAGGATTACAGGTGGTGGCTGACTAAATTACACACACACACACACACACACACACACACACACACACACACACACACACACACACACACACACACACACACACACACACACACACACACACACACACACACACACACACACACACACACACACACACACACACACACACACACACACACACATGCCAGATTTAGGAGTTAAAACCAGGAAGTAAAATGGAAAAGCAGACAAGCTTCTCACACACCATACCTCATTTTTTAAGTATTAAGTTATAATATTAGCAGTATAAGAGAAACTGTCTAAATGGTAGGAACCTGACCACTCTGTAAATGGTTAGAGACAGAAATGTAAGTAGCTTATTCAGGGGAAAGAATCCTTAAATCTCTCCTATTTTCTTGATATTATGGTAGGCCCAAATTCAACACCCTATTTTAGAATAATTAGCAGGACCCATCTTGGCTACCCAGAACTATTGTCCAATGGTTGGGGTTAGGGGCTGGTAGCCATCATGACCACGTGACTTCTCCCAGCTCAGAAGGAGTTAAGGCAGCAGATAATAGCTGTCCAGTGAGCAGGAAATATTTCCCTCTCTTGTTCTACTTCTTCCTGTTATTAACCCTGTCGTATTACAATAAATCCTTGTGAAAGCATTTGCCTTGTGGTGTTCCTTTTTGTGAAATGCTTTTCATGAGTAGATCTCAAGGACTTATGGTTTTGTGTGGAAACCAAGAAGCTTGGGGGGGCTGGGAAGGTGGCTCAGTGGTAGAGCGCTTGCCTTGCATGCCTGAGGCCCTGGGTTCGATTCCTCAGCACCACATAAGCAAAAAAAAAAAGCCGGAAGTGGCGCTGTGGCTCAAGTGGTAGAGCACTAGCCTTGAGCTGAAGAGCTGAGGGATAGCGCCCAGGCCCAGAGTTCAGGTCCACGACTGGACCAAAAAAAAAAAAAAGAAGCTTAGGGGAAGGCCTTATCCGTTCTCCACTGACAAGATCATGCTTCATATCTGTGCCTGGTGAAGAGGTTCTAGAGTGGGGACCAGGCACAAGCTTGAGCCATCTCTCTCAATGGTTATAATCCTGGGAGTTAGGATTAACATTTATTGTCTGCAGAGTGGGAGTCTTGCTTCTTTTCTCTGTCTCCTCCTTCTTCTGGTTTTAGGGCTTGAACTCAGGACCTAGGTGCTGTCCCTGAGCTTTTATTTTTCTTTGGTCAGTCATGGGGCTTGAACTCTGGGCCTGGCACTGTCCTGAGCTCTTCAGCAAGGCTAGTGCACTACCATTTGAGCCACAGTGCCACTTCTGGTTTTCTGGTGGTTAACTGGAGATAAGAGTCTCACGGCCTTTCCTGCCCAGGCTGGCTTTGAACCATGATCTTCAGATCTCAGCCTCCTGAGTAGCTAGGATGACAGGTGTGAGCCACTGACACCCAGCTTGTCCCTGAGCTTTTATGTTCAAGATTACTATTTTGAGCCACAGCTCCATTTCTGAGGTTGTTTTTGTTTTTGTTTTTGTAGTTAATTGGAGATAAGAGTCGCACTGACTTTTGTGCTTGGAGCTGGCTTTGAACCACAATCCTTACATCTCAGCCTCCTGAGTAGTAGGATTACAGGTGTGAGCCACTGGTAGTTGGCTGGATTCAATTCTTTACCTTGGCCAAGTTGTTTAATTCCACACACCTCAGTTTCCTCCTCTATAACTTGGGGAGAATACTTAAGTAGGGATGAATAAGGCAACGTGAGTCTGGGCACAGGGGCTGTGATTTCCTCCATGTACCACGTGACTTGGCTGGCTCCAATTCCTGAGCCCAGGTGGGCCAGCACAGATACTGCAGTCCCCATGCTTGAACCCTGCAGGGTGGCGGCTGCTATGCCTGAACTGGGCCTGCCCTGCCCCCCAGCACTTCCCATCTTCCTCTCATCTCCCCACCCTACTGAGCTTGGAGCTCACACCATGCAGTGTGGTCCCCATCACTGTATGTGTCTCTCCCTTGACTTCGATCTCAGTCAGCTTCTGAGCCAGCCACCAGTGGTCAGGAAATGCAAGAACAGCGAGGGTGTGCTGAGCTGCATTGTAAGGGCGAGAGAGGTATGTCTAGTAAAGATTCAAACTCACACACACACTGTATAGGCTCTGCCTCCAGATTAATAGGGAAAGTAAGGGTCCAGGTAAAGACCAGAAGGGAAAGAGACCAAAAAGCCACACATCCAATTATAGAACGAACAAGATGCCGAGTATGGTAGTTGAGGCTTGTAATCCCAGCATGGCTCATACTGGCTGTGTGTATGTTCCATACTTGTATTTTATTTTTTAAAGCATATTTTATTTTGTGTGTATAATTGTGTTGTTTGGGAGTAAAATGTATCCTGGGCTTGTCCCAATGCTGGTTACACAAAGGCCACCCCTTCTAGTATCTTCTCTGTCATTCTGCCTTGGCCACAGTCATGACCCATTGAGAACTGTTCTAATGTGAGCTAAAGCCCAGGCCACACTTTGCTCCAAATCCAAGTGTGTGTGTGTATGTGTGTGTGTGTCCAGTTGCACACATTCCTTTTCAGACTGTTCATACATACTTTTCAGACTGTACTTTCTGGGGCAGGTGGAATTCCTTCTTTTTCAATCCATTGTCTGTCAACAGCCAGTGTCTTCGGTTTAGAAATCTATCCCAGAAGCAGAGTCTTGCCCAAGTCTAACCTCTCCAGAAGGCATCAAGTGTTAGGAAAATGGAGGGGAAAGGAAGGAAAAAGGCTGGACTCTATCTTCCACAGGTGAGGACTGTTTATTGAGATAGAGCAGTGAGGGACAAAGCCTTCCCACAGGTTTGGAGACTGTGTGTAGAGCTGGGTTCATGAAGGGGTTTTATGAGGTCTGAGCAAGGAGGCAAAGGTTAATGAAAAAGCCACTAGGTCAAGGAAGGTGTGTGTGTGGGGGCAGGGGGATTTTTGGTTGGGTCATGATGGAATGTGTACAGCCAGGCTTAGGTAGATTACCCTGCTGGCGCCAGGCAGTCTGCTCCTGTCTTTGGTGGCTTGCCTGGCATCTGTATGCACCTGGGAAAATGGTGAGGGTCAATTCTTCATATTCCATCTTTGGATACCTGGAAAGAATGGGCCAAGAGGGGAGAGGGAAGTCCTAGTGTTCTTGCTGAATGGATGTTCCTTAATGACCTGGGGAGAACTGCAGGTGCTGTGTAGTCAGGTGGTATATGTGTGTGTGTGTGTGCGCGCGCATGCGCGTGCGCACATGTGCACGTGCACGTGCATGCACGCACCCACTAGATGCTGGTCTCTTTGAACACAGAGTACTGAGTGCTTTTGCTCAAGGCTAGTGCTCTACCACTGAAGCAACAGCTCCACTTCTATGGCCAGTTTGGAAGACTCCGATCATCAGTTATGTCTCATGTGTGCATCTGCTGGTTTCTTCTCATTATCATCATTTCTTGCTTTATACTATGTGCTTTACTAGGCATTTTGAAATAAAAGGAAAAATAGACAGTTAGGCAAGGAGAAGAAAGAGGAGAGGGATGGGATGGGTCGGGGAAAAGAAATAGCCATCCCTCTTGACTCTGTGGTCCTCAATGCTGTGCACTCAGACACACGTGCCATCAGTGGTAGAGTGCTTGCCTAGCATGCATGAAGCCCTGGGTTTGATTCCTCAGTACCACATAAACACAAAAAGCTGGAAGTGGTGCTGTGGTTCAAGTGGTAGAGTGCTAGCTTTGAGTACAGAGGCTCAGGGACAGAGCCCAAGCCCTAAGTTCAAGCCCCAGAACCAGCAAAGAGAAAGAAAGAAAGGATAAGAGAAAAGAAAAGAGAAAAGTCCACCTGTCTCCACTCCATCACACAGGCACAGAGGGAGCAGAATGGGTCCTGTTGCCTTCCCTGGGGAGGGGGGGGGCGCTATGTACCTCAGCAAAGCAAGAACCAGTGTTATTGCAGAGGAGCACAAGGATCTCTTATGTTTAAAGAGAAAGGAGACAAAAAGAAACACAGAAGTGAGCACTGTGGATATCCAAATGTCCTCTGAGCCCAGGTGGCCCCCACTTCCTCAGTTTCCACGCCAGGCTGCCCTCTTCATTTGGTCCCCCAAGGCCAGAGTGTAAGCTTTATTGTCCAGAACCACTTTCTACTGAACAACCTATTCTAACATTCTTTCTACTTCTGCTTTCTTGTGGGCTATTTCTCCCCCTTAATTTTCTCATCCACTGTTTCCTCTTTGGCCTTACATGGCCATAGTTAAAAACCACTTTACTTGGATGTGCACCACCAGATGGAGCCAGTGAGCATCTGAGCACAAAGCCCATCTACCTCTGCCATCTTGGTCTGCCCTTCAGCCTGCAGTTATTTTCCATAGTTCTACAAGGGGCCAGCCCGAGAACAGGACTTAAAAACCCATTCCCCAAACTGGACACCAGTGGCTCACGCCTATAACCCTACTTAATCACGAGGCTGAGACCTGAGGGGTATGTTTCAAAGCTAGCCTGAGCATCTCCAATTAACTACCAAAAAGCTGGAAGTGGAGCTGTGGCTCAAATGGTAGAGCTCCAGCTGTGATTGAAAACCCCTGAGTTTAAGCCTCAGTTCTAAAAAGAAAAAGAAATGGAAACATTTGCCAGACACTGGTGGCTCATGCCTGCAATCCTAGCTACTCAAGAGGCTGAGATCTGAGGGTCTGGAGATTTGCTTTTTGTGTTTCCATGCTTAATTTCCCATGAACTTTCTTATATACTTGGTGCAAGGTGAATGCCTCTTTGTCTGAAGGTGTGAGTGTCTCTTGATCAGGGTACACATGAGAATAGCCTGGGGAGCTTTTAAAAGACTAATTTCAGAGCCTCTTCCAGGAAGGGATGAAATCTAAACCTCTGAGTGGAGCTGAGACATCAGAACTAAAACAAACCCAAAACTCCCCTCGGGGTTTCTAACACACAGCCAGACTTGTACATCTCTGCTTCAAGGTCAGACTGAGAGGAGAGCTTTTGAGGTGTAACTGATTGCTTTGCCAGTGATCCTGAATCTTGACAGAGCTTTTTGTAGGGATCACATTGATGGTCCTTTTGGGAAGTCACTTCCCAGTCTTTGAAGGAACATAGGGACTAGAATCCCAATGGAGTGATAGTCTTGTCCCTCAGTGAGTTTGAGCAATTGGGGGACTTGCTTAAAATCACATTGAGGCTGCTAAGGTATCACTCCAAAACCTCTGCAGCCTGTGGTCTGATCATCTTCCTGTCCACACACAAATGCCACTTCTATGTGCTTCACACACCAATGATGCTGGCAAGGACACTGGCAACATTTCCCTTCTGCTTACTCTGCTGGCATCTACTTGACCTCTGAATTTCAACCTCAATTTGAAAGGAGAGAGTCACCATACCCTTAGCTTCTAGAATTTGGGAGTTAGCCATTCCTATAGGTTTTGGGCTTTCAAAGGTCATATAGAATCACCAAAATACAGCAAGAAGGAATAAGTTCTACTGTTCTAAAGCACAGTAGGATGATTACTATATACTAAAAATATCTAGCAGAGGGGAATTTGAATGTTCTCAACACCAAAAGATAAATAGATAGACAGATGTTAGAGGTGACAGAAATGCTAATTAACATAATGTGATCATTGCCTCACACTTGCAATCCCAGTGACTTGGGAGGATCACAATTTGTGGTAAGCCCAGGTGGAAAAGTCAATGAGATTTCATCTGAACAAATAAACCAAGCAGGTGGCCCCACCTGTGTGGGAGGCATAGAAAGCAGGATTGTAGTATGAGGCTGCCTCAGGTAAAACAGACATGTCTGAAAAATAAAGCCCCCTGCAAAAAAAAGCCTAGGAGATATAGTTCAAGTGGTAAAGTACCTGACTTATTTTGTTGGTTGTGGGGCTTGAACTCAGGGCCCAGCACTGTCCCTGAGTTCTTTTGCTCTTCCACATTGAGCATTCTGGTTTTTCAAGTGGTTAATTCGAGATAAGAATCTCATAGGGACTTTTTTGCCTGGGCTGACTTCGAACTGAGATCCTCAGATCTCAGCCTCCTGAGTAGCATCCTAGGATGACAAGTGTGAGCCACCAGTGCCTAGCAAGTGCCTGACTTACAAGCACAAAGTCCTGAATTCAAACTTCACTACTCTCCTATCACCCAAATAAAGTTTCCTTTTAGGAATAGGATGTGTTCTGTTCTGTCCACACGTTGAATGGAAGGTCTTAAACCACTACTCCAGGATTGAAGCTGCAGTTTCCTGGTTAAGCACATTTTACATTCCAGACACAAACCCCCCAACTTTCTTCTACGTTTAGTACATTTTAGGCCTCAAATGTTATACATCTTCTGTCAGAAAAGCTTTTTTCTTCATATTCTATCTTCATGATTTTCCTCTCATGCAACTTGGAAAAGTCTTTGGCCTTTGTGATTTCTTGAACAAACAACAACAAAACTCACTTTTTTTTTTCTTATTGCCCTAAATCCTTCAGCCTTACAAAGCTTTATTGTAGAGGAGGTTGGTATGGAGGGAAAAGCCAAAGCAGATTCCTTACCCTCCCACCCACATAAAAACCCCCCCACACTATTTGAAGGGCAAGTGGATCCAAACACAGAAAGCTACTGCCCCCTAGTGAACACATAACAGACAGCTCCTCTAAACACAGAAATGAACATCTAATTTTCCAGATGCTGTAAGAATTTGTCCTAAGGGTGGAGCCAGGAACTTAAGAAGCCATATGTTCCAATTCCTTCGTTTTGAGGTAGGGGAGACTGGTGTCTTCAGCCACACAGCTGGGGGTTATTCCATCTCATCTCCCTGCATTCAACCACGTAGACTCCAACCAGTTCTATGGACTCGAGCGCCATCTGTGGTGGCATAAGGAAGTGCAGAAGTGCAGGTAATAGCACCCAAGCTGAGTTCCATTTACCTGGTGATCATTTCAGAGTCCTTGAGACCTCAGGAAGGCCCTGTTTTTCCTGAAATTTCCTATCTGACTAACATAGAGCCTCCAAATACCACAGGAGAGGAAACAAAACTGTTACCTATTCTGCCCAGAAAACTGTTACTATCTGAACCAAGTTATCTTTATTCACTATAAATTCCACCTTTCACCTTCCCAGAACCGAGTACTAACCCCACCTCCCCAAAGCTACAAGTCTGGATCCCTTTCTGTAGCTCAGGATGCTGCAAAAACGTCAACTTCTGGTTCTCTTCCAGTCTCAGACTTGGTAGGATTCCTATATATAGGCCAGGATTGGTAGTATATACCTGATGTCCAGCACTGGAGACGCTGAAGCAGCAGGATTCTGAGTCCAAGGCCTGCTTGGATTATACTGCAACACCTTATCTTTATTTAAAACAAAAGAAAATCCTGCTGGGCATCAGTGGCTCATGCCTATAATCCTAGCTATTCAAGATGCCAAGCTCTAAGGATTGCAGTTCAAAGCCAGCTCAGGAGTCTTTGTGAGACTATCTCAATTAACCACCAAAAAGTCAGAAGTACTGTTGTGGTTTAAGTAGTAGAGCAGCACTAGCCTTGACAAAAAAGCACAGGACAGTGCACAGGTTCTGAGTTTAAGCTGTAGGATCAGTATACAAACACAAACACATACACACACACACACACACACATCCTGGCTGACAAGGATATCATGACTAAGGAGAAATGGAATGTTGTAGGCTGGAGGTTTATACTATCCTGGAGTAGCTTAAGGCTTTTATTTATTTATTTTTATTTATTTATTTTTTGCCAGTCATGGGGCCTGAACTCTGGGCCTGGGCGCTGTCCCTCAGCTCTTCAGCTCAAGGCGAGTGCTCTACCACTGGAGCCACAGCACCACTTTTGGCTTTTTCTGTTTATGTGGTGCTGAGGAATCGAACCCAGGGCCTCATGCTTGCAAGGCATGCACTCTACCTCTGAGCTACCTTCCCAGCCCCAGCTTAAGGCTTTTAATAGCCACTTACCTTCACATTTATATCTGGCCTAACATTCTCATGACTATTATTTAAACCTCTTGCAATGAATCACAAAGCTGAGTAGATATCCAGCCTCTACCAACCTAATACTAAGAATGCCGTAAAAACACATGAAACTGTAACTGAGTCTTCCCTGGCTTGTTATAGCCTGTCTACATGAGATTCCCACCAATGTAGCTGGTGATGGTACTACTTTGTGCCTTTGTTTTGTTCCATGATTTTAAAAAGTTCATATAACCTCTTATTTGGTGAAATGTGCCATTCAGGGTAAATTGAATGCATGTTCCTCATATTTAGCTCAAAATAAACTGTTCCTCCCTCCCCCCCCAACCTCAGGTCCATTCTCAAGCCTATGCTGCTTTAGAATAAACTATTTTCTCATATCTTTCAAAGCCAAGTTGTTATTTGATTGATGCAGTCTCATAATCATTAGATGGAAGGATGACCCTTCAGTGACTCACCTTGTATATAAATTCCTTGTACAATGTCTCTTTGTGCCAGGGAAAAAGAGTGCTGTACTTGTGTTAGTTAACTTTTTGTTGTTATAACAAATGACTAGAGGAAACCAACTTATGAAGACAAAAGGTTTACTTTTGAGCTGAGCACTGGTGGCTCACCCCTGTAATCCCAGCTACTCTGGAGACTGAGACCTGAGGCTTGAGACTCAAAGCCAGGCCAGACAGTTAAGTCTATGAAACTCTTATTTCCAATGAACCACTAAAAAGCCAGAAGTGGAGCTGTGGCTCAAGTAGAAGAGCACTAGCTTTGAGCAAAAAAAGCTCAGGAACAGTAACCAGGCCCTGAGTTCAAGTCCCTGTACTGGTGCGTACAAACACACAATTGGGGCCTTTAAGGGACATTCAAGAGTCAAGCTATCCAAGGAAAGTAGGATATCCCAGAGCCTGCGTCTCTGTAAAAGAAATTCATCTGGGATGCAGCAGAAAATGAATGTGCCCGATTCCTTTCAGCACTTGCCACCACAGGTCAGCATTCCTTGCATACCTGGAAGTAAGGGAAGTAGAAAATGCGATTGCCATCTGGCAGGGAAACTCTGAGATCACTAATAAAGGATCGGAGCAGAGATCTACACCTGAACAAAGCAAAAGGAAGGGCAGAGGCTCATGCTGGCATTTCCTATCCAGGAATTGTACAGGCCACTAACTTGAAGTATTTCATGTTCCAAAGGGAAGGATGGCTCAGAGCTATGAATTTCATATGTGTCTGATCTCACTGGCAAGACTCTCCCTGTCATAAACTGTATGCATCTGCAAGCCATTAACGTACATGCTGATTCCATGAGTATAGTCAACCTCAAGATTATATGTGGTTTCCATTGTGCTTTCGAGAAGGCACTAGATTACATCCAAACTATCTCAGCCTATCCACATGATTCATAATAAATCCTCAATAATGAGCCTGATTATGATTTCACTGCCCAGGGTTAGGAAGGAGACTGTGTGGATTTTACACAAGGGTTTTTTGAGTTCTGTGTTTGTGTGTGTGCCAGTAGTGAAGCTTGAACTCAGGACCTGGGTGCTAGCTCTTAGCTGTTTTTTTTTTTTTTTTTTTTTTTTTTTTTTTTTGGGTCTGGTCATGGGGCCTGAACTCTGGGCCTGGGCGCTGTCCCTCAGCTCTTCAGCTCAAGGCTAGCACTCTACCACTTGAGCCACAGCGCCACTTCCGGCTTTTTTCTTTTTGCTTATGTGGTGCTGAGGAATTGAACCCAGGGCCTCAGGCATGCAAGGCAAGTGCTCTACCACTGAGCCACCTTCCCAGCCCCTTTTAGCTGTTTTGATTAAGGCTTGAATCCTGCCACCAAAGCCCACAGCTTCACTTCTGGCTTTTGCTAGTTAATTGGAGATAAAAGTCTCATGGATTTTCCTGCCCCAGCTGGCTTTGAACTATCATCCTCAGATCTAAGCCTCCTGGAGTAGCTAGGATCACAGGTATAAGCCACTGGTGTTTGCCTGACATTTGAGTTTTATTCTTTACTACAAGCTACTGACATGTAAGCATCCTTCTATACATCTTCTTTTTACATGTGTTTTAGCATAAGTAAGTCTCCTCTCCTAGTCACTGATATTAGATGGTAATAGGCCTGAATCTTTGAGGCCTTCCTTGGGCCCTCAATAAAACACAGCCTGGGGGTACCTGTGCTATCAGCTACCATAGAGAAACAGACACAGAATTAGCACTCTGGTCATAAATAAAAGTAAAACTGGACAAAATGAAAACACCCCAGGCAACTCATGTTTTTCATTGAATCATTCAAAGAGAAAGAATGTAATTTCTGAAAGAAGGGGGACACCTTATTTGTTGTGGTTGACCATGCAGGGAGCTGAAGCCTGGCTGTGTGAGACCAATGGTAGGGACCTACATTTCCCTGGGACACTGGGACAAGAGTTAAGCACTGTTAAATACCATCTAAGCACAGTTACTGATAAGCTTGGGTTTTTTTTGTTGTTGTTGTTGTTGTCAGTTGTGGGGCTTGAACTCTTGAGTCTGGGCACTGTCCCTGAGCTCTTCAGCTCAAGGCGAATTCCCTGTCACTTGAGCTACAGTACCACTTTGTTTTTTAGTGGTTTATTGGAGATAAGAGTCTCATGGACTTTACTGGTTGGGCTGGCTTTGAACTGTGATCCTCAGATCTCAGCCTCCTGAGTAGCTAGGCTTACAGGAGTGAACCACTGGCCATTTGGACTGTTTTATGGCTCAGGGATTAGAATTTAGGACCTCGTCCTAGGCAGGTGAGCAATACCCCAACCCCATAAACCTGTATTTTAAGCATCTTCTGTATCAATTATTATTATTTTTCCTTCTTTAAATGTGCTGGGTTGCTATGTGCTGGTGCCTTCACCTATAATCCTAGCTACTTGGGAGGCAGAGGTCAGGAGGCTCATGGTTCCAGGCCAATCTAGGCAAAAAAAAGTTCATGAGTCATCACCTGAATAGAAAAAGCTAAATATGCCTGTTATCTCACAGCTCCACTTTTGACTTTTAGCTGGTTAATTGGAGGTGAGTCCTGTGCACTGTCTTCAAACCTTGATCCTCAGATCGGCCTCCTGAGTATCTAGGATTACAGACCACTGTTACTCAGCTATCCCTTTTGTTTTTGACCACAATAAAAAAAATTTAAAGGCAGTAAGGCTGGATCATGTGGCTATAAATTCCTGTGGCTTTGATTTATTTTGATTCTGATGCAATTGCTCCATCTCTTTTCACCTGAGAACAATAAGCACACTTTTTCTTGGACTCTGTTCGCTCTCAGGTCTAATATGGCACTGCTACAGTTTCATTTTCCAAACGGGTATCAAGGCGGCCAGGGTGTCAAAACAAACTGGAGGTCATAGACATAGAAGGAAGGCACCTGACTCAGAGGGAAACGTTGTTCTTTCTATCCACCCAGCCTATAGACTGGATCTATCCTGAATGCTGCTGACCAGGCAGCAATTCCCAGCTGTTGAGTGTAATTCCACTTTATATCCAAGGCAATATTTCCTGCATCCCCAATGTAGACCTTGTTCTGGGCACTTCCCTATGCATTGTGTTCTTACAAGCCATAAGGTTTTATCTGTATGTTATCTGATGCCCAATGGATAAATAGTTGCCAAGACTGATAGCTAGAACTGGAACCAAGCCTCATGCATGCCTCCAAGGTGGCTCACATCTGTAATCCTAGCTACTTAGGAGGCTGAGATCTGGGGACAGAGGTTCCAAGCCATCCCTAACAGCTCATGAGACTATCTCCAATTAATCAGCAAAAAACAGCTAGAGCGATGGCTCAAGTGGTAGAGCACCAAACTTAAATGAAAAAGCTAAGGGACAACACCCAGGCCTTAAGTTTAAATACCAGTATTGGCACACATAATCAAAAACATTTGATGTATGAAAAAAGCAAGATCCTGAACTGAGCATGCTCAGGAATGTGCCCAATTCAGCTTGTGATGCCGCCTTTCCTACATGAATATGTATGACCTTCCCCAATGAAAACTCCTTGATTTCTTTGTTCAGAGAGAGACAGCATTGGTAATTATTGCCAGTGTGCTTCTACCTTGCTGAAAGCAAAGAATTTTCATTTATTTATTTATTGTTGGTTGTGAGGCTTGAACTTGGGGCCTGGGCATGGTCCCTGAGCTCTTCTGGTCAATGCTGGTGTTCTACCACTTTGATCCACAGTGCCACTTTCTGTTTTCTGGTGGTTAATTGGAAATAGTCTCACTTTGGACTTTCTGCTCAAACTGTCTGAACCGGGATCCTCACTTCTCAGCCTCCTGAGTAGCTAGGATTACAGGCTGAGCCACCTATCAGCAAATCATTATCTTCCTATATGTTCTTTTGTTGTTGTTGGTTTTGGGGCTTGAACTCAGGGCCTGGGTACTGTCCCTGAGCCTCTTTGTACTCATCTAGTGCTCTACCTCTTGGACCAGCTCCACTTCTGACTGTGGGTGATTAATTGGAGATTAAAGTCTCATAAACTTTCTTGCCTGGGCTGGCTTTGAACCGGGATCCTCACTTCTCAGCCTCCTGACTAGCTAGGATTACAGGCGTGAGCCACCGGTGCTTGGCAACACAGCCGGTCTTTACCTTTGGGATCTCAGTTCCATTTCCAGCCCTCAAACGAAAACTGGTCCCTACATGGTCAGCTCTGTTGTGTGTTCGGAGAGGCCGGGCTCGTAAACTCGCCCTGGGTTGAGAGCCATGGCTGTCAGAAAAACACGGCTCTGTAAGTTCAAACTGGTGCTATTTACAAGGTGGTTTTGAACTCAGGGCCTGGTCGCTGTCTCTGTTCCCAAGGCTGGCGCTCTACCACTTGAGCCACAGCTCCACTTCTGGCTGATGGGTGACTAACAGGAAATAAGAGTCTCACGGGCTTTCCTGGCTGGCCTGGCTTCAAACCACAGTCCCCAGATCTTATCCTCTTTGAGTAGCTGCGGTCAGTTTTACCACGCATTTATCGGGAACGAAGTTTCGAGAAAGCCAGACGCAAGACCGGCGAAGACTCAGGCGAACGGCGTCCGCATCCCCTCAGAACCCACGTCTCATTTCTCTCACGTCGTGCGAGAGTACTTCACTGAGCCGGGCCTTCGCATTGCACGCCGGGATTTGTAGTTCCTGGAGTCCCGCGCGTCCCGGGCCAACGCAGGAGTCCTCCGTGTTCGACGCACCGTTCCCGGAAGCTGAGGAGGCTTAAAGCGTCTATAACTTCCTTTCCCCGCCTCTTGGTCCCGCAGATTGGCAATCTGGAAATCCAATGGGTGGGTTGACTGATGTTTTCTGCTACTTTATTGGCTTGGAGTTTTGTAACCGCCCTGACAAACTTGCCAACCATTGGCTGAGCCTTCAGGTTTGAAAATCGTAGATTTCGCCCGCGCTGCACCACCCGGTGGCTCCTCCGGTGAAGTGAGCCCTGAAGGCTCGCAGCCGAGGGGGTCCGGGCAGGCTGGGCTTCGGGGTCCGGAGGTCGTGGAGTTGGGTCGGAACAGTCCTTAGGAGACGCGATGCAATCGAGTGAGTGCGCGCGGGCGGCCAGCGGGGTACGGGTGGGTAGCGACTCGATCATCCTCGGTTCTGAGCTCCTTCCCTGCCCGGTCGAGGCCGGGGGTGTGACCCATTCCCTCACTCCCGCCGCTTCCGGCCCGGGAATGGAGGGGGTCCGCCTATCCCGGTGGCGAGGTGACCCGCCTTGGTTCTAGGGTCCTGAGGTGACGCCCCAACTTCCCATCTAGGCCCGAAGCCGCGACTTCCCGGGTGCCTGACATCTTGTTCTGTGTCTGGGAGACTGTTGACTTACTTAAGCTCCGGAAGTTGGAAACGGACCGGATTGTTTGGCTCTAGTGTGCCCGGAGGCCTCTCCGTACCGTGAAGCCCCTCGTCCAAGCTCCCCTGCTGCTGTGGGGTCTCTTTTTAAAGTGTCCATTTCTGTTTCTTGAGGCCCACGCCGCCCGTTACTTTGACACAGCCCCACCCCGTCTCTGGGGGCTGCTCCTGGGGGGCGGCCCAGAGCCAAGCCTTGACGCCCACCTTTCTGAAGCTGAAGTCCTGGAGTCTCCTCTAGCTAGTGATTAGAGTGCAGTTTTAATCCATGCTTCGCCCTCGATTTCCCGGGGGATGGATTTAAACTCGTGGCCTCAGTTTCCTTATCTAGCTTGGAGGAGGATTCAATAAAAGGGAGTGGCTAGTAGAATAGACCATTCTGTTTGGAGGTGTGGTAGGGAGGTGCTGAACTTCCTACACTTTTAAGTAGTTGTACAAAGGGTTTTCATTTGAGCATGTCAATTTATGACTACAAGGTATCTCAGTCAATGTCAACCAGTTAAGGATAAGGATTTTGCTACTGTTCAAGGAGACTGATTTTCGTAATTCTGACTCTTCCCAGGGTCACCTCTGTTCTAACGGTGACTTTTTTTTTTTCATTCTTTAAAATGGCTAAGTCATGGCCTACTAAAATCCATGGAAAATGCTTTTTTGGATTTTGTGAAAGAAGCATTTTGCAGGTTTGAAATAGGTACCCATTGTTGCTCTCTGTAGCTCCTTTGCATATCTTTGGCTCTTTCTTTCTTTCTTTCTTTCTTTCTTTCTTTCTTTCTTTCTTTCTTTCTTTCTTTCTTTCTTTCTTTCGTCAATTGTGGGGCTTGAACTCTGGGCTTGGGTGCTGTCCCTCAGTTCTTCAGCTCAAGGTGAGCGCTCTACCTCTTGAGCCACAACGCCACTTCCAGTTTTCTAGTGGTTTATTGGAGATAAGAGTCTCACAGACTTTCCTGCCCCGGCTGGCTTTGAACAGTGATCCTCAGATCTCAACCTCCTGGGTAGCTAGGATTACAGGCGTGAGCCACTGGCACCCGGCATCTTTGGCATCTTTGGTTTTCTTGAGCAGTTTTTTTCCCCCTCCTGGCCTTGAACTGGGGTTTTGCACTTTGCCAGGGCTGTGATCTGGGTGCAGAGGAATTAAGAGAGATGGCAGAGGAGAAGCTATGCCCTTGATTCCTTGGCTGCAGAGCAGAGATCTTTGCCTAAACTCTCTCTCAATTAGTATTGCCCTTGGCACCTAAGAGCTGGGCCTCTGGGTGTGTTTTGGCCTGCCCTAACCTGTGCTGAGGTGTTAGTGGTGCTGGTGGTAGGAGGGTGCGGCAAGGAGAATATGTGGCATTAGTTGATGGATGGATGAATTCATTTGAGTACCAGGCACTGTGCTGAGCTCTAAGCTCTGGCTGATGAGCAAGATGAAGGGCTTGCCCTGGGAAACAGTAAGTGGACAGACAAGTAATGAACAAGTCACTCAAGTACTGTACAAAGAATTAAAACCAGTGATTGCCATTGTGGCCTGGGTGATACTTTACATTGGTGTTCATTCCTCCCTGATGATCTGAGATCTGAAGGAGGAAGCCATACAAAATTGGAAACAAAATGTTCCTGATGGAGGGCAGAGCTTGTTTTTTTGTTTGTTTTTTTGCTGATCATGGGGCCTAAACTCTGGGCCTGGGCGCTGTTCTTCAGCTCTTCACCTCAAGGCTAGCACTCTACCACTTGAGCCACAGCACCACTTCCGGCTTTTTTGCTTATGTGGTGCTGAGGAATAGAACCCAGGGCCTCATACATGCACGGCAGGCACTCTACCACTGATCCACCTTCCCAGCCCCCAGAGCTTGTTTTAAGGACAATGGCTAGTGTTCCCCAATATCAGGACCAAAAAAGCCTCCTGAGGCTGCGATCTGACATGGTCTTAAGCTCCAGAAGGATCAAAGAATTAGCATCCTTTCATCCTACATGGATACTGAGTTAGGCATGATTCCTTTTGCTTTTCATGGTCTGAATCAGGATGGTGGGTCACTGCCTGACATAAGGATTCATTCCGTGATGGCTTGAGACGTCACTTTGACTTTCATTCATCATACTATGATTATAACACTCTTCCTCCTGGCTGCAGTGATTTTATGATCAGATCCTAAGCTCCTAAGCAGAAGAGGATGCCCAAGCTCCTAACCATTTAAAAAATTAAAAAAGCCGGGCACCGGTGGCTCACACTTACAATCCTAGCTACTCAGGAGGCTGAGATCTGATGATCTCAGTTCAAAGCCAACCTGGGCAGGAAAGTCTGTGAGACTCTTATCTCCAATAAACCACTAGAAAACTGGAAGTGGTGTGGCTCATGCAGTAGAGCACTCACCTTGAGCTGAAGAGCTGAGGGACAGTGCTGAAGCCCTGAGTTCAAGCCCCATGACCATCAAAAAAAATTTTTTTTAAGAAAAATTTGGGGGTCAGAGGTGTGACTCAGGTGATAGAGTACCAGAGAATGAGCAAAAGTATCAGATAATGAGTTCGAGTCCTTGCCTTAAACAAACAAAAATTTGTGTTCTTTTTTTGTTGTTGTTTTGTCGTCCGTCCCCCCCCCCCCCCCGCCTGATATTTGTAGACAGGTTTTCCTAAAAGCAAGGAATTGTTTATCAACATTTCTCTCATGCTTCCCCAACCCATTTTTAGGTCATTTCAGTTGTGGAGTATGTCTCTGAACCTTTACAGGAACAAACAACCCCTTTCTGGTCACTGACCTTATAAAGAGACAGCTGGAGTCAATGTCATTGCTTGATGGCTGGCATCAGCTCATATTCAGCATAGGTGTCTTACTCCTTTCTTACCCATTTACAAACAGTAGGAGGAGAGCCCATCATAGAGTAAGGATAGGCTTGTGTTTGGGGCAGGGACAGGGTGTAATTGCAGTTTCTCTCAGATCTAGGAAGGTAGGTGGCCATATCCAGGTATCTTAAGCCCCCAAAAGGCCATTTGTAAGGTTCAAATCCAAATTAGCTGGGAAGTGTGAACTCCTAAGGACAGCCATACTCTGTGTGTGGGAACTATGTGCGCATCAGGGGAAGGGGGTTTGAAGTTTCTTTTCCTAGAAATGAGGCCATTGGCTTGGTATTTGGAGTTCTGCATTGGAGAGGAGATACACTTGGAAGGGTCTGGTGTTTTATGGTGACTTATGAGTGAGGGCTGTTTGGTAGACTCTTCTGGTCCCCAAACCCAAGTCCTTGTGCCTCTTGTCTCTGCCTTTTCCCAGACAAAGCCAACATGGAGACCACAGCCCCAGGGCCCATTCACCTGCTGGAACTATGTGACCAAAAGCTTATGGACTTTGTCTGCAACATGGACAATAAAGACATGGTGTGGCTCCAGGAAATTGAAGAGGAGGCCAAGCGCATGTTCACCAGGTTAAGGCAGGGGCTTGTTGGTGTGGTGGTGACTGGGGGTGGTGGCAGGTGCTGCCAGTGTTGCTGTAGTTTTCTGTTTGGCCGGCCAAACGGCCTGTTGGGGCTCCTTCCTGAGCACCTCATGAGCTGGAGGTGAGTAGGGGAAGAAGAGCTTGAATACCTTGCCTGGCTCATAGTGGCTGAGCTGGGCCTCTCAGGTGCAGGGTGTGGTGACTCTTCTGGAAGCTGGCTTCTTTGCCATGTTTCTAGGAGGAAGCCCTGGATACCTGGCTTATACTTCATTTTGGAGAGCTCTTTTGGTGCTACTTGCCCCAGTTTGACCTGTCACTGCCAGAACAGGGGAAGAAGGGAGGCTAGTGGGAAGGGAGGCCAGTAGTTTCCAGGAAGCCTCAAGTGTGACCCTCCTTGTATTTACAAAGCAGAGAATTCAGCAAAGAGCCCGAGCTGATGCCCAAGACTCCTTCTCAGAAGAACCGACAGAAGAAGAGACGAGTTTCTAATGTTCAGGATGAAAATCGGGATCCCATCAGGAAAAGGTAGGAGAGGCCAGGGAAGGGTGAGTGGGGCAGGTGGCCTCCATAGGTGAGCTTGCTTCTAAAGTTGTAACTAGGGGCAGCAGAGCTGGGTGTCTATGGCTCACACCTATAATCCTAGCTACTCGGGAAACTGAGAGCTGAGGATCAAGTTCAGAGCCAGCCCAGGCAGGCAGGAAAGTCCAGGAGACTCCTATCTCCAATGAACTACCAAATAGCTGAAATAACACTGTGGCTTAAAGTGCTAGAGCACTAGCCTTGAGCACAGAAAGCTCAGGGACAGTACCTAAGCCCTGAGTTCAAGCCCCAGGACCGACATGAAAAAAGTGGGGGAGACAACAGCTTATGGTAGTGGGGTGGTCCCCTTGCTGGGGATGAGATGTTACAGGGAAATGAAGTGTTCACTGAGACCAGTTTAGAGTGGGTGTGCCCCTTCTTGTGTAGGTGTGTGGTGGGGGTTTTGGTAGGGGTTTATCTGAACCTTGGGGGAGAGGAGAGGGGAAGGACTTCCAGACTGGGGGAGGAGAAAGAGCAGCTGACCTTTTTTTTTTGGTTGGTCGTGGGGCTTGAACTCTGGGCCTGGGCGCTGTCCCTCAGCTCTTCAGCTCAAGGCGAGCGCTCTACCACTTGAGCCACAGCGCCACTTCCATTTTTCTGGGTGGTTTATTGGAGATAAAAGTATTATGGGCTTTCCTACCTAGGCTGGCTTTGAACCATGAGCCTCAGATCTGAGCCTCCTGTGTAGCTAGGATTACAGGTGTGAGCCACCAGCACCTAGCAATAGCTGACCTTTTTACCTTTTGATCCCCAATCTTCCTGTATCTGAGCTTGGTATAGTCAGACATAGGAATGATGGTAATTGGAGTATTAGAGCTGAAGCCCTGGGTCTGAGAGTCAAGGCAGGCCTGGGTGTAAGCTGCTAGCTCTGCCTTAGCAGCTGCATGCCCTGGAGAGTAATCTTTGACTTCTCTGACTCTCTTCATTCCTCCTCCAAAGTGCGGGAATCATGGAGTTCACCTTCCAGGACTACCTTTTAGCAAAAAACGAGAGCACAAGTGAAGTTGGAAGCCAAGGTTCTTAGCACAGTGTCATTAACTTAGATGTCAGCTGTTTGGTGAGGCCTAGGTGTCATTTCTAGTTTCTACTTAGGGAGACTGGATCTCGTAGAGGAGCAACTGGGATCTGGTGGCTTGAGGTGGAAGAGCTGCTCTGTGACCCCTTTGATGCATACTTCGTACAAGCTGGTAGCCACTGGGGGCATCTGTTATGCCCTAACTTGTTTACAGGGGTGCTTCCTTGCCCTCGTGGATTGCCAACAGTCTCCGTTCTGTCACCCTAATAGGTTATCCCGCAGAAGGACTCGGAGCAGCCAGCTGAGCACCCGACAGCTCCGCAGCAGAGACAAGGTGGAGAAACTGGCCACAGTAGTGGCAGAGAACGGCTCCCCTGTGCTGCGGCGGGTAACCAGGGCGGCTGCCGCAGCCGCAGCAGCTTCTGTGCCATCGGCTGCTCCTTTGCCCACCTCTGGGTCTCCCATAGAACTGACCAAGAAGGTTACGGTGAAGATAGGCATCAATGACCGCCAGAATGCAGAGAGGCGTCTTACTGAGCTCACAGCTGCTCTGACTCTGTCAGAAGCTGTGAACCCCACCCCACCTCCAGCTTCTCAGGACGGCTTGATTTCAGATGAAGAACCAACACCCAAGAAATCAGAGGCTGGGAGACTGGAGTCTGTCACAGTGAGCTCCCTGATGACTACCCCCCAGGACCCTAAGAATGGAGGGGCTGGAACAGGGCGATCTGCCTCCAAGCTTAAGATTGCTCAAGCTTCCCGGGACTCAACTGACTCTTCATATTATCCATGGCAAGAGCGTGTGCTGGTCCCCATCCTGCCAGATAACTGCTCCAAAACCAACGGCTCCCGTAGGCATACTCGGTCAATGCGGCACAGCCTGATTCCTTCAGGGTCCCAAGTCTCACTGGCCCAACAGTACTCCCTGGCCCACAAGTACTCCCTTGTGACCAAACAGGATGGTACTAGCCGCAGATCAAGCAGAAGGGTTTCCAAGAAGGCCACCAAAGAGCCAGCTGCTTCTGCCCGCATCATCTGTGAGTGTGGGGTATCCTGGGTTGGGGAGTGGTCCTGAGTGCCAGGCTCACCTAGAGGGTTTCTTTTTTTTTTTTTTTTTTTTTTGGGTCCGGTCGTGGGGCCTGAACTCTGGGCCTGGGCTCTGTCCCTCAGCTCTTCAGCTCAAGGCTAGCGCTCTACCACTTGAGCCATAGCACCACTTCCGGCTTTTTTCTTTTTGCTTATGTGGTGCTGGGGAATTGAACCCAGGGCCTCAGGCATGCAAGGCAAGCGCTCTACCACTGAGCCACCTTCCCAGCGCCAACACCTAGAGGGTTTCTAAGGGACTTTCTATAGACCTGTCTGGTGATGTAAATTTTCTATATTTTTGCTTTTCTGTGTGACGTGTAGGTCTAGCTAGCTAAAGCTGGTCATTGAACTCTTAATTTGGTTGAGGAATTGAGGTAATTTGTTTATACCTTATGTTTTTGGTGGTACTGCAGATTGAACTCAAGGCTTTGCACACATTAGGCAAGTACTCTACCAGTGAGCCATATCCCTGGACTTTAGTATTTTAGAGATTAGAGTCTTTGCTGTGTAGCCCAGACCAGCTTCAGACTCTTCCTTCTGTCTCCTGGGTGCTGGGATTGCAGGAATAGTTTACTAAGGAGGTAAATTTTAAGTGTCACCACATTTTACTCAGTTTAGATACAAATGGCCACCTGTAACTAGTGGCTGCCATATTGGATAGTAGAGATCTAGTTCAACCTTGTTTTTATAGAGAGAACTGAGGTTGGCACCAGTGTCCCTATTGTATTGTAGATGGCTACACTAAAGCTTGAACCTGAGCCTTTTCCCTAGAGCCAGAGGATTCCTCCCCCTTCCCAGTTCTGTAAAGCCTGACTTAAATTCACCATGTGTGTGTGTGTGCTGAAAGAAACCATGTTTGGTCTGGAGATGTGAGTTCTCATTGCAGCAGGCTTATTGTTGGAGCAGGTGCCTTGCATATCTGCAGAGCGTAGAGGAGGGGAGAATCAAGTGACTCTAGAGACTAATGGCCTGGTTTTGAGTGCAGCTTGACCATCATCTACCCAACTCTGTGACCTTGAATGGGTTATGGAAATACCTTCATAGGCCTCAGAGCTTTATCTGTGAACTTGGCTAGGTGTCACCTCATGAGAATGTTGGGAGCTTTTCTTTGATTGGTCCAGATAGAGTGTCTAGGATGGCTCCTAGTATAGGAAGGGCACTGTAATATTAGCTGGTTTGGTTATTCAGATCTCAACTCCAGATGTTGAGTTGATATCCTAGTGGGAACAGGAGTTTATGAATCACAGAGGAGAGGTGACAGCTCTGGGGGTCAGGGCTGGCTGCATGATGGGGTGAGACTGAGCTGGGAGGGTTTGGAAGGATGCCTGTAATCCTAGTTACTCAGGAGGCAGAGATCTCAGGATTGCAGTTCAAAGCCAGCCCAGGTAAGATGGTCTGTGAGACTCTTATCTCCAGTTAAAAAGATTTGTCAGCTTTGAACAAAATAGCTTAAGACCCTGAGTTCAAGTTCAAGCCTTAGTACTAATAGCGCGCACGCATACACACACACACACACACACACATACACACACACACGTGCGCACGCATACACACACACACACACACACACACACACACACACACACACACACACACACACACACACACACACACACACACACACACACACACACACACACACGAGGAAATGAGGAGAGGTAGACAGGGAGACTGGGTAGGAGCTAGTTGCAGAGTCTAAGCCAGAGAATGGACCTAGCAGTAGGACTGATGGAGAGGATGGGCCAGGGTTTACACTAGGGTATAGTCACTAGCAGCTGGATTTGGCTGACACTTCAAGGCTTAACAAAAGAAAAGCCTATGTAATTTGTCTGCAGCACCACCATGGCTTGTCAGCATTTTTGCACTTGAACAGAGAAGGACACTGAGGCATAAGGAGGCCATAGAACCTGACACTTGGGAAGATGGCTCTACCCTGGCAGTTTTTTTGTTTTTGTTGGTCGTGGGGCTTGAACTCTGGGCCTGAGCGCTGTCCCTCAGCTCTTCAGCTCAAAGCTAGCACTCTACCACTTGAGGCTTCAATGCCACTTCTGGTTTTCTGGTGGTTTATTGGAGATAAGAGTTTCACGGACTTTCCTGCCCGGGCTGGCTTTGAACCACGATCCTAAGATCTCAGCCTCCTGAGTAGCTAGGATTGCAGGCGTGAGCCACCGGCCCCGGCTTAACCTGGCAGGTTTTAAGCCCTTGTTCCTATTCTGTCTCTTCCTGCATGTGAGGGGGTCTCTGAGCTGACTGGGGCATGAACAAGTCTGTCTGATGCTAATTCTAGTTCATTTTGTGACTTGAGAGGGACATAAGAGGGTGACAAGAAAGCAGAGTCCAGGATCTGGAGTCACCAAGCCCCTGGGTGGCTTTTAGTGTACCCCTTCACTTATCTTACTGCCCCATCTATGAAATGGTGATGGCGTGTGGCTTGAAGGTGGAGAGAGACCTTAGTGCTTGTGTATGGGCAATTTGGTTTCAACACAACAACCTTAGAAGGACTGTGTAGCTGAAGTTCAATGGAGAGTGACCAGGTTGCCCCAGAACAAGGACCAGCAAGTAGGAAGATATGCTTTCTGGGTGCCTTCTGACACCAGGCTCTGGGGTGGGGCTTGGGTTACTGTGGAAACAAACTTTGACTTAAGAATCTGCAGGAATGGAGTGGGAAGGACATGCAGGGAATGGAGACTGGCAGGAGCGGCAGGGCACAGGGACCTCTGGAAGCCAGTGTGGAGCCCTAGAGGGTAGAGCTGCAGGGAGGGGGCGTGAAGCCCCTGCCCTCTGCCCTGGGGAGGGGCTGCCTGGAAGCAGTTCACAGGAATGGATAAGCAAGGAATAGTGGCCCCTGCTGCAGGATTTCTAGAGGGTTCTATACCAGCCAAGTTCCTCATTGGGCCTCCTTGTCCACTTCTGTATTGACAAACAGCTCTTCAGTCCTCTTGCCAGGGGAGAGTGACCTCCCTGCTATCAGATCTGCTAGGAGGCCAGGATGGCATAAAGTGGGCATTGATCATTCCAAGAAGTTCTTGCATGGGTGAAGGTTGGGTGGTCACATGGGCATCTTTTCACCCATCAGGGAGTGTGGATCTGGAGAGATGAGGGAAGCCATATCTTCTGGCTCCAGTGGGAACAGTTTCCTCCTGTAACTGCTCACTCTGTAGCTGCTCCCTTGCTGTCTCCTAGCCTGGCTGTTGTACCCCAGAAAGAAGAGGCCCCTGCTTCCGATGCCTTGCTTCTTGCTTGGTTCTTTCTGTGTCTTGCCAGTTGGCCATTCCAACATCTTGCCTGTCTTCCCTTTTTCCTGGGTGCTACCTGGCCTCACCTTGGCTTCCTGTCAGCCCCAGCTCTGGTCATATCCCCCTGGTCTATGCTGAGCTGGCCCTTTTCTTCATCCCATCAGCATTTTTCCTACCCATGGGCTTGGCAGGTGCTTTCCCTTCTTTCCAGACCAGTGGCTTTCAAGTTTTGGTCTTAGTACTTGTCTCCAGTTTTACAAATGATAAAGGCCTCAAGGTTTTTTTATTATGAGATTATATCTATTGATTTTTTTTTTTTTTTTTTTTTTTTTGCCATTCCTGGGGCTTGAATTCAGGGCCTGGGCACTGCCCCTGAGCTGCTTTTGTTCAAGGTTAGTGTTTTCTGTGTATGTGGTACTGAGGAATTAAACCCAAGGCTTCATGTATGCTAGGCAAGCACTCTACTACAAAGTCACCTCCCTAGCCGGGCGCTGGTGGCTCACGCCTGTAATCCTAGCTACTCAGGAGGCTGAGATCTGAGGATCTCGGTTCAAAGCCAGCCCAGGCAGGAGAGACTGTGAGACTCCTATCTCCAATAAACCACCAGAAAACCGGAAGTGGCGCTGTAGCTCAAGTGGTAGAGCGCTCGCCTTGAGCTGAAGAGAGCTGAGGGACAGCGCCCAGGCCCAGAGTTCAAGCCCCACGACCGACAAAAAAAAACAAAAAACAAACAAAGTCACATCCCTAGCCTGATAGTTACTTTTAGAAATAAAAACTGGAATTAACCATTTATAATACTACTTAATTGTGTGTGTGTGTGTGTGTGTGTATGTGTGTGTGTGTGTGTGTGTGTGTGTGTGTGTGTTTAAGTGTGAGACTTGGGCTTGAACTTAGGGCCTGGGCATTGTCTCTTAGCCTTTGTGCTCAAGGCTAACACTAACACTTGAGCCACTGCTTCACTTCTGGCTTTTTGGTGGTTCATTTGGAGATAAGAATTTCATGGACTTTCCTGCCTAGGTTGGCTTTGAACTTCGATCCTAGCTGAGTAGCTAGGATTATAGACATGAGCCACCGGCCCCTGGCTGACATAAGATTTTGTTTTGTTTTCTTGTTGTTGTTGGTTGTGGGGCTTGAACTCTAGGCCTGGGTGCTGTCCTTCAGCTCCTCAGCTCAAGGCTAGTGCTCTACCACTTGAGCTACCAGTGCCACTTATGGTTTTCTGAGTGGTTTATTGGAGATAAGAGTCTCACAGACTTTCCTGCCCTGGCTGGCTTTGAACTTAGATTCTCAGATCTCTGCCTCCTGAGTAGCTAGGATTACAGGTGTGAGCCACCAGTGCTTAGCTAACATAAGATTTAAAAAAAAAATTACTTTATTGTTATTATAGAGGTGTTATACAGAGAGGTTATATTTATATGAATCAGGTAATGAGTACATTTCCTTTCTTACAGTGTCTTCTCTTCCCGTATTCTGTCCCATTCCCTCCTTCCATCTCCACTTACCAGTTGTATAGTTCAGTTTTATCAGTGTCCGGTGAGCTCTACTGCTACACTTTTTCACCTTTTTTCCTCAAGTTCTGTGCTCTCCCCCCACCTTCCCAAAGATATACATGCAAATACACTGTATATAAGGTAAAGAATACAGAATCATCAGAAAGAGAAAAAAATAATTAAAAAAATCTTTTGTTTCCATATCTTAGGAGTTCATTTTAGTATACATGTTATTTTATATAAATGTGAAGAGGTGCTTAGAAATTATAACTTTGTAATTTCCTCCTAAGACTGTTCTCTTTTGGTCTCACTGTATGTGAGTATCTAGAATCCTGTGTAACTTATCCCACTGCATTTTAGATCTGTTTTCCGCATATCAGGGAGAACATGCACCATTTGTTTCTCTGATCTTGGCTTACCTCACTTAACATGATTTAACATGAGATTTTTTTTTTTTTTTTTTTTTTTTTTGGTTGGTCATGGGGCTTGAACTCTGGGCTTGGGCGCTGTCCCTCAGCTCTTCAGCTCAAGGTGAGAGCACTATTGCTTGAGCCACAGCGCCACTTCCGGTTTTCTAGTGGTTTATTGTAGATAAGAGTCTCACAGGGCTGGGAAGGTGGCTCAGTGGTAGAGTGCTTGCCTTGCATGCATGAGGCCCTGGGTTCGATTCCTCAGCACCACATAAGGAAAAAGAAGAAAAGCTGGAAGTGGCGCTGTGGCTCAAGTGGTAGAGCGCTAGCCTTGAGCTGAAGAGCTGAGGGACAGCGCCCAGGCCCAGAGTTCAGGCCCCACGACTGGACCCCCCCCCCCCAAAAAAAAAAAAAAGAGTCTCACAAGCCAGGTGCTGGTGGCTCACACCTGTAATCCTAGGTACTCAGGAGCCTAAGATCTAAGGATCTTGGTTCAAAGCCAGCCCGGGCAGGAAAGTCCACGTGAGACTCTTATCTCCAATAAACCACTAGAAAACCAGAAGTGGCGCTGTGGCTCAAGCGGTAGAGCGCTCGCCTTGAGCTGAAGAGCACAGGGACAGCGCCCAAGCCCAGAGTTCAAGCCCCACGACTGACCAAAAAAAAAAAAAAGAGTCTCACAGACTTTCCTGCTTGGTCTGGCTTTGATCCAGGATCCTCAGATCTCAGCCTCCTGAGTAGCTAGGCTTATAGGCGCGAACCACCAGTGTCAAGTGAAATTTTTTTTTTAATTAAATGAAAATATCTTTTCCAAAACAAAAATGCAGAGAGGAGACTGGCTTCATTGGACAGTTTACACATCTCTTTATGGTGAGGCTTAGCCAAAGACAGCCAGCATCTGCATCTGATCTATTGTATTAAAGTGGTTTGGGTTAAAGTATCTGGAAAAAAATCTGGCCTCATACACTAGTGTAGTTGAAATGAGCTTTTTCAAATAGTTGTACATATTTTTATTATGTCCAATACAATGAGAGAGCTCATTGGTCTATCACACACTTTGAATGGGTTGTTTAACTGTGTGGTTTTAGAACTTCATACATTGGCCATTTGGAAGCTATGTTTTGCTGAGTTACATACATCTTCCAAATGTCCACACATTATTAGATAATATTTTTATTTTTTATTTTTATTCATTTTTTTGTCAGTTGTGGGACCTGGTCGCTGTCCCTCAGCTTTTCAAGTGTTCTACCACTTGAGCCACAGTGCCACTTTCAGCTTTTTCTGCTTATGTGGTGCTGAAGAATCAAACCCAGAGCCTCATGCATACAAGGCAAGCACTCTACCACTAAGCCACCTTCCCAGCCCCCTAGATAATATTTTTAAAAAGCACATTTGCATTGCTGCACTATTAGCCAAGTTATGGAAATGGCCCAGGTGCCATAAAATGTGACATAGATAGACAATGGAATTTTACTCATCTGCTAGAAAAAATAAGGTTATGTCATTTGCAGGGAAATGGATGGACCTAGAACAAATCATGCTAAGTGAGGTAAGCCAAGCTCAGAAAGACAAATGAGGCATGCTTCCTCTCATATGTGGAGCTAGATCTAAAATATAACTGGACATGATAACTTATACAGGTCTCTAGGCATTCACACACATTCAGAGTAAAGAAGGATACCCTTAGGGGAGGAACCCAAAGGTGTAACTTCTCTGAACATTTAAAATACAATTTATTGAAATAAAGGAAATTAAAATAAACACTTGTTTTCTGATCTGTCAGGGATATCTTTAGGTATAAAAAAAAGCTGTGGTGCTTCTGTGTTTTTCAAAGTTCTATTTTTGGCCTTTCTTTGGCTCAGTTTATTGTTGTCAATGAGTATGTTGTTTAACAGACTTCATTCAGTCTTAAGAAAATGGCTTCTCTGAATATCTAACATTGAACCACCACAGATTGCCAGCTGTTCTTTCAGTTAGAAACAGTGCTTTATAAATGTCAGGGCTGGGCTGGGCAGGTGGCTCAGTGGTAGAGCGCTTGCCTTGCATGCTGAGGCTCTGGGTTCGATTCCTCAGCACCATATAAGCAAAAAAAAAAGAAAGAAAAAGAAAGCCAGAAGTGGCTCTGTGGCTCAAGTGGTAGAGCACTAGCCTTGAGCTGAAGAGCTGAGGAACAGCGCCCAGGCCCAGAGTTCAGGCAGGCCCCACGACCGGACCAAAAAAAAAAAAAAAAATGTCAGGGCTTAGCCAGGTACCGGTGGCTCACTCCTGTAATCCTAGCTACTCAGGAGGCTGAGATCTGAGGATCATGATCTGAGGATCATGGTTCAAACCCAGGCCGGACTTTCCGTGAAACTCTTATCTCCAATAAAAACCATCAGAAATCTTGAAGTGGCGCTGTAGCTCAAGTGGTTGAGTGCTCACCTTGAGCTGAAGAGCTGAGGGACAGTGCCTAAGCTCCAGAGTTCAAGCCCCATGACCGACCGGGGAAAAAATAAAGAAAGGACAGAACTAGTTCAGCCAGTAACTCAAATCTGGGCACTTTTCATAGAGACTTGGGTTTGAAGCAAATGGACATCTTGCATATGTCCACCTTTGTTATGCAGAGAATTAGAGACACAACTGGAGTACAGATGTAATACAACTGATACCTCTTCAGAGCCATTCCTGAGTATATGATAGGACACCCTTGATTAGTGTTGAGCTTCATTTTCTCCTTTCCCCTTGGCTTCATTAATGCAGGGCAAAGGGGAAGTAATACTTTAGGATTATAATAAAAACAGAACCTGAGGGATGCCGTGAAATGCTCTTGGAAATTTGTAGAAGTCAGAGAATACTCTTTGCACATAACTGGCCTGAACATCTTCCCATCCTTCATCTTTGTATCCCATCATCCAGGCCAGTTAGGGCCAGAATCTTTGCTCTTTTCTGTCATTGCACATACCACAATTGTCCTTTCTGGGATTTTTTGGCAGTATTTCTGTTGGTTTACCATTGAGTCCCAAAGCCTGTGTCAGAGCCCAGCACATAGTAAGTAGTTGTCTTGTATTGGTCTCAGCTGGGAGCTGGGCCCACAGCTCTGGCGACATTGTCCTTTTCCCTAAGAAACTCATAGTCCAGTGAAAGAGCAGAGATGTGCCCTTGGATGAGTGTGTTGTCAGGAGACATGAAGCCAATAGTTCTGCTGAGGGTGCAAGGTTGAATACAAGTGTGAGGCCCAGGCCTCGACTGGGGCTCTGTCTGTGACAGGAGCGGTTGCCTCACCCCTGTTAGAGGCGGATGCTGTAGACCTTTGGTGTGGTACTTGGTTGTTCCTGATGACACCTTTTGTTCCTTTGTGTTTCCTCAGGTCACAGTTACTTGGAGAGGCTCCTGAATGTTGAGGTACCTCAGAAAGCTGGGTGAGTTGAGTTCCAGGGCTTAGGGATAATCCTATACTGAGCAGGACACACTTGAACTGAAGGGTCAAGTGAAGACTGTGGCAGAGGCATTTCCTGGGGCTGAACCTGCCTTCTTCAGCCTGGGCTGCCCATGGCCCTACTGCAGTCCTTTCCTTTTAGTCCACGCCGCTTCCCGCCCCCCCCCCCCCCCCCCCACGGTCCCCTATCAAACTAGGCAGTGAGCAATGTGGGTATCAGGTCTCTGTATAGCACTTGTCAGCCCTGGTTAGCCTTGATCTCTTGAGTGTGGACTTCATGGGTTGTAAATGTAGCTGAGCAGCCATGGGAAGCCAACTTCAGTCAGGATGGGGGTGTCAGGGAATACTGTCCACTTTAGGGTTACATCCAGGGTTACTTCTGGGGGCCAAGATACTGAGGCCATGTCTTGTCATCATTAAAACTAGCCCCTTTCCTCCTTGCTCTGGGGCAGAAGTCAGTGTTTGAGATAGGAAGATGGGATTACTAAGTACAGTGCTGGTGTATAGTGTATAGTGTATAGTGAGTAGCCTCAAAAGAGATGGGGTTCGGCCGGGCGCTGGTGGCTCACGCCTGTAATCCTAGCTACTCAGGAGGCTGAGATCTGAGGATCGCGGTTCAAAGCCAGCCCGGGCAGGAGAGACCGTGAGACTCCTATCTCCAATAAACCACCAGAAAACCGGAAGTGGCGCTGTAGCTCAGGTGGTAGGGCGCTTGCCTTGAGCTGAAGAGCTGAGGGACAGCGCCCAGGCCCAGAGTTCAAGCCCCACGACCAACAAAAAAAAAAAAAAGAGATGGGGTTCATCTGGGCCCAGGAGATTGAGGCAGAGCTGGAAGCAAAGCTCTCCATTACTGTAACGAATAACCTGAGATACATTAACTCATAAGGAGAAAAGTTTTTGAGATTTCAGTCCATGTCCAGATAGGCCTGTGGTGGTAGAGACCATACCTGAAGGCCACCCACTAGGCTCCACCCCAAAAGTTTCTACTATCTTCCACTAACACTACATTGGGAAAGAAGTCTTTAACCCCTAGGCCTTTGGAGGACATTTATGATCCACAATATAGAGGTGCCTGCCTGAATCAGTGCTGATAGGATAAGATGAAGTAGAATTCAGAAACTTCCTCTGCTCAAGAAGCTATTGTTCATTGGCCGTGTCCTTGCATCCGAGGGGGCTAGGGTTTGTGGTCCAGGTTAGATCATCCCACACTCACCCCATCCCAGAGAGTCAGGAGAGCTTCAATTCCCTGGGCAACTCTCACAGAGCCTTTGTTCTGCTTTTAGTCCCGAGCAGGATCCCAGCAAGGAGGCTGAGCCCAGAGAGGGAGCGGAGACAGAGGTAAGGTGGCCAGGGAGGGAAGGCCTTGAGGCCTCCAGGGCTCAAGCACTACAACATGGCTGTCCTGAGTCCTAGATTGCAGGTGCAATGTCCTCAAGCCTCATGTCTCCCTGCAGGACTCTAAGAATGATGGGAGCACGTTGTGTACCTTTAGTACACCCAAACTGAAGCCTGGGGCATATAGACAAGAAACATCCCCTCAACAGCAGCAGGGTGAGTACACACAGATTCCCAGAGCTGCAGTGGGCTGTGGTGGCCTCAGCCTGGCCCTGTTTCTAGAGACAAGAAGCCCCTTTTTTTAGGTAACAGGTCTTTTGGTTGCTGCTGGGTGCTTTGTGTGAATAATGGTGGCTGGCTGGACCAGGAAGCAGGGGGCAGGACCGGAATTAGGTTATGAATATAAAGGTACCAGTGCCATGCCTCAAGCCCTGGTTAAATCAGAAAGAAACCTAGGTTAAATTAGGAAGAGCTGTAGGTTGGGGGTCTGAACTCTTACATGGCCTCCAGCTTTGTCTCTTCCACTGGCTTGGTTTTTTTAAACTTTTTTTTTTCAGAATTTTAATTTTAATTTGCTTTAGTTTGCTTTTAAGATAGTCTTGAGTTAGGTAACAGTCTTCCTACTTTCACCTGTTGAGTAGCTGGGATTCCAAGCTTTATCACCACACCTGGTCTTCTGGTGCACTTCTGACTTCTATCTTTTCTTGACTAAAGAGGACAGAGGGCTCTGAGAGCGGGTCTGGATCTGCCTGGCTTCCAGGGTACTGGAAGAGTCTTGGAGTCTGGCTGATGTCTCCCCGGCAGGGCACTTTTTTTTCTCTTGTGGGAAAATACTATGTGGGTGTTTTGTTTTGTTTTGTTTTTGTGTGTATGGGAGCTGGTTCTGTGGCTTGAACTCAGGGCCTCATGTTTGTACTTGCCTTTTTTGCCCAAGTCTGGTGTTTTACCACTTAAGCCATACTTCCACTTCTGGCTTCTTGCTGGTTAATTGGAAGTAAGACTCTCTCAGACTTTTCTGCCTGGGCTGACTTCAAATGGAGATCCTCAAAATCTCAGCCTCCTGCATAGCTGGGATTATAGGCTTATGCTCTGAGATTGTTGGCTACTGTTTTTAAAATCTTCTACAAAGGGGTAAGTGAGGGGGTGGGAAGGTGGCTCAGTGGTAGAATGCTTGCCTTGTGTGCATGAGGCCCTGGGTTCAATTCCTCAGCACCACATAAGCAGAAAAGGCTGGTAGTGGTGCTATGGCTCAAATGTAAGAGCGCTAGCCTTGAGCTGAAGAGCTGAGGGACAGTGCCCAGACCCAGAGTTCAAGCCCCACAACTGACCAAAAAAAGGTGGGGGGTTAAAGTGATAGTAGTCATGCTAGCCCCACAGTTCCCAGGGGTGCTGCAAGGACCGTTTGGAATAAAAGGTGCTTTCCTTCTTTTTTAAAAATATCAGCTGGGAATGTGGCTTAGTGGTAGAGAGCTTGCCTAGCATTCATGAAGCCCTGGTTTCAATTCCTCAGTACCACATACACAGAAAAAGCCAGAAGTAGTGCTGTGGTTCAAGTGGTAGAGTGGTAGCCTGAGCAAAAGAAGCTCAGGGACAGTGCCCAAGCCCTGAGTTCAAGTCCCAGGACTGGCAAAAATAAAAACAAAACTTTATTGTTAGATGATATACAAAGGGATTACGATGACATGAGTCAGGCACATTTCCTTTCATCCAGTATCTACCCTTCCCTCACTCTCTCAAAGGTGCTTTCTTAAGTGATGGTGAAAACAACCATACTGATTGTCCCTCATGGTGGCCCTGTGTAGAAGGCCTCCCCTCCTGTTCTGGTGGCACCCGCTGAAGGCCAGGCCGTGCGCGTGTAGCAGCTGTGCTAAACACTGCTCTTTGTGTCAGAGAGTGGGGTATGGTGAGGGCTTTGATGGGACTGCTCTGCCATTCCTGCCATAGATGTCTGGGCGTGGTGAGGGCTTTGTCCTGGAGATGTTTTGGGCTTTGGTTGAATTTAGATTCCTCAAGGCCAGTTGGTGTTAAGCTTCTGCCCCAGGCCACCTAGAGGCTATCAGGAAAGGGAGCCTTGCCTTTGCTATGGTCACTGCCGCTACCAGTGGGCCCCTTCCTTGAGCCCTTCATGCACCCCTTACCCTCGTCAACATCATGCGCCAATCTTGTTGAAATTGCTCTCTTCCAGAGTCCAAGACTGACCCAGCAGATGGACACAGGGAGCCGCCCCAGAGCATCAGGTTTGTGCTGTGAAGAGGCAAGCCAGTGACTCTGAGGGGCTCAGGAACATGACCCAAGCATGTGTGTGTGGACATGTGGTCCCAAGCTCTGTCACCTGTTGTCTGGGGTGGTGGCCTGGTGTTCTGTCTCAGCAAATGCAGTAGCATGATGCCTGAGATGAGCAGCTGGCTGGGGGATCAGGTGATGTGGCTGTAGACCCTGACTCTCTCTATCCTCCTGGCTGTGTGACTGGACACTTCCCTTTCTCTGAGTAGGCGTCATGATTTGATCTGCACAGTCCCTTCTGATCTAGAGTCCTATGGTCTGGGCCCAGATTTGCTCACAGAGTGAGCTCTTATGAGGTGTGGCAGGGTTGCGGGAAGGTTCCTAGATTTGCCCTGTAATGCTGTCACCTGTCCTGGACAGAAGGAAACGTAGCTATAAGCAGGCGATGAGTGAGTTGGATGAGGAGAATTTCCAGGAGGATGAGGACCTACAGCCCCCCAGGACCAAGACCCCTTCTCCGCCCTGTCCAGCCAACAAGGTGAGCAGGTTCCTGCCCTTACCTTGCATTCTGCCCTGTGTGCCCACTCAGTGCTGACCCTTGCTTGCCCTTGTTGGCAGGTGGTGCGGCCCCTCCGGACCTTCCTGCATACAGTACAGAGGAACCAGTTGCTCATGACCCCTACCTCGGCCTCCCGCAGCAGCATCATGAAATCCTTCATTAAGCGCAATACTCCTCTGCGCGTGGACCCTAAGGTGAGAGAGGCTGCCCCCTACTGGGCTTTGCTGGAACTGCAACCATGGCTGAAGGTTCTGGTCTTCTATTAGGCTACTGAGAGCCTAGATCCAGGAGAAGGAAAGTCTGGCCTGGCCCTGGGCAAGGGCCTTATGGATTCTGACTGTAACCCAGAGTCTTAACCATGTTAGAGAGTCCTGGGCTGGCAGGTAGCAGCGTGGCCATAGCAGACCACTGTGCTTCCCTCCATTCCCACAGCCTAGGTAGTGCGAGTGGTTGGGGGAGAGGGTTGGGTTGACATGGACGTTAGAGGTGCAGGCCCAGAGCAGATGTGCTGCTGCAGTTGGGCGCAAGGTCTGCTCTGTGGGCCATCTCCTAGCCTGACATTAACTCTCAGCTTTTTGCTGTCTCTTCTCCTCCACAGTGCAGCTTTGTTGTAAGTAAAGCTTGTCTTGTCCTGTCCTGTAACCAAGCAGTGTGTAGTGGTTTTCCTCTGTAGCCCTGTTTGCATAGCTTATAGTCCTTATATAATCACTAACATCACTGGAAAAGAGATGAGGCCGTGGGAGACACTTGAGGTGTTCATCCATGCTGGGGACCTGTGTCCTCCCTCTGCTATCTCTGGTCCTGACATTGCACTGCTCTGGGAAGGATACAGTGGGGTGTGATAGCCACAGTTTGAAGTGCATCCCATGCCATTTCTTTCCCCTAGCACTGGAGCCTGTGAGGCTGTGAAGAGAACAGACAGGTTGTGGCTGGTCCTTAGAGTCTCTGAGAGATGTATTAGATCACACTTGAGCAGTGACTTTGATGGGAAGGGATGGGGAGGGAGTTCTGGCTACTGAACCCAGGCTGGAGACTGGGTCTGCCCTCTTGGTTACAGTGGAATTGTTGGCAGTGGCCTCTGGAAAAAGATCACCCAAACTGTTCTCTTCTCAGAAACCTCCGAGCTGAGCTGATCCAGCCTGCTGGCCAGGAGCAAGAGCCGTGGGTTGCTCACAGTCCTGGCTCTATGTCTGTTGCCAAGCTACAGTGCCTTTCTTTATTGCCATAGGAGTTCTGAGAAGCCACTCACTGCCACCCTGAGGTCTTCTGCCTCTAGCTGAGGGCCTTGGCATGTGGGAGGGGCTTCTCAGCAGCTGGCCAGTGGGTCTTGAGCTTACCTCTCTAGTTTACAAGGTGATAGCACGTGCCTTCCAATATACTGACTAGTGAGCTTTGTGACCTTAGGTACCTGTTTTTGTGCCAGGTATCTGCTGTGCACTAGGCTCCTAGGAAGGGTCATGTATGTTTTTTCCCTTGGCCAATTTTCTGGGCCTGACTACCAGGCCCAGGAAATTACCCATACCTGCTTTGGGCAGTTCAGATCTCTGCAAGGACATCTGGTGGGTATAGCTAGTCCTTAGCTGGTAGACCAGGGACCGAGGAAGGTTCTAGATTCCTGGGATTGTGGACACTCTTCCTAACTTCTGGTCCTAAGTCACAAAATGGAGAGTCTCACGAATACTTGTGGAGATTTGGTGGCTCCAGGCATGACTGAGTCAGGCACTGAGTGCAGGGTCTGGTATAAAGTGGGGGGTTGGTGCCTGGCAGAGAGAGCAGGCAGTCGGGTGAGGCCTCTGGAGAGGGAAGGGCTCCAGCTTGTTGCTTCCTCCCACCCTCTGGATCTTGTGGGTGGCTCCGGGAAGCAGGGATGACCCAGCTCACTTGAGGACTGAGGAAGAGGAGAAATTAATTGTATGAGACTCAGAAACCTTGAATTTTCTTATAAAATTGGTAAAATTCAGCCTAAGAGCATAAGTAATGAAAGCTTGTGTCTCAGATTTTCAGTTAATGTATTTCTAGTTCTAAATTCTCCCTTGGCTTTTTCACTGAAGGCCGAGTTTCTGGCTTTTTGGTGGCTAACTGGAGAAAAGAGTCTCATAGACTTTCCTGCCCAGGCTGGTTTTGAACTGCTATCTTTAGATCTCAGCCTCCTGAGTATCTAAGATTACAAGCATGAGCCACTAGCACCTGACTTAAAAATGATAGTTCTTAAATCAAGCATTAGCTGTAACTTTCTTTCTGAGCTGCCTTTCTGTCTCTTCTCAGTCTCAGTCCCCATTCTCTTTTCAAGTGCACTGTTTAACTAACTGCAGTGCACATGTTTGGTTTTGAGATTGAGTTTTGTGCCACCCACAACTTAGCAGCACCCAGTTGAAGGCATTTGCAACTATGGCTCTGGGAAAGTGTTTGTGTCCTGGTATCAGAGATGGAAGCCTTGGGGCTGGCCTGGCTGGGCACGGAGGGCATGCTGGAGCCATCTCTGCATTTAAGAAGCAATCAGATGCTTTTGCTCACTTGGCTGAGGGTTGGTGCACACAGCTGACAGCCTGGGGGCTCGGGTTTGTCCTCACTCACAACCCAGTTCACCCCCAAACTCCCAGGAGAAGGAGCGGCAGCGCCTGGAGAACCTTCGGCGGAAGGAGGTAGCAGAGCAGCTGCGTAGGCAGAAAGTGGAGGAGGACAAGCGGCGGCGGCTGGAGGAAGTGAAGCAGTAAGTGGCCGGGCTCCCAGCATGTCCTGCGCTGACCCTGGCAGGGCTCCTCATGACTGCCCTGTGCCCACAGGAAGAGGGAAGAGCGCCTCCGCAAGGTGCTGCAGGCCCGAGAGCGGGTGGAACAGATGAAGGAGGAGAAGAAGAAGCAGATTGAGCAGAAATTCGCTCAGCTTGATGAGAAGACGGAGAAGGTTTGAGCCTGGGTTGGTGGTGGCCAAGCTGTTAGGTGGGCTGGGTCATAGTTGAGCCCACACATCGCAGACTTAGTGACCTCCAGGTTTGGCCTCATCTGTCCCTTGGGCCCTAGGGTCCATTCTGAGCTGAGAATTTGGTATCTGGCCTCGGTTTTTCCTAGAGCCTTTGGTGCATGGGGAGTCCTGGGCAGGCATGGCTGCCAATGCCCCTTTCCTATGGGCAGCAGCAGGGAGACAGGGTGACCATCAAGCAGAGTTCAGGGACCCTCTGTACAGGGCTGAGAAACTGGCTGCTCTAATAAGCACCTGTGGGTGGGTTCTGTAGGCCAAAGAGGAACGGCTAGCCGAGGAGAAGGCCAAGAAGAAGGCTGCAGCCAAGAAGATGGAAGAGGTGGAGGCCCGCAGGAAGCAGGAGGAGGAGGCACGCAGGCTCAAGTGGCTCCAACAGGTTTGTGTGCACAGACCAGGCACTGTCTCATTGCTGCCAGGTATACGCCACCTTGTGGGATTGAGCCTGGCAAATCTTCAAGCCCAGAGGAGGTCCACCCAGTGCCTTGGAGATAAGGTGGTGACTGCCACCTGCTCCTTACCTTCTCTAGGAGCCATATTCCCATCTCCACAATGCCATGTATTGCTGCATGACCTTGGGCAGGCTACTTGACCTTTCTGTGCTTCTGTTACTACAAGTAGCAATGGTGTTTTCCTGAGGGTTAGGTGAGTTAATGAATGTATGCATTAATAGATGTAGTGCTTAGGATGTTCTGCACATGGTTGCTGCCAAGATCCATCTCAAATATTGGAAGAGTAGCAACCTGCCTCTTTCTAGGAATTGTTAGAAACCAAATGGTAAGAAACAAAAGGTCATCACTGAAAAGTTCTATTACTATTAGGATTTATTGCATACCAAGTTAGGCATCATTTTGACTTAACTCAGCGACTTCATGAGACGTAGGTACTACTGCTGTGCCTATGGAGGAGAAAATCAAAGGCTGCAGGAGTCAAGCAAGTCACCCAATGTCCTAGTTCTTTTTTTTTTTTTTTTTTTGGTGCCAGTATTGGGGCTTGAACTCAGTGTCTGGGTGTGGTCCCTAAGCGTTTTTTGCTCAAGGCTTGGTGCTCTCCTACTTGAGCCCCAGTTCCACTTATGGCTTTTGAGGGGTTAATTGGAGATAATAGTCTCATGGACTTTCCTGCCTGGGCTGGCTTTGAACAGTAATCCTCAGATCTCAGCCTGCTGAGTAGCTAGGATTATAGGTGTGAGCCACTACTGCCCAGCTTCATATAGCTCTTGAGTCTGGCTGCATGGTGCTGAGCTTCCCTTGTTGTATCTGCAGCTGCTGTTGCCAGATGCCTTTCAGGCTGGCTGGGGCAATCCTTGCAGCGTTTTGCAGGGTCTTGCTGAGAGGTCCTGTTGCGCAGCCTCTACTGTTGTACTGGTGGCAGCCCCTGGGAGAGGAGTGGGCCCTGACCCCTCCAGCCGGCTTCTCCCCTGCCCTGTGGGCCCAGGCCTAGCCCCAGTGCCCTCACCTTTCCCTGCATCCTGGTCTCAGGAGGAGGAGGAACGGCGCCACCAAGAGCTGCTGCAGAAGAAGAAGAAGGAGGAGGAGGAGCAGGAGCGGCTGCGCAAGGCCACTGAGGCCAGGCGGCTGGCGGAGCAGCGGGAGCAAGAACGGCAGCAGGCTGAGCAGGAGCGACGGCGACTGGAGCAAGAGCGGCTCCAGGCCGAGAAGTAAGGAAGCCTTCGTGAGAGGTTGACCGGAAATGTGGTCCTCACCTCTTTTTCGTTCCCCACTTCACTCTGTAGCTTTTCCCTTGGTTTCAAAGCCAGATGTCTACAGCTTTAGACCACTGGGTTAGGTGCACATTGGCTCTGGGAGAGTCAAGAAGCATAAGGTTGGGTCATTGTGTTCTACCTTCACCCGAAATCCTTTCCTCAAGTGTCCTAGTAGGATGGGGGGAGTCTTAGGATGAGCTAGCCTCATGTTGGTGATGACGATGACTCGGGTTATTCCTGAGTTGCCCCCATTACCAGCCTGGCCCTGTTGGGAACCAGGGGTCTAGTGAGCCCTACATTCTTCTGGTTCTGCAGAAGCAGTGGTGTGTGTTTCTGTTCAAGAGACAGAAATGGCATTTTTGGGTTTTTTTTGTTTTTTGTACTAGTACTGGGGCTTGGGTGCTATCCCTGAGCTCTGTTGCTCAAGGCTAGTGCTCTACCACCTGAGCCACAGCTCCACTCCTGGTTTTGGTTTTGGTTTTAGTAATTAATTGGGGATAAGAGTCTCATGGATTTTTCCTGCCCAGACTGGATCCTCAAGCTCTCAGCCTCCTGAGTAGCTCAGGATTACAGATTTAGTTTTATTACTGCTTATCCAGGGCCCCTCCTGTGCCTGGTTGTGCTGAGCCCTGGGATATCGAGAGGATAATCCCCACTTACTGTGGGCCAGGAGATCTATGAGTACTGTACCATCGATATGTGCAGATATGCAGGCCCAGCAGCTACGATCTGCAGCCCCCACCTCCTGGGGACCTCCAGCCTTGTGGTGGTACAGGGTTCATGAATAAGTGAGGCAAGAGGGCCAGGGAGGCCATCAGACCTGTCTTCTGGTGCTAACTGGTGTTCCTGGTCCTCTGGGGACAGAGTCAGCGTTCTCAGTGTCTGGGAAGGGGAGATGGGAGAAGTGGCAAGTACTCTGTTTCAGAATTGGGTGGCACAGGACAGTATTGGGGGCCTGCCCCACAGGTGGAGAGGACTAGAGGACTAGAAGTAGTGCAGATCATCTCATTTAGTTCTTGTGACAGTGATGGGGGACAGGTATCACAGAAGAGAAGGCCTGTAGCCTCAAGTCTGCTTGCCACTGCAGTGGGCGCTGGCTCCACTTGTGCTCCTGATGCTTTCAGGAGTGCATATTCCCAGTGTGGGGGTTGAAGGTGCAGCTGTTCTCTAAGCCAGTGTCCCATTTGCTATCTCACTCTCTAAAGGGTACGCACAGATCCCAGGGCCTAGACTCTCTTCCACCTTAACAAGCTCTTGCTTGATCTTTAGGGAGAAGGAGAAGGCCATGCGGCTACAGAAGGAGCGGCTGCAGAAAGAACTAGAGGAGAAAAAGAAGGTAGGGGCCTGGGGGGAGTTGGGGGAGAGGGCGCGTGGGCTCCCCCATGTGGCCTGTGTGAGCTGCGGGATTGAGAGGCCTGGTCCCACAGGAGCAGGGCTTAGGCTTACCATGCCTTGCTGCATGGGCTGCAGTGAGGTCAGGGGAGGGGAGGCTGCATACACACAACACCCTTTTGCCTTTGGGGATCACAGGAGGAGCAGCAGCGTCTGGCTGAGCAGCGGCTACAGGAGGAGCAGAAGAAAGCCAAGGAGGAGGCAAGGGCCGGCAAAAACCTGAACGTGACTGTGGACGTGCAGGTGAGATTCACGCCCCTCGCACAGGGCTCTGACTGTTCCGATTATTTTCTGCCTTAGTAGTTACAGATACAGTCTGTGCATATTAGGACTCTAAGATAGAGGACGATATGCTTCAGAGAGGAACCCAAAAGTTCATAACTCCTCTGAGCATCTAAAATACTATTTATCAAAATGAATTTCAGGAAATGGGACCATATTTTTGTTGTTATTTGGGGGGGGGCGGTGGCAAAAGGGAAGCACAGAAATGGAGGGAGGAAAGATAAACAAATACAGACATAGTATTCAATATACACTATGTAAAAAATGAACTATGCAGCTTGTGGGCAGGGATGACGGGGAAATGGGAAAGCGAAGGAAGGGGTAACATTAAAAAGATTTGTACTCATTATCCGACTCATGGAATTGTGATCCCTCTGTACAACACAGTAACAATAACAATAAAATTATATTTAATCATTTTTTAAAAGGGGTTGGTTCATGTCCCTTGATTTTATACTTTTGGGGGTGGTGGTGACAAGAGTGTAGCCCAAGCTGGCCTCCTGAGTCTGGGATTTTATGTGTGTAACACTGCAGTAGGATTCTGTTTTTTAAAATTAATTAATTAATTAATTTATGCCAGTCCTGGGGCTTGAACTCAGGGCCTGGACACTGTCCCCGAACTTTTTTGGCTCAAGAGTAGCACTCTACTACTTCAGCCACAGTATCACTTTCTGCTTTTCTATTTATATGTTACTGAGGAATCGAACGTAGGGCTTTACGCATGATAGGCAAGCACTCTACCACTAAGTCACATTCCCAGCTCTGTTTTTACTATTTTTTTTTTTTTTTTTTTTTGTCAGTCGTGGGGCTTGAACTCTGGGCCTGGGTGCTGTCCCTCAGCTCTTCAGCTCAAGGCAAGTGCTCTACCACTTGAGCTACAGCGCCACTTCCGGTTTTCTGGTGGTTTATTGGAGATAGGAGTCTCACAGTCTTTCCTGCCCGGGCTGGCTTTGAACTGTGATCCTCAGATTTCAGCCTCCTGAGTAGCTAGGATTACAGGCGTGAGCCACCAGCGCCCGGCTGTTTTTACTATTTTTGATAGGTATATTCTGTAATATTTTACTTGAAAAAAAAACCCCAGAATTTTAAAATAAGAATGTATAAAGTTAAAAAGGGGGTCTTCAGAAGAAAACTGTAGCTCAGTGTGTGTCCTATGTTTTACATATATAATGATTTTATTATTTTTTTTGTGAAAATATTGTACAGAGGAGTTACAATTACATGGGCAAGATAATGAGTTCATTCCTTTTTTTTATTTTATTTTATTTTATTCTTTTTGTCCCGTGGCCGACCCCTAAGCTCCCACCCTCTGGACAGAGGAGAGAGAGGGGAAGAAGGAGTTCAGGAGTCTTGTCTCCCTTCCATCTTCCCGCCCAGGTCAGGCCAGGATCTGCCTCTCTTCTCCCTGACCCTGTTCCCGTTCCTCTAAAGGAGTGACAGGAGAAACCATCCATCTGTGTTTGTGATTGTGATTAACATTGCAAAAACCTTCAAAGAATCTCAGATTGGTTAGAAGCCCGTTGGGTTTCACTTCTCAGGCTGCTCCATACAGTGGCTACGGTGGCTTCCATTTCCATTTTTGTCGGGCATGAGGGGTTGTTGTCTCCTCTCCCTCTCTCTTTTGATTTTTACAAATTGTTAGGGAAATGGAGACGTACAGAACGGTTACAGTATGCCAGCCCGCACCAGTGGCTCACGCCTGTAATCCTAGCTGCTCCGGAGGCTGAGATCTGAGGATTACAGTTCAAAGCCAGCCGGGGCAGGAAAGTCACCAGACTCTTATCTCCAATAAGGCGCTAGAAAATCGGAAATGGCGCTGTGGCTCAAGCGGTAGAGCGCTCGCTATGAGCTGAAGAGCTTAGGGACAGCGCCCAGGCCCAGAGTTTAAGACCCACCACCGACCCCCCCCCCCCAAAAAAAAAAAAAGGAAAGGAAAGGTTACATTACATAAGTGGGGTAGGAAGAGTACATTTTTTTTTTTTTTTTGGGTCCGGTTGTGGGGCCTGAACTCTGGGCCTGGGCGCTGTCCCTCAGCTCTTCAGCTCAAGGCTAGCGCTGTACCACTTGAGCCACAGCGCCACTTCCGGCTTTTTTCTTTTTGCTTATGTGGTGCTGAGGAATCAAACCGAGGGCCTCATGCATGCAAGGCAAGCGCTCTACCACTGAGCCACCTTCCCAGCCCCTACATTTTTTTTTTATTAATAAGTTTTTGTTTTGTTTTGGTTTTTTTTTTTTTTGTCATGGGGTTTGAACTCTGGGCTTGGGCGCTGTCCTTGTGCTCTTCAGCTCAAGGCGAGCGCTCTACCCAGTGAGTTCATTTCTTATCAAGCATTGTTGCCTCCTCTTTGTTTCCCCTTCCCATCCCTTCCCATACTCCCCCCACCTCCCCCCACCTGATCCTCCCCCCCCCACCAAAGTTGTAAAGTTTGTTTTTCGACATAACGAGTTGTACATCTCATTGTTGCAATGGGTCCACCTGTATCCCTAGTTAAACGATTTGTTTTTGACCTTTCCCTCCTAAATTATACCAACATCAAATACAATGAAAGCAGGGGTTATACCGTGGGGAAGGGACATACAAAGCAACATAGAAATCATCTTATAAATATGTTAGAAACAGGGCTGGGAAGGTGGCTCAGTGGTAGAGCGCTTGTCTTGCATGCATGAGGCCCTGGGTTCGATTCCTCAGCACCACATAAGCAAAAAGAAAAGAGCCGGAAGTGGCGCTGTGGCTCAAGTGGTAGAGTGCTAGCCTTGAGCTGAAGAGCTAAGGGACAGCACCCAGGCCCAGAGTTTAGGCCCCACGACCGGACCCCCCCAAAAATGTCAGAAACAATTGTATGAAAGAAAAAAAAATATTTGAATACTTATCTTGGGGTTCATATTATTATTATTATTAGCCATTCCTGGAGTTTGAACTCTGGGCCTAGGCACTGACCCTAGCTTCTTTGGCTCAAGGCTAGTAGTGCTCTACCACTTTAAGCCACAGTGCCACTTCTGACTTTTTCTGAGTAGTTTATTGGATATGAAAGTCTTCATGGATTTCCCTGCCTGGGCTGGCTTTGAACTGTGATCCTCAGATCTCAGCCTCCTGAGTAGCTAGGATTATAGCTGTGAGCCACTGGCACCTGGCAAATATAGCCATTTTATATTCACAGACATATAGGCACCCATACATACTCATATAAGTAATGGTCCCATTGGGAAGCTTGAGTTTTTTCTTTTCATTTGGTATATTATAGACATCTATTTTTAATACATGCAGATGTCTTTTTTTTTTTTAAATTATTACTATAAAGGTGATGTACAGAGGGGTTATGGTTACCTGAGTTGGGTAAATAATACATTTCTTTATGGACAATGTCACCCCTTTCCTTGCTCTCTCTCAGTTGATGTCTTATTTTTGGTGTGTGTTCCAGTTAATTAAACTGATTTTCTCCAGCTCTTGTTAATGAGAACTTAAGCTCTTTTCAGTTCGGTGCTAACATCAGGCAAAAAAAAAAAATCTAGAATGAGGAGAGATTTTCTCAGTTAAGTTAGGATGGTGAAAACTTAAGTTAGCTAAATGGCTGTTCATGTAGATCGTTCAGTTATTGTTCAATCACATGGTCTGCTGGAGCCATTCTGAAGATAACATACTACCCTGGAAAAGATGCAGATGCAAAGTGGTACATAGTCTGTGACTTGTTTTTTCCTTGGGAGATGAGGGCAGTAGTGAGAGCTCAGGGCCTCCTAGCGGTGAGATACAGGAGTGCAGGGTAGGAGGCTTGACAGCCATGTTGATTTTTCCCCCTCCCCCAGTCTCCAGTTTGTACTTCATATCCAATGACTCCACAAGGGCCCAAGAGCCACCCCAAAATCAACCCAGATAACTATGGGATGGACCTGAATAGTGATGACTCCACTGATGATGAGGCTCATCCACGGAAGCCCATCCCCATCTGGGCCAGAGGTAAGTGGGGCCCAGAGCTCCCCAGAAGACTTGGATCCTCCCCTGGCCTTACCTGTCAGGGCCTAGCAGTAATGGGGCTGCCTGCTGCAGGTCGTCCAGGCTGTTGTGCCAGTACCTGGCCATGAGATATTGACCTAACAAACCTGTCTTGGGGCCTTGAGTGTTCATCTGCAGACCAGACCTAGGGTATTGGGTTCCTTTGATCTCTGAGTGCAAAAGTGTTGAGTGCACTGACCCGAGACTCCAGGCCTCTCCTTAGAGTCTTGCCCAGTAGGGCTGCTAAGGCTTGGAGTAACATTGCACCTGGGTGTGAGGAGAACTGAGAGCGCTGGTAGGGGTTAGGCAGTGTGCTGAGAGTGGAGCCTAGGTTTCCAGCACAGGCCCTAAGGAGGAGCATGGGGGCACAGGAGAGGATGTGACCTACAGTTTTCAGATTTCTGGAGGAGTGGAGGCGTGCATGACTGTTACCTGAGGCTGGAGCAGAGGCCGAGGCCTGTAGGTGTGGAACAGGACTGGACCAGGATAGGTGCTTTGCAGATTTGCTGATCTGGAGGCTAGAGCAGGGCATAGGCTCCAAAGGGAAGAGCGTGGAAACCCCATGGTGGCTAGCTCTGTACAGATTGCTCATTCTTGAGAGTTTTACTTCATTTGAACTCCACAATAACAGAAATCTTACTCTCTTTAGCCATCAATCAGTCTCAAGCCACTTGAGAAGTGGCCAGCCAGTGTGGGTGTGACAAGCAAAGTCACCTGACAGTGGCTGTCCTTAGGTGGCCTGCTTTCACTCTGCTTCTTTGTGGGGGATCATCAGCCCAGCTGGGCTTTACTGAGAGCACAGCGAATCAGGAGTAGCACCTGCTGCTGGACAAGGGCTGGGCCCATGCCCCAGGGTCTCCCTCATCCTGGCTGGCAGGGCTGTGCACTCCCACAGCCTCAGCCCCCTGTCCACGGCACCTTGGCCTACAGAGTTGATGAGAGTAGCTAGCTCACCAAGGAGGCGGGAGGGAGGTGGCTTCCTGTGTCTGTGCTGTGCTTCTGGCACCAGGCTCCTCTTTGCAACCTGGCTCTGCCACTTGTGTGCTGTGTGTCATGAAGCAAGTCTCCCTGTGTACCAAATAGGGTGAGCAGCACCCCAGCCAAGGGCTCATGGAGCTCAGCCTGGCTCCTGGGTTCTCTTGGGGCAGCTTTCTTGGCTTTGGCTGCCAGCAGATGTCAGCGAGGAGGAGGAGAACCGGGTACTAGGTGCTGTGGGCAGGGGGTTGGCTCAGCAGGAGAGGCTGGGCAGGAGCAGCGCTGCCACGTGGGGGTGGGGAGGAGGAAGTAGGGAAGCTCACCCGGCCTTCTGTGTTCCTCTCAGGCACCCAGCTCAGCCAGGCCATCGTCCACCAGTACTACCACCCCCCGAACCTTGCGGAGCTCTTTGGAACCATTCTCCCCCTGGACTTGGAGGACATCTTCAAGAAGAGCAAGCCCCGCTACCACAAGCGCACCAGCTCTGCCGTGTGGAACTCACCACCCCTGCAGGGGCCCCGGGTCCCCAGCAGCCTGGCCTACAGCCTGAAGTACTGAGGCATGCGTGCACTCTGCCCTTCCGGCAGTCTCGGGACCTGTGTCTTGTCTGTGTCTGTCTGTCTATTTTGTCTGTGTGGTGTGCGTGTTGGGCTGGTGCCCTGCCGCCTGGTGTGCCATTGCTGAGGGCTCTGCCGTGGAGTGGCTGTGGCTGTCCTCTGAGTGCCAGGCTTCTGTGCTGCAAGGGGAAAGGGAGCCCCAGACCAGTTTGGAGGTTGGTTCAAGAACTAGGAGCAGCCCCAACTGGCCCTCAGGCAGTACTGTGTATATAGATTCTTCGATTTCAGTTGAATTTTAGTTTCTAGTGTCTGAGAGGTAGATTAATAAAGTATATGCCGTGAAGCCTGCTGTGGATATTGTGGAGATGGGGGTTTTCAGTAGAATGTTCTGGAGGTACTGCAGTGTACCTCAAGATCACCTGTGGGGGCGGGGCCTGCCCTGATGTACTGGTGTGTGGGTGATTCTGATGTGAGACAACTCCCAGGAAATGGGTCAGTATCTCGTGATAGCTGCTTCCTGTTTAGGGGTAGCTATTCCTTGTTTGTTAAAGGGGCGTGTTCCTCAGCGTGTCCACTCAAGGTCCACTCTTGCTGAGGTCTGCAGGTCTGTGCCAAAGCCTGAGACCCATGGAGAAGAGCGATGTCCCTTGAGCCCCCTTGGGACCAGTATTTGTAAGCAATGCTTAATCAGTGCTTAGCATCAGGGAAGGCTGGCCCTGGTCCTGCCCGCTAGCTGCCCATTGCTCATGCCCCTCACATGGGGGTCGCAAACTATGGCCTATGGGTCCAGCCAAGCTGTAGGCAGTATTTAGTTAGATGAGAACACACCTAATAGAAATGTCCATTCACTCACCTGTTGTCCCCAGCTGCTGTGCAGACTGCTACTCTACAGAACACTTGCAGCTCGAGAAGTTGAAACATTTTCTGTCTGAACTAAAACAGTTTGCCAACTCCTGCCTTAGGACAAAAATAAAGGTTAAATACAACAGTGCCTTAAGCAATGAGGAAATGGTGACCCTACATGATAGAGTGAAGGCTCAGAAGACTCTGCCTGTGGAAAGCAAAGCTTTCTTTGGTTCATTCAGTTCCAGCTGATGCCACCTGTTATCAGAGACTGTAGTAGACTGAAAAGCAGGTATCTTGTCTGAAACCACAATACCAAAATGTCACTTCTTGTGCATGTAATTATATAGTATTCTAAGGAAAAGTTGTTCAGCACAATGGCCAATGGTCAGTATTTCTTGTTTTGTCCATTCTAATAGGTCATGGTTTTGGGTTGCATTTCCCTAATGACGTAATGGTAATTAAGTGCTTTTAAATTTGGGTTTACTGTTGAGTTTAAAAGATGAATTACCATCTTTTGCCAGATATGTGTCCTGCAGTATTTGCTCCCACTTGCAGCTTGCTTTTCATTAAAAAATTTCCTTCACAGAGAAGAAATTTTAATGTGACTAAGACCAACTTTACTATTTTATAGGTTATATTCTTCTGGTGTCATGTCTAAGAACTCTTTAGCCCCAGATCCCAAAGATTTCCTTCAGTGCTCTCTTCTAAATATGTCTTTATTTTACATGTTATATCTTGGTATATGAGCTTTTTGAGTTACTTTTTTTTTTAATTAAAGGGTGAGATTTGTGTTTTGTTTGTGTTTAAGGGCTTATTGGTAGTTATTCCAGCAATATTCGTTAAAAAGACTGTCTTTTCTCCATTGTATTCCTCTTGTCTTTGTCAAAACTCAATTCATCATCATCAATTCCTGAGTTCAGACTAGGTAGGGACTGAGAAAAAGGAAGAAAGAATCAGCCACACTGATGTGATCGAGTTTTGAGGGTTTTTGTTTGTTTGTTTGTTTTGATGTCGGTTAACTCAGGGTATGGGTGCTATCCCTTCACTCGAGGCTGGTGCTCTACTACTTGTGCTACAACTCCACTTTCAGGTTTTTTGCTGGTGAATAAGAGTCTCCTGGTCTTCCCTGCCTGAGCTGGTTTCCAACCATTATCATCAGAACTCAGTCTCCTGAGTAGGATTATAGGCTTGAGCCCCCCAGTGCCTAGCAGTTTCTGACTTCTTAACCTCCTCCATTGATGCTTGTTTCTTCTTTTCCACCTATCACTGGAATTCAACACCAATAAGTCTTAATCTGGTGGTGCAGTTCTTCCAGGTTTAATTGTCCTTTTCAAAATTATTTTGGCTATTCTGTTTTAACTTTCCATGGAAAGTTTGAAATTTTGAATATCTACAGAAACATTCCACTTGGATTTTGGCTGGAACTGCAGTTTGTCCTTAGATAAGTTTTGGAGAAAAGGATATAATTCTTTCAACCCATGAACACCGCAGCTCCTCTGTTGACATCTTTGGTTTCTTTACCAGCAGCATTCTGTGGTTTTACCATCCATAAACTATATATTTTGTGAGATATATTTATTTTCTTGGAGTTACTGTAAATGGTATTGTTTATCTGATTTTGTTTGTTTAGTTCCATTGCTGGCTTGTAGAAATACAGTTGATTCTTGTGTGTGGACCTGTGTCTTGTAACGCAACTTAAAGCAACACTCAGTGAAATTTGTAGCCCTAAATGCTTTCATTAGGACAAAGTCAGTCCTCACCAGTGAACTCAATTTCTTCTACGTTAAGAAACTAGAAAAGGAAGAGCAAATTCTAGTGAAAGGTCCAAAATAGCAGTAGCAGAAAAGAAGCCACTGGTATTAGAAAAGTAAGAGAAAATTCTAAACTGGTTACTGAGAAATTCAAGATTGACTGGTCAGAGGTGAACAGAGGTGAGATACCAACTTGTAAATCAGGAGACATTGGCATCACAGCCAATTGGTGCTACACAGGAGAGTGAGGCCAGAGGATCTAGAGTTGTAGGCTGGCCTAGACTGTGTAATGAGTTTGGGGCCAACTTAGGCCACATAATAGGACCCTGACACAAACAAAACGAGAAAACAATACAAAAATCCCAAAACGAAATGAGAATGTATTTGGCAATTTAAATAAATGGAAATAAGAATTTCTCAGTTTACTGAAGAAATAGAAGCCCTAGTTGGACTTTTAATTTCAGAAAACTATATTCTAGAGAGTTGAGTGATGAATATTGCCACATTTTTGTGGGAAAAAAAAAAAACAAAACTTTTTTTTGCGGTTTCTTTAAGAAATCTGGAGGAAAGAATACTCCATTCCTCTTATGAAACAAACATTGCCCTGGCCACAAACCAAAGATATTTCAAGAAAGGTAGACCATTGGCCCTCATAAACCAAGCACCCTGGGGGAGTGGATGGGGAGACAGACTTCCTATGTATTCTTGGCTGTCTTTCTACCTCCAGCTTCTGCGTGTTAGGATTACAGGTATACACCAGCATTCCTGTCAATTGCTAACACAGTTTTAGCTATTGAAGCCCGACAAAATAGAGTTAGCATTCAAAAGTTAGTGTCATTCACTAATACAAGAGGAAAATGGGACTAAATTAGTAGGTACAGAAACTCAACAATTTGACAATTTGTTATTAGTAATTCATGATTAAAAGTGAATGTGTACTTTGAGGGGTTTTCCTCACTTTAATAAAGCACTTGTATAAAAAATAGAAGCACTTGGGCTGAGAATGTGGCTCAATGGCTTGCTTAGCATGCATGAGGCCCTAGGTTCGATCCCTCAGTACCATATGCAAACACAAAAAAAGATAAAATTAATTTTAAAAATAGGTAAGCCAGGGCCAGCGGCTCATTCCTGTAATCCTGGCAATTTAGGAGGCTGAAATCTGAGGCTTGCAGTTCAAAGCCAGCCAGGTAGTAAAGTCTATGAGACTCATGTCCAGTTAACTACCCAGAAACCGATGTGGTGCTGTGGCTCAAGTGATAGAGCCCTCGCCTTGAACTGAATTGCTCAGAGACAGCACCCAGGCCTAGAGTTCAAGCCCCATGACTGACAAAAAAAAAAAAAAGGAAAAATAGAAGCAAAATCCTGTAGCAACCAACAGTCCATGGGGAATGGCTATGTTCCTTCTCTGCCAGGCTCAGTGCACAGATGCCCACTCTTCTGAACAGGTAAGGTTGTAGCAAGAGCACTAAGAAAAAGATAAATGTATTAGGAAGGAAGAATTAAACTCTTCAGGGCTTAGGGATAGAGCTCAGTGGTGGATATAGAGTGGATATAAAATATGTATACAAAGTGTGTATTTAGCATGCCAAAGGGTTTGAGTTCACTCGCCAGCACCAGCCAAGCCAAACCTGAGTTGACTTGTAGGCAAATACAATATCTACTGAAAAGTTATTAGACCTGAGTGAGTTTAGCGTGGTTGCAGAATGCAAGACATGTAAACTATTGTATTTCTCCATGTTAACTGTAATCAGAAATAGAAATGATGCAAATGATTGTAACATCTATAATTACAAAAACATTAGGAATACATTTGACAAATGATCTAGAAGACCAGTGCAGAGCAAACTACAAAGCATTGCTGAGAAAAAGAAGACAAATGGGATATACTTAGTGTGTTCATGGACTGGAAACTATTAAAATGTTGGTATCTGCACCTCTAAATATTCTAAGTCCATTTCAACCCAGTGGTAGAGCTCTGTCCTTTCGCAAGAAATCTCAGGAACATTGCCCAGTTCAAGTCCCATAACTGACTCCCCTACACCAGAAAAAAGTAAACCTTTGTGCTTTTTCAGTTACTTACAGTTGGGTTTTGGTGGCTCATGCCTATACTCCTAACTACTCAGGAGGCTGAGATCTGAGGATGGTGGTTTCAGGCCAATCTGGGCAGGAGAGTGTGAGACTCATCCAATTACCCATCCAAAAAAGTCAGAAGTAGAGCTATGACTCAAGTGGTACAGTACTAGCCTTGAGCAAAAATGTTCAGGGACAGCGCCCAGGACGTGAATTCAAGAACCGCCCCCCCCCCCAAACAAAAAGAAAACATATTCATCATCTTTCATTTTCATTCACCTTAGGGAGGGATGGTGTGAACAACACTCATACATATTCCCAGGAATGGACTGGGCCCTAGTCTTCACACTGGTCAGAGAAGATGAAAGAGGTTCTCTTGCTTTAGCAAGATCTGTTCAGGAACGCCAACTCCCTGGCTGTGACCCACCCTCTGCCCTACCTGCCTCACTTCCTTTTGTCAAGGCCTAGTTTGTTGCTATGGGGTGAGGCTTTCCTGTCTCACTCAGGTGGACAAGGATGTACCCTCTTCCTGGCTCGCTCTGAGGTTCTACCAGTACCAAACCCATGTAGACAGACATCCTCTTCAATGACCAACTTCCATGTGGGCAAGACACAGGTTGTTTTAATCCGTAATGATGGGCCTGTGGTGTGTCTATCTCTTTATCAGTCCAGCTTTCTCTGTATTTATCCTTTCTGCACTGAGGACACAGAGCCCCTGTACCATCTGTGCTTCCTCCATAGTCTGCTATAGGAAGGTTAGCTGTTATCCCTAAGCAGAATGGAGGGGTTTCCTCAGGCCTAACTCATGACGTCAGAGTTATCATCTGACAGATGACATGGGGAATTAACTTATGCTGACTTTGGAGCATGTAATATGGTCAGCTCTTCCTCTGAACTGACCCATACAAATTAGCTGAAGGTAAACAGTTGCTCCAGCCCAAGCATTTTAGTTTTCCTTTGTCATTCCCTTAACAAAAAAAGAGCTTCCTTTAAATGGTTATGGTAGTTTAGGGGGGTCTATTCTATAGTCTCAGTTTCTTACATATAGTCTACCCAAGCCTTTGCTAATGATATTGAAGCAATATGTTCAAAGTTCTGCTTCCTGTACAAGATAGAACTTTCCTGGAGTGCTCGAATGATTGAATATGTGTTTGTGTGCTGATCCTGGGCGTGAACTCAAGGGATTGGGCACTTCCTGAACTTTTATGCTCACGGCTAGCACTCTACCACTTGAGCCACAGCTCCACTTCTGGCTTTTCATTGGTTTAATTGGAGGTAAGAGTCATCTGCTCAAAGCTGGCTTCCAACCATGACGCTCAAATCTCAGTTTCCTGAGTAGGCAGGATTTCAGGCAAGAGCCACTGGCACTTGGCTCAAACGGGTCTTCTTTTTTTTTTTTTTTTTTTTTTGTCGGTCGTGGGGCTTGAACTCTGGGCCTGGGCGCTGTCCCTCAGCTCTTCAGCTCAAGGCGAGCGCTCACCACTTGAGCTACAGCGCCACTTCCGGTTTTCTGGGGGTTTATTGGAGATAGGAGTCTCACGGTCTCTCCTGCCCGGGCTGGCTTTGAACCTCAATCCTCAGATCTCAGCCTCCTGAGTAGCTAGGATTACAGGCGTGAGCCACCAGCGCCCGGCAGGGTCTTCTTTTTTTTAACTGCTAGATAAGACTTCCTCTTAAGCTTAACCCCAGCCCTTTCATTTCATTTTTTTTCTTTTTTTTTTTTTTGGGGGGGGGGGTCCAGTCTTGGGGCCTGAACTCTGGGCCTGGGCGCTATCCCTCAGCTCTTCAGTTCAAGGCTAGCGCTCTACCACTTGAGCCACAGCGCCACTTCTGGCTTTTTTCTTTTTGCCTATGTGGTGCTGAGGAATCGAACCCAGGGCCTCATGCATGCAAGGCAAGCGCTCTACCACTGAGCCACCTTCCCAGCCCCTCATTTCATTTTTTTGAGATAGAGTTTTGGTGCCTTTGCACAAGTGGGCTTGAACTACAAATCTCCTCCACCTTTCAAGTAGCTGATATTATAGGCATGCACTAGAGTGTCCAGCTTGATGATGATTCTTACTCATTTACAAATTTTTATTACTTTTCTCTAAGTAGCTGTACAAAGGGGTTTTGATTCAACCTGTCAGTTTATATATGAGCAGAATGCATCTTGATAAATATCACCCATTCTATCATTTTCCTGTCAGTTTATATATGAGTACAGTGCATCTTTTTTGTTGCTGGTCATGTGCCTTGAACTCTGGGCCTGGCCACTGTCCCTCAGCTGTTCAGCTCTAGGTTAACACTCTACCACTTGAGCCACAGTGCCACTTCTAGTTTTCTGAGTGGTTTATTGAAGATAAGAGTCTCAGGGGAAGTGGCACTGTGGATCAAGTGGTAGAATGCTGCCCTGAGCTGAGGAGCTGAGGGACAGCGCCCAGGCCCAGAGTTCAAGCTCCTTGATCAATTAAAAAAACAAAATTGCTCTGTTCACCCATGGCTCACGCCTATCATCCTAGCTACTCAGGAGGCTGAGATCTGAGCATGGCAGTTCAAAGCCGGCCTAGGCAGGAAAGTTCTGAGACTCATCTCCAATAAACTACTAGAAAACTGGAAGTGGTGCTATACCTCAAGTGGTAGAGTGCTAGCCTTGAGCTGAAGAGCTGAGGGACAGCGCTCAGGCCCAGAGTTTAAGTCCCATGACCAACAAAAAAAAAAGTCTCATAGCTGGGTGCCGGTGGCTCACGCCTGTAATCTTAGCTACTCAGGAGGCTGAGATCTGAGGATCACGGTTCAAAGCCAGCCCGGGCAGGAAAGTCCGTGAAACTCTTATCTCCAATAAACCACCAGAAAACCGGAAGTGGTGCTGTAGCTCAAGTACTAGAGTGCTAGCCTTGAGCTGAAGAGCTGAGGGACAGGGCTCAGGCCCAGAGTTTAAGCCCCACGACTGACCAAAATAAATAAATAAATAAAAGTGTCATGGACTTTCCTGCCTGGGCTCACTTTGAACTGCGATTGTCAGATGTTTGCCTCTTAAGTAGCTAGTATTACAGGCGTGAGCCACCAGTGCCTGGCTGTACAATGCATCTTGATCAATGTCACCCCTTCTATTATTTCCCCCTATCTCTCCCAAACTCACCCATCCCCTCAAATTACCTGGTACCATTTTCACACATGTGCATTGAATATTATGACTGCATTTGCCTCCACTGACCTTGTCCCTTACCTTTGGTCTCCTGATAACATTTATTTGTTTCCTGGTGATGAATAACCATGAGGTTTGAACCTCTAGGTGACACCAGTCCATGTAGAATCCAGATAAAGAGCTGCAATATACCACTGGCCACTAGGTGGAGGCCATTAAATTCTATTCCTGAGTACTATGCTCAAAATGACCAAAATAAAATGCCACTCATGTTCTGTTTGCCTCTTATTGACAGAAGGAAGTATTGCTCCATTATGGTCATGCAGGTGTATGTAATGGTTCTCAGATTTCATCCCAACAAAGCAAAAAAAAAAAAAAACAAGCAAATTTGAAGTTAACACAGGCTGATGAAATTATGATACAGTTGAGGCTGATCCTTATGGGCAGAATAAGGAGCAAAAATATAGTTATTATTGATGTTTTGCCAAAGGTAAGGAAGTAAAAATTGGAGGATGGTGCTGGGCCTAGCTGGCTCACACCTGGAATCCTAGTAACTCAGGAGGCTGAGATCTGAGGATCTTGGTGTAATGCCAGCCTGTGCAGGCAAATATGAATCTCCAACTATTTGGAAAAAACTGGAAGTAGAGGTATGGCTGAAGTGGTAGAGCAAAAAAAGTTAAGCTAGAGCACAAGGTCCTGAGTTCAATCCCCCATATCAGGGTGGGAAAGAAAAAGCCAGTTGGGGCAGAAAAGTTCATGAGACTCTGACTCATGTGACTCTGTCACAGCAAGAAAGCTGTGTGAGAGGCTGATGCTCTGAGGTCAAGCTCTTTGGGAAAAATTATGATAGAAACTCTGAAGAGAGTAGGAATATATCTCAGAAAAAAGTCATCTTTTGAATGACTAGTGAAATTAGAGGGCACAAAAACATGAATGAATTCAAATAAAACTCAAATAGACAACAAAATAAGACAATGTGGGTCATGAAAGAAGAATTCGATCAAGTCATTCAAGTTCTGAGAAAAGACCAAATGAAAATTCTAGAAATGAAAATCTCAGTGTAAAAAAACAACAAGCTCTCAGTTGAAAAATGTCTTCAGGAGACTGAGTCAAATTGAAGGTAGAACATCAAGGCTTGAAGAGAGAAGGTGGTTGTATTTGGACATGCAGAAAAAATTAGAGAAAAAAGCTGACACACAAATGAAGCATGAAATACCTCTGGGACACCATTAGAAGCCCTAATGTATGAATTATGTGTATACAAGAAGGAGAAAAGTTACAAGACAAAGCCATAGAAAAATCAATTGTTCTTTTTAAATTCACTCTATTTCTGTGCCTCCTCTTACACTCTCAAAGACGGAAACAGAACCAAAAAAACCAGCAAAAAGAATAAAGAAAAAGTATTTCCATTTCCTGGAGTTCATTTTGAGAAATATTACTTTGTATGATCAGTTGCACATAGGCATTGTGCCTTTCTGTACCTCTCCTAACCATATCCTCCTCTGGTCTCACTGTGTGTGAAGACCTAAAGTCCTGTATCACTTATCAGGTCCCAGTATTTTATCCCTAGCTTTCACATATGAGGAAAAATGTTCCATTTATGTCTCTGAATTTGGCTTACCTCACTTAACATGATTTGTTCTAGTCCATCCATTTCCCTGCAAATGATTATAGTATTCTTTCAAATGGCTGTGTAAAATTCCATGTGTGGAGGTACCACATTTTTTGGATCTATTCATCTACTATAGGGCATCTGGGCTGTTTCTACAGCTTGGCTATTATGAATAGTGCAGCAATGACATGGATAGGAAAATGTCTTTAAGGTATCCTGGCTTGTGATGTTCTGAGTAGATAGCCAGGAATGGTATGGCTGGGTCATAGGGGAGATGTGTGTTTGTTGAACCTCCAGACTATTGTCCAGAGTAGTTGTACTAGTTTACATTTCCACCAACAGTGCAATAGGGTTTTTTCCCCCACATCCCTGCCAACATTTCTTGCTGTTTGAATTTACAATGTTGGCTAGTCTAAGTGGGGTGAGATGGAATCTCAGAGTTTTGATTTGTACTTCCTTAATGGGCAGGGATAATGAGCAATTTCCTCCTGTGTTTCTTTGCCATTCTTACTTCTTTTGAGAAATCTCCCCTTAGCTCCTTTGTGCCTTTGGCAATTTGTTTATTAGCTTTGGGAGGGATTCGTTTCTTGAGCTCCTTGCATACTGGATATTAGGTCTGTGTCTGATGTACTGCTGGTAAAGATCTTCTCCCAGTCTGTTGTCTGTCGTTCTAGTTTAGAAACTGTCCTTTGCTGTGCAGAAACTTTATTTTGTTGTAATACTATTTGTCAAGTCTCTCTCCTATCTGCTGTGCCTGTGGGACTCTTTCCAACAAGTTTCTGCCTATGTTTATGAGTTGTATTTCTCCTACTCACTCTTGCAAGATTCAAAATTTCAGGTCTGATGGTGAGGTCTATGATCCACTTTGAATTGGTATTTGTGTGTGGTATGTACCTGAGCTTTCTCTCTGGGCAGTTTTTATTTCTTTCTATATTAATGGTACATAGATGCTTGGTTTAGAAATCTATCTGGATCCAATAGCATGGAAGTGTCATTAACAGCTCAGGGCCTGACTCAAATATGAAATTGTGATATTTGAACCTGGAGTTCATGGTGTTATAAACACACTTCCCAAGCACAATTGAAGACATAAAAATGAAGAATTATCTCAGCAAGGTAAATTTACTTCTGTGCACAAGTTTGAACCATTAGCCAAAATCTGGCGAGCAAGCCAAAGAGCAGGCAGGCTGCTTCCTATTTATCCCAATTCAGCAGGCCCCACCCATCTGCTCGGATTGCCAGAGCTCTGCTTGTGACTGGCTAGTTTGAAGAGGGCAAGATGTATTTATACAAAGTGACCATTAAAAGGTTTTGAAATAAGATTAGTACACAAGTCATTTCAAAACATAGCCACATCCTCTGCTATTTCTTGACCAATTTGAAGTGTGTCTTCTGAGATGTATCTTAATTCCATTTTGAAATAACCTACATTTTAAAAAAATCCTTCCTTATCCCAAAGCAGTTTCTTTTTGCCTTTGTTTACTTGCTAATATTGTCTAAGCAGAATATGGCAGAATAATCAACAAGAGCCAAGCTGTCAGGCCAAAATATGAACTTCTTTCCTCCTTCTCCTCCTCCTCCTCCTCCTCCTCCTCCTCCTCCTCCTCCTCCTCCTCCTCCTCCTCCTCCTCCTCCTCCTCCTCCTCCTCCTCCTCCTCCTCCTCCTCCTCTTCCTCCTCCTGTTCCTCCTCCTCCTCCTCTTCCTCCTCCTCCTCCTTCTTCTTCTTCCTCTCCTTCTTCCTCCTCCTCCTCCTCCTCCTCCTCCTCCTCCTCCTCCTCCTCCTCCTCCTCCTCCTCCTCCTCCTCCTCCTCCTCCTCCTCCTCCTCCTCCTTTTTGCTGGTCCAGGGGTTTGAACTTAGGGCTTAGACACTGACCCTCTGAGTCTCTTTGTACTCAAGGCTACGACTCTATCACTTTGAGCAACAGCATCACTTCCAGATTTTTTGGAGTAATTTATTGGAGATAATAATCCCACAGACTTTCCTGCCTCAGCTAGCTTCGAACTGTGATCCTCAGATCTCAGCCTCCTGAGTAGCTAGAATTACAGGTGTGAGCCACTGCCACCCAGCTAGCATGAACTTTTAAGCAGCTCACACTGATAGAAAAGATGTCTTTTCTCACAATTATAATTGTGACCCTGGTGACATATCCTGAAAAATAATGGTGCACTATTTGTAGCTCTATGCAAGGACAACTTCCACAAAGGAAATGCTCCCCTCCCCCCCTTTTTTTTGGTCCCAGTTCCAGGGCTAGAACTCAGGGCTTTGATTTTTGTCCCTGAGCTTCTTTTGCTCAAGGCTAACACTTGACCACTTGAGCCACAGCTCCACTTCCTGCTTTTTTGGTAGCTTATTGGATTGAACAGACTTTCCTGCCAAGGCTGGCTTTGAATCCTGATCTTCAGATTTCAGCCTCCTGAGTAGCTAGGATTATCGGCGTGAGTCCTCAGCACCCAGCCTGCCTCTTTGATTACTTGGATTAATGTTGCTTTTAAAAGGAATCACCCCTTCTCGTCACTCTTTTTCAGCCTAAAGATCCATAGTTAGAATCATATTTATGTTCCTCTTCATCTTCTAGCGTTTCCTCCTGCTAAATTATTTCTTTTCATTTTTATCATTCTTTCTCCTTCACTTCCTATTCTTGTTCCTTTCCTCTTGGCTTCAAATGTCATAGGCTTCCTTCCCATTCTGTTTCTGTTAGATTAATGGTTGGGGAAAATGCAGCACCACACTCCTTATCCGTGGAGCAGGATTTCCTCACACAATGGAACTTTTTTCTGTAAGGTGCTTTACATTTTGCACAAAACTACCAACTTTTTTTGGATGAGCTCTTATTTCACTTGGTTCACCTAATTCATTCATGCATCTTTAAACTGATTTTCTTTGGCATTTATTAGGTTTTTAAGTATTTCCTTCCACTTCTGAGCATGTGACTGATAGGGCAATGGATTCAGCAATGTCTGTGAGTGAATACTAGGAAGTGGTTGAGCCTTATGTTAATAGTTGCCAAGAAAGATATGCCATGGCATAAATAAAAGAATCTTTTCTTCCTGGGTGCTGGTGGCTCATGCCTGTAATCCTAGCTACTTAAGAGGCTGAGGTCTGAGGATCCAGCCCTGGCAGCAAAGTCTACGAGACTCTTAGCTCCAGTTAGCCACCAGAAAGCCAGAAGTGGTACTGTGGCTCAAAGTGGTAGAGTGCTAGCCTTGAGAAAAAGAGCTCAGGGACAGTGCCCAGGCCCTGCGTTCAAGCCCCATGACTGGCAAAAAGAAAAAAAAAAGAATCTTTTCTCAATCAGTACAATGAAACTCTGGCCAGTGTGAAAGTGATGAGAGTGAATTTCCTTTCTCCTTTTATGCTTTCTAGCACAACTAACAGGAAAATCAGAGGCTGACATTGTCGTTGATAATGTCAAAGCAGTTGGTGCATGTACTCTTTAAAAATTATATAGTGTGAATAGTTTTATGGAATGTAATGTCTTTTCCTTTAAGAAAGTCTTCCAAAAACTATGTAAAGTGAATTAAGTCAGGTGTAGAGAGGAAAAGGACATATCTTCTCTCTCACTTGTGGAAGTTAAATCTAATTTGTGAATATATATGTAAACACATATTAGCTCATATGCACATGTACACAAACACATTAACTAAAGTTTGTTATATGCAGGCAAGAATTCCAAATGGCATAACTCCTTTCAACAACGAACTCATAGTCTAAACAATGATGACAAGGAACTGGAGGTGTCAGGGAGTGAAGTCAAGGGAAGAATTAGATGAATGAAGGAGGGAGAAAGCAGTCGCCATGTTCAATGTACACCTGTGCAAATGGAACCAGGAAAATTGAGGGGATGGGTGGTGTTGGGAGAGAGGGGAGGAAATGATGGAAGTAGTGAGACTGGTCATGATACATTATAGTCATCAATTGCCAGGTTGAATTGAAATTCCTTTGTACAACTACATAATATTATTATTAATAATAATTACAATAAAGCCCTCCACGTCCCAATTCCTTTACTTTGGAAACACTCAGCAAATGATGGAAAAAGACAAGAAATATTGAGAAGGCTTTCCAATTCCTATTTCTCACAATGTATACACCACACACACACACACACACACACACACACACACACACACACAGAGGAGACAGATTCAAAGGCAAAACTTAGCAGGTACTCAAGAAGTCCACATTTGTTACAGTGATCAACAAAGACAAATACTATAATTAAAAAAAAAAGAAAGGAAAATTCTAGCTCTTAAGAGTCACTTTGATAGAGTCCAAAAAATCATTTGAATATTATTCTATTGACATAATTTAACATTCAGATTTCCATATAGGTATACAGGAAACTCTTTTAGTTTGGCACCCAAACATAAGTAGAGTAGGTTCCTGTTTGAGAACTATGGGAGACAGATTGTTTAAAACAAAAGTGAAAGCCTGGTGCTGGTGGCTCATCCTGTAAGTTCTAGCAGCTCTGGAAACTGAGAATGGAAAGAACCAGCCCACGCAGATAAGTTCATGTATCCAACAAAGAAACAGTGCTATCAGAGTGGCTTAAGTGGTAAAGCACCAGCGTAGTAAGTGCCAAGCCTGTCTTCAAACTCTAGTACTCTTGAAACAAACTGCACTAATTGTACAAATAATCTGATTATTTACTGATTTATTATTTAAAGTTCCAGTATTCTATTTAAAGCAATCTACTGTAGGAAACTTAGAAATATGTCAACACCATAATTACAAATGGAATATCACCTGCAGCTGGAGAAAATGAGATGTTTTTAAGATTAAAAGTTGTTCTGTTTTTTTTTTTTTGGGGGGGGGTCCGGTTGTGGGGCCTGAACTCTGGGCTTGGGCACTGTCCCTCAGCTCTTTAGCTCAAGGCTAGCACTCTACCACTTGAGCCACAGAGCCACTTCTGGCTTTTTTCTTTTTGCTTATGTGGTGCTGAGGAATCGAATCCAGGGCCTCATTCATGCAAGGCAAGCGCTCTACCACTGAGCCACCTTCCCAGCCCCTAAAAGTTGTTCTGGAGGGAAAATTGGAAGAGAATGAGGGAAGGGGTGACATTGTCCAAAAAAAAAATGTACTCTAAATGTACTGTGACTTATGTCACTGTAATCACTCTATATATTACATTTGTAATAACAATAAAAATTTAAACTAGATTTGAACAATTATGGTGTGGAGCTCCAGAGTGCTGAGTCAAGTTGGAGGTCCCCTGAAGGAGATAGCTCACTTTTAAGGCTTTAGATTTAGCAAGTAAAAATGGTAAAACAATGTTAGTTGAGCACAAATTTTAGCAGCTCTGTGATGAAAGAGTGGAATCAGAGGAGTTGAGTGTGGGATTCTCAGCATTACCTGGTGGGATTCTCAGCATTACCTGCAGCATCTTTCCTGGATACAAGACTTAAAAATAAGTCAGCTTAGGAAACCCTGAATCAGTTTTACCTTTTGGGGAAAGAATCCAGATAGACCAGCACTACTTGGCATAAATAACTCAGGAGCAATAACACTTGAGTAGATAATCTAATTCTGTTTTTAGAAGAACTTGCTGGATACTTGTTATTGAAACTAAAGAAAAGCCAACAATATAAAAATCAATAGGAAGAGTGGTTTTAGGTTTAACTACTTGATGTGGTAGTGACAGCCAAGCAAGAGGGTTACTCTCCCTTGAAGTCACTCCACTTGAATGAAAGCATACATGAGCTGGGAAGGGGGATTAATGAGGGAGAAGGATGGAAGGGCTGACATTGACAAAGATGCATTGGCCTCATACTGTGACTTAGGGAATTACAACCTCTTTGTAAAACTACTTAATAATAAAAATTTTAAAATGAATATATATGTATATAATTAGATGAAATCTTTGCCAGAGAAACAAAACCTGAGTTTATCAATTCATGATAAACTCTAGTATTCTTGCCTTTAAAGAAAATATAATGTAACGAAACATTGGTGGCTCATGTCTATAATCCTAGCTCCCTCCTCTACCTATATATACTCTCTCTCTCTCTCTCTCTCTCTCTCGATCTCTCTCTCTCTCTCTCTCTCTCTCTCTCTCTCTCTCTCTATATATATATATATATATATATATATATATATATATATATATATGGAACTGAAGATGGCTCCTATTTCCTACCTTTCTCTATATAGCTTAACTCTTTTTGGTGCTTTAAAGCCATTATCTCCCATCCTTAATCATCCCTAACAACTTCCTCTTCTAACTTGAAAATGTAGTCTTTCTTTAACCTGATTTTCCTCATTTACTCAATCACTCAGAAGAACCATAGAGCCAGGTGCTGGTGGCTCACGCCTCTAATCATAGCTACTCAGAAGATTGAGATCTGGTGATAGTAGTTCAAACACATCCCAGGCAGGAAGCCCCTGAGACTCTTATCTCCAATAAAGTACTCAGAAAAAGCTGGCAGTGGCACTGTGACTCAAGTGGCAGAAGCCTAGTTCAACCTTGAACACAAAGAGGCTCAGGGACATTGCATAGGCCAGAGTTCAAGCCCCAGGACCAGCGAGAGAGAGACAGACAGACAGATAGACAGAGAATGTGACAGCTTATCCTACAATCTATTTGAGATATATTTAGTTAAAATTAAGAAAAACAATTTAAAAAATAGGTTCCTTTTCTGAATAGGAATCTTGCCAAAGGGCAGTTAGATGGAGTAAAAGGGCAAGATAGTAGAAGAGAAGCACATAGACTGACATGCTTTCTAGGGGGCAGTGTTGAGTCTTGGCCTTGCACAGTGGCACTGGTGGTGTCCATTGCTTGTTACCTTTGCCATCATGAACACCCCTGTCTGCAGAAAGAGAAAGTAGCATCACATTGCAGAACCATTCCTGACAAAGATTTACCTTTCTGTTGCCTGATGATCAGGTGTCCATAGGTCACAAGGTTTTGCCCCAGAAAGGCATTATTGACAACACAAAAGTTCACTTCATAATCAAAGCACCATCAGTGAAAGACCAAACACCATAGGATAATAATAGACAAATGGAAAGTGCAGCGCAAGTAATTTATTGAAGTTTTCCAATTTTCAAAGCTTTATAGTTTGTTTCATGATTGTAGCCCTGAATGATGCCAGGAACAATGAATTCCTAGTTAGGAAAACATTTCACGCCAGCGTTTACCTGAAAACAAACAAAAAGAAAGGGAAAAAATGTGAGATCAGACATAAAGATTCTATAGCAAAGATACTAACAAAAATACATAATCCTAGAGTTTTGTCATACAACAACACTTTGGATGGCAGAAGTCACAAAAATCAGAGTATCTTGGGAAAACTCCTGAGGAGTTCAACAGATAACATCACAAACAATGCACAGGAGAGAGCATCCTTTGGGAAACCACACAAATCCCAGGAGGGCTGACTCAATAATCCTACAAAATGAACAGTGAGGGAAGGCCCCGGTAAGGGAGGGATGGGTGAGAGTATTGAAAGGCGTGACATTGATCAAGCTACATTGTATATTCCTAAACGGCTTTGCTAAATGGCCACTCCTTTGTAAGACCACTAAAGATAACTTGAAAGGTGAAATAATTTTTAATAAAGAATGAGACTGAGGCGTTCTTGGAACTGGAAAGGGGAGGAGCAAAAGAAAAGAACTGCTCTGTGTCCTGCTATGTCCTAGCTGTGAAAAACACTTTCCTCTCTCATGGGAGAGCCAGCATAGAGAGCTAGCCAGGGATGAGGGGGATTCAGAGGACCAGCCCTCTTTGTAGTGGAGGGAATTCCAAGGAGGGAATTGTCAGTCAGGGAAGTGGGCAGAGAATCCAACCCCACGCAGGCAGTGGCTAGCTCCTGTTCTGGCTCTCCCATCTGTTTCTGTTCTTATTCTTCACATTCTGCACAAAATTCTACTGTCCTCAGGAAAGCTACAAGGCAGAGGTAGCAGGACTCAGCCCTGAAAGGTCCCTTCCAGGTGCCAAATTTGTCTTTCTCAGGACATCATAGAGAACATGGCATCTAGGGATGTGCCCTGGGAAGGACAGGTCTACCATAGGGGCTGTGGGTAGCTGGGTTTCAATCAGCAGTTTAATTCAGCTTCCTCCTTGTAGGTCCAGATCAATTTCCCATAGGTGACCAGAAAATCAAGTGGCCTCTCTTCTGTGTGCACACAGGAAATGACAGGCCAACCTCTTTCCCCTGTCCTTGGCTGATTAAACCTCAATGTATAAAGGAGAAAGGAATTACCAGTGCAGATGCCATTAGTGTTCTATCGTAAAAGGGAATTTTATCTATGCATTTCTTCACTTTCAGTAAGGCTTCTGCAGATCCTCTAGGTGAATTGTATTCATCAAGTCGCTGCTTCAGTTTTATTTTGGTACGAATAAGCAAACTGATAAGTTCACGGAGAACATCTGGGCAGAAATCGGCATGCACTGCGGCGTGAGAGTAGAAAGATAATGTTGTTTAGAAAGTCCAAGATTTTCCCACTTACACAGACTTGAGACTAGAAACTGGGAAGAACCACCAGGGCTTTCTGCTCCTGTCTAAAGAGAGGGTCAGGTCGACACTCCAGGCTGGCTTCCCAAAACTCTCACGGGAACAGGAAAACAAGGATTTTATGATCTCATTTTGACTTTGCTTAAAAAATTCATTCTGAAGGCTTCTCTAGGTGGCTTAAATTCCCTTTACTATGTTGGGGAAAATTATTTATTTCCACTAATGGAGCTGCACATGATTAGTTTTGGATAGTAGATCAGGGGAATTTTAAATGTGACAATTTTAAAATGAATCATAGAGTCATACTCTTACAAAAAAAAAAAAAAAACTACCACAAGACCTTGAGGAAGTAAATTGTTAAATTAGGGAATGTTGAGGTTTAAAATTTGGATATTTTTCGTGCCATTACTGGGAATTGAACTCAGAGCCTGGGGACTTTCCTTAGGTGCTTTTCTCTAGGTTAGCAATCTACCACTTGAGGCACAGACCAAATCTGGGTTTTCTGGGGGTTAATTGGAGGTTGGAGTCTCACAGACTTCTGGCTGCAGTGGCTTTGAACCATGATTCTCAGAGCTTGGCTTTCTAAGCAGCTAGGATTACAAACAGTCATGAGCTATTGGCTCCTGGCTCCTTGACAATTTGGGTGTTTCATCAAGTTAAGTTATACATTTTTTTGTTTGTTGCTCACACTATTAATGTCATCAAATAAATCATTACCTAAATCAAAAAACAATGATATATAAAAAAATAGCCGGGCGCTGGTGGCTCACACCTGTAATCCTAGCTACTCAGGAGGCTGAGATCTGAGGATCGCGGTTCAAAGCCAGCCCGGGCAAGAAAGACCGTGAGACTCCTATCTCCAATAAACCACCAGAAAACCGGAAGTGGCGCTGTAGCTCAAGTGGTAGAGCGCTCGCCTTGAGCTGAAGAGCTGAGGGACAGCGCCCAGGCCCAGAGTTCAAGCCCCACAACCGACAAAAACAAAAAACAAAAAACAAAAAAACAATGATATATAAAAATTAATTCATAATCTAGTCTATGTTCTTAGTTGTAGAGTGGCCTGAAAAGCTAAAATTAGGAATAATATTTTAACAAAAACCAGAGCTTCTTCACAAAATTGGGACATTCTATTACCTTCTATAGATGCCTAGATCATTAATGAGAATGAGAGGAGGAAAATGAATTTATTTGGTTCTTTCTCAAATTGTGGTTACATGAAGAAGAACCATTTTTCAAACCCTGGATTTCCAGATGTCCATGAGACATCTTCTGGTTTTCTTCTTTTACTCAGGTCTGACCACAAACACTTAGACCTCAAGCCTTATCTTAATTGGTATTACAGGTTTTCACCACCAGATCAAGCTCCAAGGTCTGGCATTCACAGGGCCAAAGGTTGATTTAACAGTCTTCTGTAGGGATCCTGACCAAATAACATCATGCAATGGGAAGTATTAGGACAGGGTAAGGCCAGGGACATCTGGGAGAGCAGGAGGGAGAATCCAGAAGTCAAATGAAAAGTAAAAGCCAGTGACACTTGGTTCCTTCCTCATGGTGGGAATGACAGACCACGTATAGTTGAAAGAGTGGCTAGAATTAAATCTGGAATAAATGAAAATCTTTGTAATAATGATTGTACCACTTTTCCTTCCATTGCTATTAGGATTCCCAGAATGCAGGCAGGGCTGTGCTAAATCTCAGAATGTATTGAAGTAGTTTTATTCAGAGATTCAGAGACAGTGGATCTTTTGGGCTGTGGGCCTTCTAGCTACATGGGAAGAATTGAAATTTAGGAGTTCAAAATCTATAGAACCCTGTATTGACACTCTGTTGAACAAAAACGATTGATAATGCCATGCTCATGAACAATCCATGAGGCTTTTCATGCATTCATCTCCCACCCTCATCCGATGTGTCTGTGGCTGTAGCTGTGAGTACTAATAAGGAGAAACTCAGAGAACATGCACATTTGTCCCAAATGTAAAACAGATGGGAAGTGGATAGAGCCTAGACTCCCATTCCATCCACTACTTCTGAAATACAGGTCACAGTCTTGAAGGAGTGACACACTGAATCATCCCTAAAATTTGCTTAAAGATCCTAGTATTAAAGAAATAAAAGACATTATGCTTGGACGGGAGGCCGCCTTAAGAAAGTCAGGAAAATAAAATGGAAAATATTGAAAGTTCCCTTAACTCAACCCCCACCACAAATAAATTATATCTAATGTTGAGAGATGGAACTTACCAGAGCTGGTGCTGGACGGGCTATAAATAACACTTACCTTCGTAGCAGCAGAGGGCCAAAGTGACCAGCAGGAGGAACACCAACAGCCTCATGCTACTTAATTTGCTTTCAGCTATCAGCTTTAGCAAATGCGGAGAGAGAAATTTGGTCTTGAGCTCTCTGTCTTGTGGTGTACATGGAGTTCAAGGTTATTTATACCTAGTGAGCCTCACTGAACCTCCATGTAGAAGCATGTGTCAGGTCCCATGGCTTTGCTGGCACCCCTCCGTCCACAAGGAAGTCAGAACCCATCACTTAGTGGGAATAGCACTCTCTTCCTCCATCCTGTTTGGACCAAAGCCCAGGAAATCAAGCTCACAGGAGCTTTGCCATGTTCACCAGGCCACCATTTATGTTCCCTACTAACAGATTCCACAAAAGTCTCCTTGCTCTTAAGATTTTTATAATAATCTCTGTTTCTGTCTCAGTCTATGTGCACAGGGAGAAATGGACAAGAAGAAGACAAATCCCCAGCACACAAGTGCCGGAGCCTGGCGGCAATGAAAGGGAATCCTGTTTTAGGGGGCGAGAATGAGGGGGAAAAAAAAGACACGAGACAAAAGATGGGGTCAGGAGGTCTGCAGCTCAAGACTGCAGCACCGTTTATTTTTAACTTTCCCTAATATATACTGTTAGAAGTCAAGAAGTAGCATAAGGTTACTATAGTCCAGAAAAACAAGGAAAATTTCAGTAAAAACAGAGTGCAGTAAAAACAAGACAAGGTCAACTGGTTGACAGTAAAACAAACTCTGCAGACATAGCAAAGCAATCCCAGGCACCTGGTGTCTTTCAAGTAAGCCAGTTCCTTGTACATGCCTTCAAGCGATCACAGGGGTCAAGATGACCTTTGAGCTTTACTGTTGGCTCCCAACACACAAGAAAGTGGGGAGCACTTTAGTTGCAAGGGAGATTGTTTATAAGCTGACCGAATTTGGACTCCTCAACTGACATTTGTGACAGCAGTCAAGATGTGCTTCATTGCACATTCCTACACAGAAAGCAACCATCACTTACTTACATCTACTAACACCACCTCCTCACCATCCATGTACCCGAAAAGTTTCTTTGTTTACTTTTCTTTTTTTTTTTTGCTGGTGTTGAAGTTGATTCTTGGCCTAGGTGCTGTCTCTGAGCTCCTTTTATGCTAGGCTAGCACTGTACCTATTGAGCCACATCATCATTTCCGGCTTTTTCTGTGATTTAATTGTAGATAAGAGTGTCAACAGATTTTTTTTCCTGCCTGGGCTAGCTTCAAACCAGGATCCTCAGATATCAGCTCCTGAGAAGCTAGGATTACAGGCATGAGCCAGCACTGCCCCTCATGAAAACATTTTTTGGAAATCTGTTTTACGTGTCTCAGCTCATCTCAATCAATAGACAGATTATTGCTTATTTTTAATTGATTAATTGACATCTTTGAAGAGCTTTACGTTTTCAGTCCAGTAAAATTATTGTCAGGGAGTGAAATCTACTACAAGGAGAGAAAGTAAGAAGCTCTGGAAAGTAGAAATGGCAATAATGCATATTTCTCTCTGGAGAAACAGAAATAACAAGAGATATTTCAATAATTCACCAACCCATTCCCTTCCCAATGCATCATAAACCAACTGGAAGGCCTTTGCGTTCTCAAAAGTGGAAGCAACCCTACTGACCTTCACTAGGTAAATAGATACACTTTGGTGCACCTAGGAATTAAGGTTTTATTGCCAATAAAAAGATTGTAAACAAGTGAAAACAAGCAAATATCAAAAGCTATTGTGTTATCATAGTAATATATTTAAGAAATACAAAATGATGGAGACAGGAAAATGACAAGTGGGGACCAGGGTTCTGGGAAGAATTGGAAAATTAGAGCCCCGAGGATTTGGGGACATGAGGTAATTCTGTGTGACACGTCATGAATGCACATCTTTCTACATATGTCCAAGCTATAAAATACGGAAGATCAAATGAGTTTTACAGGTGAAATCTTGACCTGTGTGGCATCTACATATTATTATGTGTGTGCTCTTGCTATAAGAAAATAGTGCACTGATGCAAGCTGTTCATGATAAGGGATGTAGTCGTGTGTGGCTGTTCTGAAATCCAGCAGAAAGCTTTGTTCCAGTACTTCAGAATGTTGTGAATATAACATTTCCCTTGTAAACACATCGACATCTTAAATTGCCTGGACTAATAATTAAAAATAAAGTGAAAAGGTCATATCCAAAGGAATTTTAAAAACATAAGAGGGTGAAGGAGGTTGAATATTGTCAAAACAGAGGATCTACAACTATGAGAACAGAATAAGGAAAACTGTTGAAATGGTTGATGAAAGCAGGTGGAGTGAGAAACATTTGAGTTTCAATGGAGAAACTATATATGCTTGTGGGAAAGTAATAATTAAAGCCCCCAAGCCTTGTATGATGAATATCAGCTAATTAGTAAATCAATCCATCATGGATTCTTGATCAACCACCACTTATACATAAATAATTGATTGACCACATCAATGCACAGGGAAAAGCTCAAGACAGCCTTACTATAGCAATGCCTTTCTTAACACGTCCCTATTACAGCTCATGCCGGTGGCTCCTGCCTGCAATCCTGGCTACAAAGGAGGCAGAATTGTGAGGTTTGTGGTTCAAAGCCAGGCCCTGGCAGAAAAGTCCTTGAGTCCAAATATCTGCCCAAATAAGGGGGAAATAGAGCTGTGGCTCAAATGGTACAGCACTGGCTTCCCAGGTTCAAGCTAACCTCTGGCAGTCTCTACTCTAGCATCCTTAGCAGTCTGCTTTACCTGACAGCCTCAGTTTCCTCTTCTGTTCAGTAAAGGTGATGCTAAGGGGAGATGTAAGGGGAGGGTAAGGTGATGGTAAGGAATGGAGGGAGGAAGGGTGGATGTTGTCATGGTGTTCCAGTATCCTAAGTAACAAATGAACTATGCAACTTGTGGGCCTGGGCAGAGGGGAAAATGGGGGAAAGCAAAGGCAGGGGTGATACTGACTTAAGATTCATTGCACTCATTACCAGACTTATGGAATTGTCACCCCTTTGTATAACTCCTTCACAAGAATAATAAAGACAAAGCTAATACATGAAATGCAAACTAATAAGTGATGATAACCCTGTGCCATGGGATTTGTCAGGGGATACAATGATCTCAATAAAATCAGCATCTGACTGTAAAGGTCAGTGCTGATGGTTGTGTAACCAAAAGAAAATACAAATGAATCAAGTGAAATGAATAATTTTTTCCCAAACAAAATGGCAAACGCACTCTCCTTTGCCAACAAGGAAGTTTTCTTTGCTCTAAAGGTAAACAGAAGACTGCAAAATCTCCTGTTCAAACACTGCGGCAGGATGTCCTCCAGCTCTCTGACCAGGAATGGTTTTCTGTGATTTTTTTTGGTTGGCTGGTTGATTTTTGAGTGGATTTTTTAAATTAGTAATTTATAGGGTTTGCTGTGGTGGTGGTGGTGGTGGTGGTTCTTGTTGTTGTTCTTGTTTTGCCAGTCCTGAGGCTAGACCTCAGGGCCTGGGCACTGTCCCTGAGCTTCTTTTGCTCAAGGCTAGCACTCTATCCCTTGAAATACAGCACTACTTCCAGTTTTTTCTGTGTATGTGGTACTGAGGAATTGAATCCAGGGCTTTATGTATACTAGGCAAGCACTCTACCACTAAGCCACATTCCCAGCCCAGTTAGTGGGTTTTAACTCAAGGTCTCCTGTTTACTCAACTTCCTTGCTTGGCTGGGGTCTACCTTCTGAGTCTTGCCTTCAGAGTGGCTTTTGCTGGTTATTTTGAAAATGAAATCTGTTGGGCTTTTCTTCTCTGGCTAGTCTCAAGTCATGACTTGCAGGTCTTCTGCAAGGATTGAAAGTGTCAGTCACTTGTGCCTGGCTTCATTCTCACTCTGCCCTACAGTTGATAACAGAATCCATCAGTTTCCTGTTATTTCTACTCTTGTAATGACTACATTGTGTTCTGTCTCTGATCCTGGGGACATGATTGTTTTGATAAGGGAGGATAATTTTCCAGCAGACAAGAAGGTAGAGAGGATTTTGGAAATGGGAGAGCAGGTGCATAAGTAACTCACTATGCACTTACCCCACAAGATTGTATGACAGCCTGGGCATAAAGGTGCTAGAGACTCCATCTCCAACAATAAAGCCATGGCCCAGACTTGAGCAAGTAAGACAAGGAAGAGTATTAGATGCTGAGTTCAATCCCTTGAAGCAGTAGAACACACACACACACACACACACACACACACACACACACACACACACACACACACACACACACACACACACACACACCAAAAAACAAATAAAAAGACAAAAAGAAATTAGATTAACTGAAGTGTCACAATTAACTCTTCAGAATGAATTCCAGAAATTCACAATTTACACTTGGTCAAGTGGCTGCTATATTTAGCTAATTGGCTGAAAAACAATCGAATGCCAGGGCAAATCCTTAACATTACTGAATACCAAATCAGTTCAATAAAATAAATCATTTTCCAATAGCCAATGCATAGCAGTAGATAGCACCTAAAGAAAAGCATTGCTAACAACAGCAACAGCAGCATCACAGAGTTCAAATTGACTTGCATGAAAACTCACATACATGAAGTTGGAAAAACGCAGCTTTCCCTCTGGACATGGCAGGATATCATGGGGGTGCACGCCTTGCTCCTTGTGGAATTATTGGAACAATGTTAAAGGTCAAATTCTCTCAATGTAGCATCCACCAGAATTCTGGTGGGGTTGGTGTATGCTTTGTTTTAATTTCTTTTCTTTTTTTTGGGGGGGGGGGTCCGGTCATGGGGCCTGAACCCTGGGACTGGGCGCTGTCCCTCAGCTCTTCAGCTCAAGGCTAGCGCTCTACCACTTGAGGCACAGCGCCACTTCCGGCTTTTTTCTTTTTGCTTATGTGGTGCTGAGAAATCAAACCCAGGGCCTCATGCATGCAAGGCAAGCGCTCTACCACTGAGCCACCCTTTGTTTTAATTTCTAAACTACAGTTTAGATCTTTCTGAGAAATGGACAATGGGTTGATCTGTGGGTAGACAACCTGGGTTCAAGCTCTTCTGTGGCATTATGCATTGACAGGATCCTCAGCAGATTGCTCCAGCTCGCTGATTCCCCCATCTCTATAATAAATATATTAAGAATACAGCGTACCTCATCGGATTCCCAAAGAGACAGAAGAAGCAATGCAGGGCTGGGCACCCCTGGTTCATGCTTGTTGAAAGGATCCTTCGGGACCTTCCCAGAGGACCATGCAGAGGCAGGCAGCACAGGAGAGACATAAGGTTTATTAAAGGGGCCATATCTCCCGGGAGAGGGAGCACATGGCACCTGCCCCCATCCAAGATGAGGGGGAAGTGAGGGCAGAAGGGAGGTAAGGCGCATGCACTGGTGGGTCTGGGTGGGGAGAGGGAGTGGTCAGCAGTAGGGTGCGAACTCCAGGACAGGGAGGAGCTCAGGTCTGGGTGGAGCTGAGGACCCAAGGTGGGAATATAACTAACACTTGTAATCCTAGCTACTCAGGGGGTTGAGATCTAAGGATCTCACTTCAAAGCCAGCCTGGGCAGGAAAGTCTGTGAGACTCTTATCTCCAAGTAACCACCACAAAAGCTGAAAGTAGAGCTGGGGCTCAAGCGGTAGAGTGCTAGCCTTGTATAAAAGAGTTCAGGGACAGCAAGCTGGAACTGTTTCAAGCCCTAGGCTCAGAAAAAAATATTAATAATGAAATATCATGGGCTCAGAGTTTGGTAGTAAATGTTACTGGTCATAATCATGTAACAAAACCAGAAAATTAGAAATAAGTCCAGCATAATGAACCGATCACCTCCTGCCCAAAGCAAGCAAATTGAAGCTCACCTGTCAAGAACGGGTATTCATGTACCCTAAACGTTAACAAAATGTGCTTGGCTTCCCATCCAATGCACTTTTGGTGTCAAGCTGAGTTAGTTACATTTCACCTCTTGAATGTTTTCTTTTGTAGTCAATTTTAGAGGTGTATGATTATAGATTATTCCGTTCATTTTTTTGTGCTTAGCAGCACTGGAGTTTGAACTCAGGGCCCCCTGCCTGCTAGGCAGCACTGTAACACTGGAGCAATGTCTCTGTGCTTTTAGGAAGGACCTTTCATCTTTGCCTCTGTTAGTCTCTGTGATCCTACTCAATATGGCCTCCAGCACAGCTAAGATGATGGGCAGGAGCCGCCATGCTGTCCTCTGCTAGGATTTCAGTTCTGAATCATGGAAGTAAAGTCCTGTGGGTGGTGGGTTGGGAGTGGATATTTACCCCCAAGTAGATGGAGTGTGGGCCATGCTGTGCACACAGTACAGCTGGCCCCATAGTCCTTTTGGTGGAGGGAATACAGCAGGGATTCTCTGGCTTGGTCCTGGGGCTGGGGAACATGGTGCTTTGGGTGTAACCTTCTGCAGGGTCACTTGAAGATGCCGGTGTCCACGCAGACTTTTCCATGTTCAGTTCCTGTGCAGACACTGAATCTCACTCCTACCTCCCTGTCATAGTCCCTCTGCTGCCTAGTTACACTGCATCCACGGGAATGGGATCAGTAACAGTAATTTCAAATATACAAAGCTCTCATTCTCAGGCTATCAATTTCAAGTTCTGGTTTGTTTTTTTTTTTGGCCTAAGCAAATACTTGTTTTCAATATTTTCTTTTTAACTAGAAGTAAGAATATGGTGGTTCACACCTGTAATCCTCGCTACTCAGGAAGCTGTGATCTGAGCATCATGTTTTGAAGCCAGCCTGTGCAGAAAAGTCACCGTGACAGTCTTATCTCCACGTAACCACCAGAAAATCGGAAATGGAGCTGAGGCTCAAAGGGGTAGAAAAGCAAATATAAACAAATAAACCAAAAAGAGAGAGAACATATTCGTTTACGGCCGGTCCAGAAATCACAGACAAGAATGTTGAGGTAACCCAGAACAATATAACCATATTGTTAGAATATTCCAAAAAGGGAGTGAGGTATTACCAGAGGACTCCGGCCTCCCGAGGTGCTCATTTGTGGTATGCATTTGAAAAGTTAACTGATGGAGGAGGGGGAATGAAGACGGCACCGAGGAAGGCGTCTTGATGCAATCCACACAGCATTCTTTGCATGTCCGGAGGAAGGTTACGGGAATGCACTAGCAGGTGTGAGCCTATTTCAACGACACTGCGCATGCGTACGAAAGCCTCACCAGGAAACTCCTTAGTAGCATTGATGCTTGAAAAACAAAATAAAAACAATGCATTTCGTGTTCGCAGCCAGCGCCGCCTCCCGCTCGCCCAGCTCCAGCCGAAGGAGAAGGGGATGGGGAAGGCCTCCCCACCGCGGCTCGCACCATGCCGCCCTCCCGCCTGCAAGCCCAGCGGCCGCAGAGCGCACAGGACCAGCCTGATACAAAAGCCGCGTGCGAGAGCGCGCCCCCTGCTGGCCGGGTGAAGAAGCTGCAGGGCTGCGGGCCTGGGACTGAGGCGCGGCCATGAGATGAGACCCTCCCAGAAGTCGATTCGCCAGCTTCCTCTCCAGCGGCTGGGCCCAGACCTTGCTCAGGGCTTCAAAACTGTGCTTTGCAGGAGGCCAGTGAGGCCTAGCTGGTTGGCCTCTCTGAAGACACTGATCTGTGTGCTACCCATGCCAAATGGGTAGCAATGGTGCCAAAAGCTAGCCAGCATACGTGGAGAACGGGCTCAAGAATCCACTAAAATAGGAGGCATTTCATTCTCAAAGCCCCCCCCCCCCCCGCCCCTTTTCTTGTTATCAGTAGTCCTGAATAGGAGACTTTTTTCCCTCATAGGGTCAAAATGTACCTAAGTATATATATGATTGCCAGTGGAGAAATAGGAGACAGAAATCAGGTATTGGCAGTTTTTCCATGTTCATTTGTGTGTGAATTTTTAATATGGGGATATAAAGCATTAATGCACGTCAAAATGGTTCAGTGAGCAAGTGTCAGCAGTTCAACTTATTTATTTTTTTTTGTCGGTCGTGGGGCTTGAACTCTGGGCCTGGGCACTGTCCCTCAGCTCTTTAGTCAAGGCTAGCACTCTACCACTTGAGCCACAGCGCCACTTCCGGCTTTTTCTGCTTATGTGGTGCTGAGGAATCAAACCCAGGGCCTCATGCATGCAAGGCAAGCACTCTACCACTGAGCCACCTTCCCAGCACCAGCAGTTCAACTTTATAACAATTATAAATAAGCCTGTTAAATTTTTCTGGACTATGCTAGCATTTGGATTTTTTTTAACATAAGTTTCTTATTGATAGCAACTAAAAAATAATAATAAAATTAAATAATAGAGTAGTTTTCAGTGAACAAAAATGTTAAACTTGCACAGTTCACATTAAAAAGTATTAAACATACAATGTAAAAAGAGCACATTCTTATCACAGTGATGTATTTAGTGACCATATATATATATGTATGTATGATTGTCAATATCAAACACACAATCAGCAAACTACATGACTTATTTTCTTAATTTATCCCTTGTTCTCTGCTGAGGCTGTGGGATCTATGCCCTTCATTTCTTCAGAGTATTGGGTGAGCTGATACAACTAGCCCCTAATCTCCCCTAGACCACTTGTTTATGTACATTCTTTTCTTGCACATTCTCAGAGTTAAGTAACTCTACATTGAGAAAACCCCATTAAACACCTAAGATGATTACCTTGAGCTTGTGCATAAAATCCTGGCACAAAGTTAAGTAACTCTACATTGAGAAAACCTTATTAAACATCTAAGATGATTACCTTGAGCTTGTGCATAAAATCCTGGCACAAAGTTAAGTAACTCTACATTAAGAAAACCTCATTAAACACCTGAGATGATTACCTTGAGCTAATGCATAAAATCCTGGCACAACCAGGAGGTACTGTGATGTCTAAATCTTTATTTTGTGCCCTATCCCAGGAGGAAGAAGGAAGCAAAAAATCATACATGCTTGATTCACCTCTGAATTTTTAAGTATAATGTCTTCTAATTTTGCACACTGACGTCCTCTTTAATACAAAAGCTAGAGTTTAGGGACTCTTCATATGCCTGTAAATTGACTTGATAGATCAACTGCGACCAATAGATTCTTCTCATTACCAAGCTGTAAAAAGCTCTCTCTTGTTCTTTCTCTCTCTCTGTGATACCTTGAGGCCTCCAGCTAAGCTACATGCATTTTGTTGTTGTTGTTGTTGGTCATGGGGTTTGATCTCTGGGACTGAGCACTATCCCTGAACTCTTCAACTCAAGGCAAGCACTGTACTACTTGTGTCACAGCTCCACTTCCAAGATAGATGCATTTGAACAATATTTAGTTTGCGTCAGCAACAAAAACAAAGACCTCAAATTCACAGAAATATACAGTGGCCTAAAGGCAAGTCCTAGAATTTCAGTGTGCTAATATTGTAGTGAAACAATAGTAATGGCTTATAAGAAAACTGGTGAGATATTGTTTTCAAACAAAATAATTTAAATGACTATCTTGAAGTAGTTGCACAACGGAGTGGCCATTCAACAAAGCAGTTTCCAAATACAATATATCTTGATCAGTGTCACCCCTTTCAACATTCTCACCCATCCCTCCCTTACATATTCCTCCCCTCACCCTTCTAATTCTGTAGAATATACATTGGATTTTTGTCTGCATTTCCCCCCTTTCTCCTCTTCTCTTGTCTACTACTTTTCTCATGACCCCAACCCACCCCTTTCAAGTACCTCCTTCCTGGATTTATATTTTGTTGAACTCTGACTTTGCCTTTCTAAGGTATGACACTATTTGGATTAGCCATTGGAGCTACCATATTTCAGTTAGTAACATTAGTGTACACTTGCATACCATCCAACATATTTACTAAGGACCTTTAAAGTTAAATCTGGCTCCCAAATAGAAAGGGAAACATGGATCTTTTGTCTTGTGGCCTTTACTTCACTTAACATATTTTTTCCCAAGTCTTTTCATTTCTTTCCAAATGGTACGATATCATTCTTTCTGGCAGTTGAATGAAATTCCATTGTGTATATTTACCTGGTGAGACATTCTAAAGTACGTGCAGCTGCCTCCAAAGTACTGCAGGAATTTTGACTTGTGAAATCATCACTGACTCAGAGACATCAATGTTGTATTCCAGTGGTTTTCCTCCAACGTGCAGAATGCACTTGATTACTGAAGATGTGATTTCCTCCTGATGTTTCTTGTCACCACTACCCAAGGCAACCAGACCAGCAAGAGATCTACAGTCAATACAATTATCCTACCTGGAAACCGATGTTACCTTAAGTCATCTCAGGGGATGAACTGCCATATAGTCATAAAGTCCCCTAGCCCTAACAATACTTCCTGGCCCCCAAAGCTGCTGGGCCTTTGTTGAGACCAAACTCACATAAATACAACTTCCATTAACTATCTTTTCAATATTTGGATCTCTCAATAAATATATTTTCATAAATCATCAAAAAAAAAAAACAGTTTAAAGTTGCTTTCTTCCAGGGTTTTAAGTGTAAGGTTACTAGGAATCAACAGTCTAAACAACATGCACAATTCTATATGCAAATAATAGCCTTTCTGTGTTTTGATAAAAAAAAAGAAACAAACACAACAGAACCTACAAGGGAAACAATTACCTTTTTATTAACACTTGGTTTTTAAATTAAAAAAAATTTTTTTTTGTCAGTTGTGGGGCTTGAACTCTGGGCCAGAACATTGACCCTCAGCTCTTCAGCTCAAGACTAGGACTCTACCACTTGAACTACACCGCCACTTCCTGTTTTCTGGTGGTTTATGAGATAAGAGTTTCAAGGACTTTCCTGCCCAGGCTAGCTTTTGAACTATGATCCTTAGATCTCAGCCTCCTGAGTAGCTAGGATTATAGGTGTGAGCCACCGGCACCTGGCTAAATCCAAAACTTTTATAAAAGTTTATGCAAAGTGATATGTATGGGCAAAATCTTTGTATTTTATCAAGAGAATTTCTTGTATTTCTTGATAATTTTGTTAGGTTTTCGCTACTTAGAAAACAAACTTAATCAAATTGGAATACTTTTAAGTGTCTCTTTAATGTTAAGTTTCTAAAATGACTATTTTATTATTTATTATAATTCATTATATCATACATCTGTGACAAGCAAATATATAAATTTATAGATCTACATTATTGAAATGCTTTTCCAAAGTTATTAAAGTTCAAGCTATGTTAGTTCAATGTGGACAAAGTGGTCAATAACTGCTTTCTTTTCTCCTTATACATTCGATGTCAATCTATTAAACTGTCCATAAAGTTTTTCCAGTTCTTGTCTTTATAAAATGTTCCATTAACATTGAGAAGCAGAGACTTGGGGCTTTGATAATGATACTAGCCTTCTACAGGTTTATGAATATATGCTCCTAATTTTATCATAACTATTATCATTCTCCGAGAGTACTTATTTTTTCCAGTCTTGGGGCTTGAACTCAGGTCTTGGATGCTGTCCCTGAGCTCTTTTGCTCAAGGCTAGTGCTCTACCACTTGACTCACAGTATCACTACTGATCTTCTGATAGTTCATTGGAGATAAGGTAATAACTAGTGGGGTCGAAGCCCACCACGCTGACCTCATCTCCCGATAGGCCCAGCCGCTGGAGGGGCCAGGGCGTCATGCAGTTGCACAGTAGGTGGCTTGGGAGAGGGGCATGAGTGGCAGTGAAACCATTAGAACTGTTGGACTGGGGGAGGGCCACAGCTAATATCTAGGCTGCGTGTTCTGAGGAGGGAATGGAGGTAGAGAGACACACTGGAGAGGAAAACGGCCAGAGGTACCTACTGAGGCAGAGCATGGTAAGCCTGAGGCCTGTGAGAGGACTATGGAGCGGGCTTTACCAGAGCAGAGCAGGGCAGGCAGGTGGAAAGGCCTGAGGCCTGCAGAGAAGCCTGCAAAGAGAACTATGGGTAGGGCTGGGAGGTTCCTGTGGAAAGGCCTGTGGAGAGTCAAGAGGCCTACAGAGAAGGAGGAAGGAAGGAACAGGAAAAGCTTTCCCCTTTGGAGGTTTGGAGCTTTGGAGCTTTGGGAGGTCTGGGGTTTGGAGGTTTACAAACCAGCTAAATGGCAGTTTGCAGACTGACTAATAAAGGTCAGGGCCGCCCTTTGGAGGTTTGGAGGTTTGGAGGTTGAGGCAGCTTTTGGTTCTGGGTAGCTAGCCCAGAACAAGGTAGTCACAGGCTCCCTAGTCTGGTGTAAATAGTGTAAATAAAATTCCTTTGTCACTTTTAACTGTGTCTCTGTGGATTGTCTTGCTCTCAGGTCATAACATTTGGAGGCCCCAGTGAGAGAAACCATTTGGACGGCACCAGGCCTTGGTTCTCAGGTGAAAGCGTTGGCCTTCAGGGGGGAGATGGCCTCCCTCAAGTGTCTGTTTCCCCAGGACCAACATGGACAGGAGTCATTTGGAAACCTTGAAGGGGTGAGTCTGAGCAGGCTTGCCAGATTGCATCTCAGTGGAAGGCTGAACCCAGCATAACTTCCCTGAATCTGAGGCTGGGATGGGATATCTCATGTGCCTCCTGGGGCTTGATTGAGAAGCCATTTGGGACCTCCTTGAGAGGTCATCTGGGACTTCTTCAGGAGGTCATCTGGGAGATGTGGGACATGTTGGCTAAGTGCCAGTGGCTATTTTTCTGTTTTTATTACTAGTTTTATCTGTATACATGTCTGCTTACTCAAGACCCCAAGGCCCTGTACGATGAATGTAAGCTAATTAATAAATCAATCCATCATGGATTCTTTGTTGTTGTTGTTGGCCGTGGGGCTTGAACTCTGGGCCTGGGCGCGGTCCCTGCGCTCTTCAGCTCAAGGTGAGCGCTCTACCATGTGAGCCACAGCACCACTCCCGGTTTTCTAGTGGTTTATTGGAGATAAGAGTCTCACGGATATTCCTGCCCAGGCTGGCTTTGAACCACGATCCTCAGATCTCAGCCTCCTGAGCAGCTAGGATTACAGGCTTACAGGATTACAAGAGCCATGGGCACCAGCTCCATCATGGATTCTTGATCAACCACTACTTATACATAAATAATTGATTGACCACAATCAATACACAGAGAAAAGTCTTCATCAGTAATGCTGTATGTCAAGACAGCCTTACTATAACAATGCCTTTCTTAATACTACTCTATTACAGCTCATGCCAGTGGCTCATGTCTGCAATCCTGGTTACAAAGGAGGCAGAATTGTGAGGTTTGTGGTTCAAAGCCAGGCCCTGGCAGAAAAGTCCCTGAGACTCTTACCTCTGCCCAAAAGTGGAGCTGTGGCTCAAATGGTACAGCACTGGCTTCCCAGGTTCAAGCTAACCTCTGGCAGTCTCTACTCTAGCATCCTTAGCAGTCTGCTTTACCTGACAGCCTCAGTTTCCTCTTCTGTTCAGTAAAGGTGATGCTAAGGGGGAGATGTAAGGGGAGGGTAAGGTGATGGTAAGGAATGGAGGGAGGAAGGGTGGATGTTGTCATGGTGTTCCAGTATCCTAAGTAACAAACAAACGATGCAAATTGTGGGCCTGGGCAGAGGGGAAAATGGGGGAAAGCAATGGAAGGGATGATACTGACTTAAGATTCATGCACTATTACCAGACTTATGGAATTGTCACCCCTTTGTATAACTCCTTCACAAGAATAATAAAGACAAAGCTAATACATGAAATGCAAACTAATAAGTAATGATAACCCTGTGCCATGGGACTTGTCAGGGGATACAATGATCTCAATAAAATCAGCATCTGACTGTAAAGGTCAGTGCTGATGGTTGTGTAACCAAAAGAAAATACAAATGAATCAAGTGAAATGAATAATTTTTTCCCAAACAAAATGGCAAACGCACTCTCCTTTGCCAACAAGGAAGTTTTCTTTGCTCTAAAGGTAAACAGAAGACTGCAAAATCTCCTGTTCAAACACTGCGGCAGGATGTCCTCCAGCTCTCTGACCAGGAATTGCCTTCCTCTTAGGAATTTTGGAGCTTTGGAGCTTTTGGAGGTCTGGGATTTTTTTTTTTTTTTTTTTTTTTTTTTTTTTTTTTTTGTCGGTCATGGGGCTTGAACTCTGGGCCTGGGCGCTGTCCCTTAGCTCTTCAGCTCAAGGCAAGCGCTCTACCACTTGAGCTACAGCGCCACTTCCGGTTTTCTAGTGGTTTATTGGAGATAGGAGTCTCACGGTCTTTCCTGCCCGGGCTGGCTTTGAACCGCAATCCTCAGATCTCAGCCTCCTGAGTAGCTAGGATTACAGGCGTGAGCCACCAGCGCCCGGCAAGGTCTGGGATTTTTATGTTTACAGACTGACTAATTGGTGGTTTGCAGGACAACTAATTGGTGGTTTGCAGACCAACTAATAAAGGTCAGGGCTGCCCTTTGGAGGGGTGGAGGTTTGGAGGTCCACACTACTCTTCGTTCTGGGTAACTAGCCCATGACAAGGTAGTCACAGGCCCCTTTTCTAGTGTAAATAGTGTAAATGAAATTCCTTTGTCACTTTTAACCACGCCTTTGTGGATTGTCTCAGCCTCAGGTCATAATAATGAGAGTCTCACAGACTTTCCTGCTACAACTACAGGGGCATTTCAACTCCAAAACTCTCACACTCGAGTATATTTAAACCCTAATACCCCCGCTCCCCACCCCTTGTACCTCTGACTCTGTTCGGTGTTACTTGGTGCCCCTCTTCAGCCATGCTTCAGTCCTGCCTGATCTGATCTGTTGAGGTCTTGCTCTTCTGCTTTCCTTGCCTCAGCTTGATCTGTCCTAACACATGGTTTCAAAACCCAGGATAGAACTCCCTGGGAGACTCCCGTCCTTGAATCTCTATCTACCTCCTCTCCCTTCTTTCCTCTCCCCTCTTTTTCCTTCCGTTCCAGGTGCCTTTAAGAGCCAGTCTGTCCCTCCTGCTTACTTTGGCTAAACAGTGGCCATATGTGACATGGAGCCCTTAGCTCTTGCTCCTTCACTGCCACCCAAGGGAGGCCACCTGAGTTCTTCAGCTCAAGGTTAGCACTCTACCCCTGGAGCTGCAGCTCCATTTCCAGTTTCCTGGTGGTTTATTGGAGATAAGAGTCTCAGGGATTTCCCTGCCTGGGCTGGCTTTGAAATGCAATGCTCAGATCCTGGCTGGGAGGCTAGGTCTTGACCTAGACCTATGTGGATGCAACTAGTGAGCTTAGTTTTAAGAACACTTGGGTGCTCCCGCACCTTCCCAATCTCCGTTCTCCAGACCTCCATATCATGATTTGACCTTGACGACCCACTACCAGCCATTTCTGCTTTGGGCAAAGTAAGGATTTTGGCTTTTCTCTTGGAGATACTCTGAGGGTTCAGCTTCGTTTCTGCCTGGGCCTGGGGTCTCCTCTGGCTGATGGAACTTGAGGACATCCATTCATTCATCTGAGGATTTGTTTTTGCCTTAACCTGGTACCCAGGGATGCCCTAATACAGGTTCTTGTCCCTCTCCCCTAGTTCACTGCCCTCTAACATGGGGTGCCAGCAGTCCAGACAAGCTGACAGCCCTCTGGCTTGTCTTAAATTACCTGGGGGCCCTTATTTGACACCCTCCCCCCAAAAACTTTGAAGGAACCGAGACCCTAGAGAAAATACAATGGGAGACAGGGCAAAGCAGGGGAGGTTGGATGATGCTGGAGACAAGGAAGCTGAAAGTAATGAGAGACAAGAGGGAAATCTCAGAAGGTGTACAGTTTCACATCTGAAGCGAGCTGCTAGCTCGAGACACCAAAATTTTGCAAGGTACCCTGCTTCTCTTTTCTGCTGGCTTGCTCCACTTACTCTGCTGCCACCGGCAAAGTTAACCACGTGTGTCTAGCTTCTGTTCTGTAGAAACAAAACTGGGTCATTTGCATGTTGTGATTTTTGCCTAAATAACCTGATCTGGTTTTCAGCTGAGTTGCTACTCTTTGTCTCCTGAATGACAAAGTGTGGTCCCTAGGCAGAGAAATAAAATATCCTTGCTTAATGGTGTCTGGCTCTCATTCTGGTATTTGGGAAATTTTTCAGGATAAAACAACTTGTTCACCTTTGCATTCAGATTTGGCCTATAATTGCACCCCACAATACTGCAAAATAAGTCTTTCCAATGAAATGGCAAATGGTCAGAGATTCTCTGTGCCCAAGCCTTTTCCCTTCTTTGATCTTGCCACTGCTTTCTTCCCCTCTGCTGCCCAGATTCTCTTAGCTGAACCTGTCTATCCACTCCAAGCAGACTCCTTCTGCAGACCTTGCCCTGCAGCCTGCCAAGCTGAGGGGCTGACACAGCATGTGGGTGGGTGAACCTCTACCTCAGCCAGCCCCTCCAGAAAGGTAAAGCAACTTTAATTATGTTGGAAATAGAGTCATAGCAACGCGTGAACAGCCCAGCTTGAACTCCAAAATCTAGAGCAGGGACCCTGTTGGGAAAATAGAGAATGGAAAAAGAACAGGCAAGGACAGTTTACTGAGGAACTGTGAGGGGCACAGACCTTCCCTCGGGATTGAAGGCTGTGCCAAGGACTGCATTTTGGGGATGGGGTAACAAGGAACAAGAAAATGGAAATAGGGTCATGGTCTCTTGGGGCCTAGAAAGATGTCCTGGACCAGGCCCACCGTGGAATGCCTGGGGGTGGGGCTATTGTCTTCTATAGGTCGAGGTTGGAATGACCAACCTGTAGACAAGCACGTGAGCATACACCTGGTATTTTGCTTGACCGTGGGGAATGAGGCAGGACTAAATCCTTCAGCCCCAAACATGCCAACAAGAGCTACTTAATGTATCCTTCAACATCTTTAAATATCTGGCTTAAGAGGGGAAAAAAGAAAGAAAGAAGAAGACTTATTAAAGTTAAATGCCAAGGTTTAGCTACTGTCATGCAACCCAAAAATAAAATGCCTGGGGCTGGGAAGGTGGCTCAGTTGTAGAGCGCTTGCCTTGCATGCATGAGGCCCTGGGTTTGATTCCTCAGCACCACATAAGCAAAAAAGAAAAAATCCGGAAGTGGCGCTGTGGCTCAAGTGGTAGAGCATTAGCCTTGAGCTGAAGAGCTGAGGGATAGCGCCCAGGCCCAGGATTCAGGCCCCACAACTGGACCCTTATCCCAAAAATAAAATAAAATGCCCTATTCTAGACTATGGTCAAAACAAGCCTCTGCCTCATCTGCTACCTATCACTGACAGTGGCTGGCTGGCAAACACACTGGGGGTAGTCTCTCTGTCTCTCTGTCTCTCTGTCTCTCTCTCTCCCACCCTCCAATCTTTCTCTCCTCCTCCCCGCCCCCCGTCCTGGTCCTCTGCTCCCAACTCAAAATCCCATAATGGAGCACATAGACAGATAGCATACCCAAACAAACCTGTCCTCTTTGTGTGTGTGTGTGTGTGTGTGTGTGTGTGTGTGTGTGTGTTGGACTCAGAAAATTATCCATTCCTTTTGTCTTTCTTCATTCTACTCACTTCAGGATCTGGATTTCAATTTCTCCCTTTAGACAGAGGCTGTAAAAGGCCCCCTGAGGGAACCCCTCCTTCCCATCTTTTCCCTAATCACAGCCATCCAATTGCTCAGCTAGTCCCTTTCTACTGCCACCACCCTACACCTCCCTAATCAAAGAAAGCTTTCTTTCTGTACCTTCATTCTGGAAAAAGAAAATACTGTGGTCTAAAAATGGGTGAGCAACAGAGTTTAGGCTACCCCGCCCCTAAAATGTGTGGTTGATAATTCAGTAACTTTTGTGAGTCAAAATGCACCTCTTTTGGTATAAGAAGGGGGCTGCTGGATCCTTCTATGAAAAAAAGCAGAGGTATCTTCTTCTTTAGCCCTGCAAGTCTGGTTGGGTACCCTCCTTCCCCCAGTTCTCTTTGTAGGCACTTGAAATTGATGTCCACTAGGGAGTGTTCGAAGGTCAATTCATATGCTAATGTGCCATGTTAACAAAGTTGTTATAAAGCTTTTCTTTCTTTTTTTTTGGGTCCAGTCGTGGGGCCTGAACTCTGGGCCTGGGCGCTGTCCCTCAGCTCTTCAGCATGCAAGGCAAGGGCTCTACCACTGAGCCACCTTCCCAGCCCGATATAAAGCTTTTCTGTGCTTAGTAATCTATGCTTTCATAAGAGCGGAGATTCCCTAAATTCTGACCTGACAGTGGACCCCCCCCCCAACATGGGATTGCACCAGCTGGGACACCTTATCTTTATGGTACTGATATGTGGGGGAAATGCTAATTTACTGTATTGTTTCTGTAGTGTATTAGCTTCCCTAACTTCTCATATGACTTCTTTCATAGTTCAGAGTGAAAAAAAAATGCTACTTATGAATTCTGATCCTGGCAATCTGTCTACTGAATTTCTCATGTTCCCCCTTGATTAGAAAGGACAAGACTTCAGGTCCCTGGCTGGGTGGTGTTGTATTAGGATCCTTCATGACCATCCCAGGAAACCACAGGGAGGCAGTCAGGAACAGGAGAAAGATTATTACAAGATTTACTACAGGGGCTATATCCCCCTAGGAGAGGGAGCAATATGACATCTGCCCCCATCCAGGTGGGTAGCTCTAGGGGCAGTCTTGAGGTAAGTGCCAAGGTAGGTTTGGATGGGAGAGAGGAGTGGCCAGCTATATGGCAGGAACTCTAAGGCAGGGAAAGAGCTCAGGTCTGGGTGGAGCTGAGGACTGGAGATGGGATAATGTTAACAGGGACAATGCTCAGCTTGAAGCACAGTTATGTAGGGAAAATGAGGACTGGTGAAGCCATAATACAAACAAGGTAGTTAGAAATATAGAAGGCTATGTTTAGCTTCTAAAAGAGAAAATAGGATGCAATCCTTCCTGAGAGAAATGCCCAAGAATTGAAGAGTAAATGGGAAACAAAGCCAGGAACTCAACAAGTGTATTCACACCAAGAGTGATGAAGACGTAAGATAGACACCTCTCTGCAAAACTTTAAGCCAGACATTGCCTTTATTTGATAAATACCCCTGATGTAAAAAAAACCACATTCTCTTCCAGGACGATTCAGCCTTTCTGCTTGTCTGTTTTTCTGATTGCCGGCTTGCTTACTTACTCAACCAAGCACTGCCAAGTCTTCTTATTGAAGTTAAAACCCCAAAGTGAAGAATCCCTACTTCAAGAGGGAAACTCCACACGCCTTCACATGGGCCCGTGACATAACTGTAACTGTATTGTCAGTCTCATGTCCTTTACCTGCCTTCTGCTGAGTAAAGTCAGGGAACCAATGGAAAAACATCTGGAGCTGGACTTCCTGGCTCTTCCTCCTAGTACTGGCTCCCCTGCTGATCCTCTGCCTCCTAAGAACTTTATTGCCCTGTATTCTAAATCTCTTGCAGAAATTTCTCATTGATCACCTAGCAGCAATCACACAGGCTGCAACTTGGAAACATGTAAATGCTATCCTTCTTCTATGAGCAACCAGAGACTCCCAAGATCCTCCCTTCCCCACAACAACCCCATGTCAGCAGGAAGTAGCCAGGAAAGACCACCACACCCCTCAACCTTTCATACCCCTTCAGCATCTCAAACAATGGGACTCTGCTTGGCTCTCATAACTCAATGTTGCTTCTATGGCCACTGATCGTCTTCCCCTGGAGACTCTTCTGATAAGATCCTAGGAATCCTTATCCTTGAGCTATTCTCAGCAAAACCTCACCCTGGCCTTATCTGAAGGAACAGCACCTTCTGCCACAATTGAGAAGACAACATAAATCCAAAACAGAACCTCTGCTACAACTACAAGGATATTGCAAATCCAATGCTCTCAGACTTGACTGTATTGAAACCCTAAAACCCCATGCTCTTCGCCCCTTATATCTCAGCTCTGTTCGGTGCTACTTGTTGCCCCTCTTGGGTGATGCTTAAATCCTGCTCTGATCTCTTGAGATCTCTGCTTTCTTCTTTCCTTTCAAATGCTTCAGCTTTCCTAACACCCATTTAGTGGAGTTTCTCTCTCCAACCAGGAGGAAAAGGAAAATGACATGTAGTATGTGGACACATGTTTACTGTCTTTTTGGCTAGATTGGACATGAGGTTGGAAATGGTTAATCCTTGTGTGCATTAACATCATCATTATCGTTAACAAGAAAGCAGAGATGGAGGGACCAAGGATGAAGAGCTGCACCAGTAATATTCACTACACACTCTGTAGAAAATGAACTATATAACTTGTGGGTGGGGACAGGTGAGAAGACCTAGAAAGAGAGAGGGAACGAGTGACATCCAAAAAGGAAAGTGCTCATTACCTGACTTATGTCACTGTTACCTCTCTGTACCTCACTTTTATGCTAGTAATAATTAACAAAGCACAGATGTTATTATGTCATCCTCTCTAGTTTTCCCCATCCTATTGTCTTGTCCTCTGAGAAATGGTGGATTCAGAGGTCCCTCTGCTTTCCTCCATAGAGGTGTGTTGAACAGGGGTACAGAATGGAGCTTTCTGTCCAGACACAGGTCACTGTCATTCCTCAAGTCTATACAAGCCTGTCTCACCCTCCAGTGTGGTCCTGGCACCTTAAAGTAAAGGAGAAGTGTGTTTTAAGTTCTCTTCTTTCTTCAACTTTGGGAAGCGAGGAGAAGGCAAGGGTGGGGAGGGAGGTACCCTGAGGAATCTGATCTGAACCAACTGTAGATGGCACCAGCCTGAGGTCTTTAGAGAGGCTTGTGTGCACCAGTGGTGGAGAGGAGGCAGGGAGAGGCTTCTCCAGAGAAAGGACCTATGCTGAGGACAGACTTCAGCAGGGAAAGCACTTTCCAGAGACTTCCATCCTGAAGACTCTCGGGGGCTCTTTCATGAATAACTGTGAACGTGTGTAGATGGGCATGCTGCGGTACGGGACGCCTACCGAAGCCTCTGCTTATGCAGAATAACAACACAGAGCTTTCATGCTTGCAGTTAGTTTATTGGGATGAGATTGTTTCAACAGGGCTGGGAAGGTGGCTCAGTGGCAGAGCGCTTGCCTTGAGCTGAAGAGCTGAGGGATAGCGCCCAGGCCCAGAGTTCAGACCCCACAACCAGACCCCCCCCCAAAAAAAGAAAATGTTTCAACAATTGTCTTGCATCTCCTGTACAATAGGACAGAAATAAGGGGGGAAATCTAGGTTTTATAGCATCAGCAGTTGGTGTTTGAGCACACTGCAAAGTCCACTGGGTCAGGGATCTTGTGGAAGGTTAAAAGCAGCACATTTCGCGTTGTATATCGTATTCTGGAAAACAGAAAGGGGCCATCATTTGCATGTTCAACTCTGTCCTGCAGAGTCAAGTATTTAAACCTAAAACCACTCTTTTTTTTTTTTATTGGTCCGTCGCGGGACTTGAATTCTAGGCGTGGGCACCGTCCCTGCGCTCTTTAGCTCAAGGTGAGCGCTCTACTGCTTGAGCCACAGCACCAATTCTGGTTTTCTAGTGGTTTATTGGAGATAAAGAGTCTCACGGAGTTTCCTGCCTGGGCTGGCTTTGAACCGCCATCCTCAGATCTCAGCCTCCTAAGTAACTAGGATTACAGAGGTGAGCCACCATCCAGCTAAAACCACTCGTGTGTGTGTGTGTGTGTGTGTGTGTGTGTGTGTGTGTGTGTATTTTCTTCAGCTCTAATAAGTAGTATCCAAGGTGTTTTAGAAGCAAAATCAGATTATATGCTCAGATTATTTACTGCTCAGGAAATAGTTCTTGTTGCCAAAGGAGTGCCATTCTTTCTACAAGTCCTAATGGTACATTGGATTCATGTTTCCCTAAGCTGGCTCATGTTTGAATTACTTACTTGTAGAGATGCCACAGATATGATTTGCTGAGAACCCAGCGCTTTGAACTCTTTGTATACCACTCTTTTACCACAGGACTGCTAAAAGTCCTGCTCAACTGGAAGAGTTTTTAACCATTTTCACGTACTGAGTGTAAGGTCTTGAAAATGAGCTTGAAGCCAGCCGGGCGGGAAAGTTCATGAGAAAAACCAGAGGTGGAGCTTGTCAGTCAAATGTTAGAGCACTAGCCTTGAGCAGAAAAGCTCAGGGACAACACCTAGGCCCTGACTTCAAGCCCTAGAACTAGCACACATGCACACACACTCACACAGAGAGCCAAACAAGCAGAAATTCCACTCATAATGATATATTTTAAAAGAATGCGCGTACTCTTGATGTGGAAAAAATAACTTGTATTGTCAAAACTCATAGAATTTACAAACTGTCTAGGACATGATAATGACAATGTGCCCGTGAAAGTTAATATGTGTTTGTAACTCTAACTAAGTATCATTATTCCACAATACTATGAATAATCACCTAATCTCAGTTAAAGAAAAAAAGTGAGAGAATGGATGGATTTAAAGAGACAGGTGACAATGTTGTCAGACACTTTGTACTCATATACTGTTTTGTAGAATGGGAACTTTTTTATACAACTACTTAAAGACCATTTAAAAAATAAAAGAATGAAGGTTAAAAAAAAAAGAGTTTGCATACCAATTTGTTTGACATTGACAAACACAACCTCTGAATTTTCTGGGTTCCTTATGATAGAAAGTACCAGAGAAAAAAAACAAACTCACCATCATCACTTTCACATTGGCCAGAGTTTCAGTGGACTGCCTGAGAAAACATTGTTTCAGTTTTGCCATCGATGTCATAGGGGAATTCAGAAGGTAAGAATTCATCATTTCCTCGTACTCACTCACAGACACTTCTGGATTCATTACTGCATCCATCAAATCTTCCAGCTCTTGACAACCTGAGCCTGGGAAAACACAGAAGAACAGGGGCTCAGAGCCAGGCATACAAACCCATTTCCGGTGCTTTTTAGGTCGATGATGACAATCATCATAGGTCTCCATAGAGACACCAGTTCAGAAAGGAGTTAAACATGGAAGGGGAACAGAGGGATTGGGACAGTGTCCAACTTTCTTAGGTCCAGCACAGAAAATTCATGCTCTTGGTGTCCTTTAAGTCCTATTCGATTTTGCCCAATTACACAACGCCAAAGAAGATAAATGCTATGGAACATTGGCTAACAAAACCCTCGAGAAATGAGATGAACTGACTTGGTGTCCAGTTAAACAAGACTGAGTCTTCTTGTGTTCAAGGGCATGCCATGTGTCATTGCTATCATTGAGAATGTGATTGGGATTTCTAAATATTCTTGAAATACTGAGTGTTACTTACTTTCCACTAGCTTTTTGAAAGTCAAAATATAGCCTGTATCAACTGGCAATGAAAAACTGAACCTTATGTGTAGGCCTGAGGGTGAACACAGGCTTTTCCTAAGAGAATCTATATAGTCTGAAGAGTCAGTCCCAGGACAAAGCATACAAGTCTCTCTAAAGAGCAAATTGAAAAGAAAGATGAAAGGAGTGCTGGACTGGTTCAAGTAGTAGAAGGATTTTCTAATAAAGGCCCTGAAGTCAATCCTTGATGCTACCAAACACTATTTAACCAAGTAAAAAACTCCTTGTAGTTGAAGTGACCGTATGTGATCAATCTGTGGTGAAAGAACGCAGATGCTGGGTGGGAATGAGCTGGGTTTATCCTTGCCTACATCAGTTATTATGTAGTTCATGCACACCTTGTCTCTTTACCAATGGGCACCAACTTGGGAACAATTGCAGAAGGCAATCAAACAAGCGTCATAAGCTGTGCATATAACATGACCCTGTCGGTCCACGCTGACCATCTCTGCCTGACAGCATTTTGCTGTATTAGTGCAGTGAGAGGACTGTGGAGGACATGGATTCTCCTCTGGTCAGCATTGAACATGGAGGTATTTGAAGCTAAATGCCTCTTGGGGGTTCTCAGATCAAACCCACAAACATATACCATGTGAGGTGAAACTGTTTAATGATCGGTCTTAGCTACAGCCTGCACATTGTTTCTGGGAGGTTTCTCATTTCCTGTCCATATTTAAAGAGACTCACAAGGCTCTCAGAAATCCATCTGCGTCTGTCTCCAGCATCAGCATTCATTCTTCCACCAATCCCACCAAATATCTAACTCTATTACTCAATCCTCATTTCATGAACCACCTCATGTCATGGCATAATGCCCTGTGAAGACATGAGACACTGTCTAGAAGGTCAAAGGCAGGAAAAATATCCGCCAGACTTCTGCCTCTCTGAAGATCTGGATTAATGGTATTTTTATTTAAAAAAATGTCACCCAGCCCCATTGTACTTCATTAAGCCTGGAGTGGGGGGTGGGGAATAGACATGTTCCCTAAGGGCTCAGGTAACAACCTGTGGTCCCAAAGAAGCCTTTCCTGCAGAGAACTCACCAGCATGGCAGCACAGGGGGATGGCAGCAAGCATGAAGACCACCAACAGCTTCATGGTGAGGTGCTTGTGGCTGGCTCTTGCCTTGGATGTGAACAGAATCACGGAATTGTCTCGGGAGCTGAGCACCCAGCACTCCTCTATTTATCCCTCAGATCCTGCTGTTGATCCCTCCCAGCAAAGGAGAGTATGGGCCACAGGATTGGCCTGGCATCAGTACAGGAAACAACAGGAAGATGCCATCAGATCCCAGGGATTGGCTGGAAACCTGGACCGTTGGGGAAATCCAATCATGGCACCTGGCCACTGCCACACTGCTCACAAGTGCCTCCAAGCTACGATGCAGCGCTCACACAAGGGGTCTGTGCGGGCATGTTTGCTACGTTTACCGTTGTGATGGTCTGTTATCACCATCTTGTTTTCTTCATCCTATTCTTCTACTTCACCTTCCTCCTGATTCTGATCCTTGTACTTTTATGGAAATTCTCCTTGCCTTCTTGGTTTTATTCCCTTGTGTTTCAAGGTAAAGGGATTCATGCTCATTTCATGTCGTGTGTGGCTGAAAAGCTTGGCTGCACCACAACCTCGTAGAGCAGAGGAGGTGACACTTCTTCCTCTTGGTGCTTGCATTTGGGGAGAGTTCACTCTTGACCTTTAGTTCGGACATGTTAAAAGCACAATTCCACGTAGTGAAGTTGACTAGCTTGTTCATGAATCTGTGACTGATATCCTATGTCTTCGTAGATCTCAGGGATTTCCTTCCATGGATGCAAATGGTATTCGTGTGAATTTATAAGAATTCCTTAATGCTGAGGGTTAGAAAGATCAAATATTGATGAATTGGGATGAGGAAGACGTGGGTTCGATCTCAGGGATTTTCTTCCATGGATGCAAATGGTATTCATGTGAATTTACAAGAATTCCTTAATGCTGAGGGTTGGAAAGATCAAATATTGATGAATTGGGATGAGGAAGACGTGGGTTCGTGTCTGGTCGTGACCTGTCCTTTTGCAAGTTATATACAGCACTGGTCTCTGAGAGCTCCCATCTTCATTGGTGACACAAGAACAAGTGAGGCCATGCTGATGTTTTAGAGTGAGGAGAGGTTTGCTATGGAGCTGCTTCACCACAGGCCTAGAGTAAGGCACTCATTCGTGAGTGGCAGGGTCCTGCAGCTAGCCACCCAGCCATCCACTCTGTTCCATTACTTTGTTGTTTATTGAACAAATAACAAAGCAGAATGTCCCATGGACAGTGTTCAGTAGTAGTGTGTGCACGTTCAGTTGTGGAAGGAAAGCTCATTATCTGTAGAGCACTTTACCTGTAAGACTCCTCCAAAAAACAAGGAGATAGAGCAAGTGCTCATCTCTATGGGATCAAGACAATTTCCACACACAGAAAGAACATGAAACAATGAAGTGACTAGTGAAGGACTGGATCCTGGAAGCACAGAGGGCAGCTGATGGAACCAGGTGCCATCTTTGGCCAGCCTTTGACAGCTGATGCTGGTGTCCAGGGCAGATTGGGAGAGAATCTCAGCAGAAAGGACATGAGGTCCAGAAGGGCAGAAGGCAGATGGTTCTTGCCAAAGTCACAAGAAGTAGAGAGGAAGGAATTGCTCAGTTCAGAGATTTCTATAGTTGAAAACAAACAATAGCAAGAGGAGCAACAAAAAGGAGGTTGTGACAAGATAAACAAATTTGTGACGAGTATAAACGAGAATAAGGAAATGTATACATGAGCCAGAGAGCTGAATCTGCTCCTGATTGCCCATGAATGTCTTGTTTGATGTGTAGATTATTTGCAAGATAGTTCTTTTCATCATTCAAAGGGAGGAGCATGAGGTGCCAAGAATAAAACAGTTTTAGGAGAGGAGAGTAAAATTACATGCCGTTATGTTTTGCTTCATTCAAAACTCACTTTTCTTGTGAAGGTGATGGACAGGGAGTTACAGATACAAAAGTCAGGTAATGAGTCTATTTCCTTTTGAGGGGTGCAACCCTTCTCTCCTTTTCTCCCAGTTGCATTGAAAAAAATTGATTATATTTCTTTATTGAGATTAAATAATTATATAAATTTCACAATTCACAGTATTGTTGGATGATACTTAAAGTGACATACATTGTCACCGCCAGGCGGCGCACTGTCCTTATCCCGGCCTATGAAGCTTATGGTCTCTATTACAACTATTTCAACGTTACAACTATTTTTTCCAAATCGGGTGATCTGTATATAACTTTCCTTTTGTTTAGTGTGAGCAGTCCCCTCTTTCTCTCTCCTTCCCTCCCTCCCATCGCTGCCCTCGAGTTGCTTAGTTTACTTTCATCAATGTCCAATGCAGCTGTTGGCCCCTCTGCTGTATTTTTCCTGTTTCCCTCTGATTCTGGACAATCTACCTATTTTCCCTCAGATGTGCACATGTATACACCATATATGAGGTCAAGAATATGGAGTCAGCTAGAAATGATATGGCAAATTAAGAAGTTTGTTTGTTTCTTGAGTTCTGTTTACTTTGTCATAGCTCCTTGCATTAGATTTTAATATCTGCATATCAGGGAGATCATGTGCTATTTGTCAGTCTGATCTTGGCTTACCTTGCTCAACATGATTTGTTCTAGTTCTATCCATTTCCCTGAAAATGCCATTATTTTGTCCTTGTTAATAGCTGTGTAATATTCCATTGTATATAGGTATCACAATTTTTGGATCCATTCATCTGTAGTGAGGCATCTGGGTTGTTTCTACATCTTGGCTATTGTGAACAGTGCTGCAGTAAACATGGAGGTGCAGGTGTCTGTGAATCCTGGTTCCTGTTGTTCATGGTAGATGCCTAGGAGTGGTTTGGCTGGGTCTTAGGGAAGGTCTATATTTTGGTCTCTGAGGATCCTCCAGACTGCTTTCCAAAGTGGTTGTTTTAGTATACATTCCCACCAGCAGTGCAATAGCGTTCCTCTTTCTCCGCATCCCCACCAGCATTTGTCATTGGCTGAATTTAGGATGTGGGCCATTCTGACTGGGTTAAGGTGGTAGGTATCTCAGGGTTGTTTTTATTTACATTTTCTTTACAGCCAGGGACAATGAACATTTCCTTGTGTGTTTCTTTGGCATTTTTTATCTATTCTTCTGAGAAATCCCTCTTTAGCTCCCTTGCCCATTTGGGAGGGATTAGTTTCTTGACTTCCCTGTATATAATGGATATTAGGCCTTTGTCTGATATATTGCTGGTGAAAACCTTTTCCCAAATGGTTGGCTGTCTTTCTAGTTTGGTAGCTATGTCTTCAGCTGTGCAGAAACTTTTTAAGGTAGTCCCATTTGTCAAGTCTTTCTCCAATTTGTTGTGACCCTGGGACTCTGTTCAGGAAGTTCCTGCCTGTGCCTCTAAGCTCTAGTGTCTCTCCCACTCTGTCCTGCAGTAGTTTCAGAGTTTCAGGTTGATGTTGAGGTCTTTAATCCATTTTGGGTTGATGTTAGTGCATGGTAACAGGCTGGAGTCCACTTTTAGCTTTCTGCATGTGGCCGCCCAATTTTCCCAGCACCAATAGTTGAAGACGCTATGTTTCTTCCACTGTATGCCTTTGGATCCTTTGTCAAACACCAGCTGAGTATAAGGATGTGATTCTATTTCTGGATCTTCTAATCTATTCCATTGGTCCTTAGGTCTATTTCTGTGCCAATTTTGTTATTATGGCTCTATAGTAGAGCTTGAAATCTGGTATCATGATACCTCCTGCATTGTTTCTTTTGCCTAGAATTGCTTTGGCTATTCTAGGTCTTTTATTGTTGCTTATGAATTTTTGGATTGTTTTCTCTACTTCAGTAAAGAATGTCATTGGGATTTTGGTGGGAATTGTATTGAATTTGCATATCATTTTTGGCAGTATGGCCATTTTCAAAATTCTACCTATTGATTCTACCTATTCATGAACATGGGATGTCCTTCCATTTCCTAGTCTCCTCTTTGATTTCTTTCTTTAGGTTTTTGTAGTTTTCATGAAGTAGGTCCTTTACATCTTTGGTTAGGTTAATTCCTAGGTATTTTTTGGAGATTATTGTGAATGGGGTTGTTTCTCTGATTTCCCTTTCTGCCTGTACATTGTTGGTATACAGAAAGGCAACTGATTTTTTGTGGGTTAATTTTGTATCCTACTACATTGCCGGAGTGGTTTATAAGTTCTAGGAATTTGGAAGTGGAGTTTTTGGGATTGTTTAGGTATAAGATCATGTCATCTGCAAATAAGGATAGTTTAACTTCTTCCTTCCTTGTGTGAATTCCTTTAATGTAGTTTTCTTACCTTATTCTCTGGCTAAAGATTCCAGAATTATACTGATGAGGAGTGAAGAGAGTGGGAAATGGTTGTAGTGTTTCCCCATTTAGTGTGATGATATTGGCTGTTGGTATGTCATATATGGCTTTTATTGTTTCTTTTTATTTTGAAAATACCATATAGAGAGGTTACAATTACATGGGCAAGATAATGAGTACATTTCTTATCAAACATTGTTGCCTCCTCCTTTGTTTCCCCTTCCCATCGCCTCCCATCACACCCCCACCCCACTCCCAAAGTTGTAAAGTTCGTTTTTTGACATAATGCCTTGTATAGCTCATTGTTGCAATGGGTCTACCTGGGCTTTTATTGTTTTAAAGAACGTATTTTCTATTTTCTCCAGATCCTTTAACATGGATGGATGCTGTATTTTGTCAAAAGTCTTTTCTGCATCAATGGAGATAAACATGTGGTTCTCGACCTTGGCTCTGTTGATGTGATGAATAACATCTTTTGACTTCTGTATGTTAAATGAGCCCTGCATCTGTGGGATGAAGCCTACTTGATCATAATATGTGGCTTTTTATATGGTTCTGGATTCTATTGATTAAATTTTATTGAGGAGCTTTGCATCTTTGTTCATCAAAGAGATTGATCTGCAGTTCTCTTTTTTTTTTTTTTTTTTTTGTTGGATCTTAGCCTGCTTTGGGAATGAGTGTGATATTGGCTTCATAGAATGAGGTTGGGATTTCTCCTTTTGTTTCTGTATTGTGGAAGAGCTTGACAAGATGATTATTAGGTCCTCTTTAAAGGTCTTAGAGAATTCCATAGTGAATCCATCTGGGATTTTCCCTATTGGAAGACTTCTGATTGCTTCCTTTATCTTATTGTATGTTATTGTCTTATTTAATTGATTTATATCTATTTGGTTCAGTTTGGGCTATATGTAATTCTCTGAAAATGCATCCATTTCTGCTAGGTATAGATTCTGGAAATAGTTCTTTCTTGTTTTATTTTTTTTGGGGGGGGGGATCTGGTTGTGGGGCCTGGGCGCTGTCCCTCAGCTCTTCAGCTCAAGGCTAGCACTCTACCACTTGAGCCACAGCACCACTTCCGGCTTTTTTTTCTTTTTGCTTATATGGTGCTGAGGAATGGAACCCAGGGCCTCAGGCGTGCAAGGCAAGCGCTCTACCGCTGAGCTACCTGTGCTGTGCTTCTGGCACCAGGCTTCTCTTTGTAACCTGGCTCTGCCACTTGTGTGCTGTGTGTCATGAAGCAAGTCTCCCTGTGTACCAAATAGGGTGAGCAGCACCCCAGCCAAGGGCTCATGGAGCTCAGCCTGGCTCCTGGGTTCTCTTGGGGCGGCTTTCTTGGCTTTGGCTGCCAGCAGATGTCAGCGAGGAGGAGGAGAACCGGGTACTAGGTGCTGTGGGCAGGGGGTTGGCTCAGCAGGAGAGGCTGGGCAGGAGCAGCGCTGCCACGTGGGGGTGGGGAGGAGGAAGTAGGGAAGCTCACCCGGCCTTCTGTGTTCCTCTCAGGCACCCAGCTCAGCCAGGCCATCGTCCACCAGTACTACCACCCCCCGAACCTTGCGGAGCTCTTTGGAACCATTCTCCCCCTGGACTTGGAGGACATCTTCAAGAAGAGCAAGCCCCGCTACCACAAGCGCACCAGCTCTGCCGTGTGGAACTCACCACCCCTGCAGGGGCCCCGGGTCCCCAGCAGCCTGGCCTACAGCCTGAAGTACTGAGGCATGCGTGCACTCTGCCCTTCCGGCAGTCTCGGGACCTGTGTCTTGTCTGTGTCTGTCTGTCTATTTTGTCTGTGTGGTGTGCGTGTTAGGCTGGTGCCCTGCCGCCTGGTGTGCCATTGCTGAGGGCTCTGCCGTGGAGTGGCTGTGGCTGTCCTCTGAGTGCCAGGCTTCTGTGCTGCAAGGGGAAAGGGAGCCCCAGACCAGTTTGGAGGTTGGTTCAAGAACTAGGAGCAGCCCCAACTGGCCCTCAGGCAGTACTGTGTATATAGATTCTTCGATTTCAGTTGAATTTTAGTTTCTAGTGTCTGAGAGGTAGATTAATAAAGTATATGCCGTGAAGCCTGCTGTGGATATTGTGGAGATGGGGATTTTCAGTAGAATGTTCTGGAGGCACTGCAGTGTACCTCAAGATCACCTGTGGGGGCGGGGCCTGCCCTGATGTACTGGTGTGTGGGTGATTCTGATGTGAGACAACCCCCAGGAAACGGGTCAGTATCTCGTGATAGCTGCTTCCTGTTTAGGGGTAGATATTCCTTGTTTGTTAAAGGGGCGTGTTCCTCAGCGTGTCCACTCAAGGTCCACTCTTGCTGAGGTCTGCAGGTCTGTGCCAAAGCCTGAGACCCATGGAGAAGAGCGATGTCCCTTGAGCCCCCTTGGGACCAGTACTTGTAAGCAATGCTTAATCAGTGCTTAGCATCAGGGAAGGCTGGCCCTGGTCCTGCCCGCTAGCTGCCCACTGCTCATGCCCCTCACATGGGGGTCGCAAACTATGGCCTATGGTGTAGTGACCGTCTACTCGACCAGCGAGGAAAAACGACCACCACACCAGGAGTCTTCTCAGATCACGCTTTATTGGAGAGCCTTTTAGTTGTAGGAGAGCTTGGGCGCGAGAGAGCGTGCACCCGAAATACAGCCGCTTATATAGGGAATTGGAACACGGGTCTTTCTATTGTTGGTCGCCTGCCTTTCACCGTCACCAGGTGTCATGGGATTGGCTGGGAACTCTACCTGGCTCGTGCACGCGCACGGCCCAGGCCTCCCACCAAGCACCGTCTGGGGTGGAAACCTCAAAGCTGCAAGGGAGTGGGCGGAGTCTCGCCTCGGCTCCCTACACTATGGGTCCAGCCAAGCTGTAGGCAGTATTTAGTTAGATGAGAACACACCTAATAGAAATGTCCATTCACTCACCTGTTGTCCCCAGCTGCTGTGCAGACTGCTACTCTACAGAACACTTGCAGCTCGAGAAGTTGAAACATTTTCTGTCTGAACTAAAACAGTTTGCCAACTCCTGCCTTAGGACAAAAATAAAGGTTAAATACAACAGTGCCTTAAGCAATGAGGAAATGGTGACCCTACATGGTAGAGTGAAGGCTCAGAAGACTCTGCCTGTGGAAAGCAAAGCTTTCTTTGGTTCATTCAGTTCCAGCTGATGCCACCTGTTATCAGAGACTGTAGTAGACTGAAAAGCAGGTGTCTTGTCTGAAACCACAATACCAAAATGTCACTTCTTGTGCATGTAATTATATAGTATTCTAAGGAAAAGTTGTTCAGCACAATGGCCAATGGTCAGTATTTCTTGTTTTGTCCATTCTAATAGGTCATGGTTTTGGGTTGCATTTCCCTAATGACGTAATGGTAATTAAGTGCTTTTAAATTTGGGTTTACTGTTGAGTTTAAAAGATGAATACCATCTTTTGCCAGATATGTGTCCTGCAGTATTTGCTCCCACTTGCAGCTTGCTTTTCATTAAAAAATTTCCTTCACAGAGAAGAAATTTTAATGTGACTAAGACCAACTTTACTATTTTATAGGTTATATTCTTCTGGTGTCATGTCTAAGAACTCTTTAGCCCCAGATCCCAAAGATTTCCTTCAGTGCTCTCTTCTAAATATGTCTTTATTTTACATGTTATATCTTGGTATATGATCTTTTTGAGTTACTTTTTTTTTTAATTAAAGGGTGAGATTTGTGTTTTGTTTGTGTTTAAGGGCTTATTGGTAGTTATTCCAGCAATATTCGTTAAAAAGACTGTCTTTTCTCCATTGTATTCCTCTTGTCTTTGTCAAAACTCAATTCATCATCATCAATTCCTGAGTTCAGACTAGGTAGGGACTGAGAAAAAGGAAGAAAGAATCAGCCACACTGATGTGATCGAGTTTTGAGGGTTTTTGTTTGTTTGTTTGTTTTGATGTCGGTTAACTCAGGGTATGGGTGCTATCCCTTCACTCGAGGCTGGTGCTCTACTACTTGTGCTACAACTCCACTTTCAGGTTTTTTGCTGGTGAATAAGAGTCTCCTGGTCTTCCCTGCCTGAGCTGGTTTCCAACCATGATCATCAGAACTCAGTCTCCTGAGTAGGATTATAGGCTTGAGCCCCCCAGTGCCTAGCAGTTTCTGACTTCTTAACCTCCTCCATTGATGCTTGTTTCTTCTTTTCCACCTATCACTGGAATTCAACACCAATAAGTCTTAATCTGGTGGTGCAGTTCTTCCAGGTTTAATTGTCCTTTTCAAAATTATTTTGGCTATTCTGTTTTAACTTTCCATGGAAAGTTTGAAATTTTGAATATCTACAGAAACATTCCACTTGGATTTTGGCTGGAACTGCAGTTTGTCCTTAGATAAGTTTTGGAGAAAAGGATATAATTCTTTCAACCCATGAACACCGCAGCTCCTCTGTTGACATCTTTGGTTTCTTTACCAGCAGCATTCTGTGGTTTTACCATCCATAAACTATATATTTTGTGAGATATATTTATTTTCTTGGAGTTACTGTAAATGGTATTGTTTATCTGATTTTGTTTGTTTAGTTCCATTGCTGGCTTGTAGAAATACAGTTGATTCTTGTGTGTGGACCTGTGTCTTGTAACGCAACTTAAAGCAACACTCAGTGAAATTTGTAGCCCTAAATGCTTTCATTAGGACAAAGTCAGTCCTCACCAGTGAACTCAATTTCTTCTACGTTAAGAAACTAGAAAAGGAAGAGCAAATTCTAGTGAAAGGTCCAAAATAGCAGTAGCAGAAAAGAAGCCACTGGTATTAGAAAAGTAAGAGAAAATTCTAAACTGGTTACTGAGAAATTCAAGATTGACTGGTCAGAGGTGAACAGAGGTGAGATACCAACTTGTAAATCAGGAGACATTGGCATCACAGCCAATTGGTGCTACACAGGAGAGTGAGGCCAGAGGATCTAGAGTTGTAGGCTGGCCTAGACTGTGTAATGAGTTTGGGGCCAACTTAGGCCACATAATAGGACCCTGACACAAACAAAACGAGAAAACAATACAAAAATCCCAAAACGAAATGAGAATGTATTTGGCAATTTAAATAAATGGAAATAAGAATTTCTCAGTTTACTGAAGAAATAGAAGCCCTAGTTGGACTTTTAATTTCAGAAAACTATATTCTAGAGAGTTGAGTGGTGAATATTGCCACATTTTTGTGGGAAAAAAAAAAAACTTTTTTTTGCGGTTTCTTTAAGAAATCTGGAGGAAAGAATACTCCATTCCTCTTATGAAACAAACATTGCCCTGGCCACAAACCAAAGATATTTCAAGAAAGGCAGACCATTGGCCCTCATAAACCAAGCACCCTGGGGGAGTGGATGGGGAGACAGACTTCCTATGTATTCTTGGCTGTCTTTCTACCTCCAGCTTCTGCGTGTTAGGATTACAGGTATACACCAGCATTCCTGTCAATTGCTAACACAGTTTTAGCTATTGAAGCCCGACAAAATAGAGTTAGCATTCAAAAGTTAGTGTCATTCACTAATACAAGAGGAAAATGGGACTAAATTAGTAGGTACAGAAACTCAACAATTTGACAATTTGTTATTAGTAATTCATGATTAAAAGTGAATGTGTACTTTGAGGGGTTTTCCTCACTTTAATAAAGCACTTGTATAAAAAATAGAAGCACTTGGGCTGAGAATGTGGCTCAATGGCTTGCCTAGCATGCATGAGGCCCTAGGTTCGATCCCTCAGTACCATATGCAAACACAAAAAAAGATAAAATTAATTTTAAAAATAGGTAAGCCAGGGCCAGCGGCTCATTCCTGTAATCCTAGCAATTTAGGAGGCTGAAATCTGAGGCTTGCAGTTCAAAGCCAGCCAGGTAGTAAAGTCTATGAGACTCATGTCCAGTTAACTACCCGGAAACCGATGTGGTGCTGTGGCTCAAGTGATAGAGCCCTCGCCTTGAACTGAATTGCTCAGAGACAGCACCCAGGCCTAGAGTTCAAGCCCCATGACTGACAAAAAAAAAAAAGGAAAAATAGAAGCAAAATCCTGTAGCAACCAACAGTCCATGGGGAATGGCTATGTTCCTTCTCTGCCAGGCTCAGTGCACAGATGCCCACTCTTCTGAACAGGTAAGGTTGTAGCAAGAGCACTAAGAAAAAGATAAATGTATTAGGAAGGAAGAATTAAACTCTTCAGGGCTTAGGGATAGAGCTCAGTGGTGGATATAGAGTGGATATAAAGTATGTATATAAAGTGTGTATTTAGCATGCCAAAGGGTTTGAGTTCACTCGCCAGCACCAGCCAAGCCAAACCTGAGTTGACTTGTAGGCAAATACAATATCTACTGAAAAGTTATTAGACCTGAGTGAGTTTAGCGTGGTTGCAGAATGCAAGACATGTAAACTATTGTATTTCTCCATGTTAACTGTAAGCAGAAATAGAAATGATGCAAATGATTGTAACATCTATAATTACAAAAACATTAGGAATACATTTGACAAATGATCTAGAAGACCAGTGCAGAGCAAACTACAAAGCATTGCTGAGAAAAAGAAGACAAATGGGATATACTTAGTGTGTTCATGGACTGGAAACTATTAAAATGTTGGTATCTGCACCTCTAAATATTCTAAGTCCATTTCAACCCAGTGGTAGAGCTCTGTCCTTTCGCAAGAAATCTCAGGAACATTGCCCAGTTCAAGTCCCATAACTGACTCCCCTACACCAGAAAAAAGTAAACCTTTGTGCTTTTTCAGTTACTTACAGTTGGGTTTTGGTGGCTCATGCCTATACTCCTAACTACTCAGGAGGCTGAGATCTGAGGATGGTGGTTTCAGGCCAATCTGGGCAGGAGAGTGTGAGACTCATCCAATTACCCATCCAAAAAAGTCAGAAGTGGAGCTATGGCTCAAGTGGTACAGTACTAGCCTTGAGCAAAAATGTTCAGGGACAGTGCCCAGGACATGAATTCAAGAACCGCCCCCCCCCCAAACAAAAAGAAAACATATTCATCATCTTTCATTTTCATTCACCTTAGGGAGGGATGGTGTGAACAACACTCATATTCCCAGGAATGGACTGGGCCCTAGTCTTCACACTGGTCAGAGAAGATGAATGAGGTTCTCTTGCTTTAGCAAGATCTGTTCAGGAATGCCAACTCCCTGGCTGTGACCCACCCTCTGCCCTACCTGCCTCACTTCCTTTTGTCAAGGCCTAGTTTGTTGCTATGGGGTGAGGCTTTCCTGTCTCACTCAGGTGGACAAGGATGTACCCTCTTCCTGGCTCGCTCTAAGGTTCTAACTACCAAACCCATGTAGACAGACATCCTCTTCAATGACCAACTTCCATGTGGGCAACTACCAAACCCATGTAGACAAGACATCCTCTTCAATGACCAACTTCCATGTGGGCAAGACACAGGTTGTTTTAATCCGTAATGATGGGCCTGTGTGTCTATCTCTTTATCAGTCCAGCTTTCTCTGTATTTATCCTTTCTGCACTGAGGACACAGAGCCCCTGTACCATCTGTGCTTCCTCCATAGTCTGCTATAGGAAGGTTAGCTGTTATCCCTAAGCAGAATGGAGGGGTTTCCTCAGGCCTAACTCATGACGTCAGAGTTATCATCTGACAGATGACATGGGGAATTAACTTATGCTGACTTTGGAGCATGTAATATGGTCAGCTCTTCCTCTGAACTGACCCATACAAATTAGCTGAAGGTAAACAGTTGCTCCAGCCCAAGCATTTTAGTTTTCCTTTGTCATTCCCTTAACAAAAAAAGAGCTTCCTTTAAATGGTTATGGTAGTTTAGGGGGGTCTGTTCTATAGTCTCAGTTTCTTACATATAGTCTACCCAAGCCTTTGCTAATGATATTGAAGCAATATGTTCAAAGTTCTGCTTCCAGTACAAGATAGAACTTTCCTGGAGTGCTCGAATGATTGAATATGTGTTTGTGTGCTGATCCTGGGCGTGAACTCAAGGGATTGGGCACTTCCTGAACTTTTATGCTCACGGCTAGCACTCTACCACTTGAGCCACAGCTCCACTTCTGGCTTTTCATTGGTTTAATTGGAGGTAAGAGTCATCTGCTCAAAGCTGGCTTCCAACCATGACGCTCAAATCTCAGTTTCCTGAGTAGGCAGGATTTCAGGCAAGAGCCACTGGCACTTGGCTCAAACGGGTCTTCTTTTTTTTTTTTTTTTGTCGGTCGTGGGGCTTGAACTCTGGGCCTGGGCGCTGTCCCTCAGCTCTTCAGCTCAAGGCGAGCGCTCACCACTTGAGCTACAGCGCCACTTCCGGTTTTCTGGGGGTTTATTGGAGATAGGAGTCTCACGGTCTCTCCTGCCCGGGCTGGCTTTGAACCTCAATCCTCAGATCTCAGCCTCCTGAGTAGCTAGGATTACAGGCGTGAGCCACCAGCGCCCGGCAGGGTCTTCTTTTTTTTAACTGCTAGATAAGACTTCCTCTTAAGCTTAACCCCAGCCCTTTCATTTCATTTTTTTTCTTTTTTTTTTTTTGGGGGGGGGGTCCAGTCTTGGGGCCTGAACTCTGGGCCTGGGCGCTATCCCTCAGCTCTTCAGTTCAAGGCTAGCGCTCTACCACTTGAGCCACAGCGCCACTTCTGGCTTTTTTCTTTTTGCCTATGTGGTGCTGAGGAATCGAACCCAGGGCCTCATGCATGCAAGGCAAGCGCTCTACCACTGAGCCACCTTCCCAGCCCCTCATTTCATTTTTTTGAGATAGAGTTTTGGTGCCTTTGCACAAGTGGGCTTGAACTACAAATCTCCTCCACCTTTCAAGTAGCTGATATTATAGGCATGCACTAGAGTGTCCAGCTTGATGATGATTCTTACTCATTTACAAATTTTTATTACTTTTCTCTAAGTAGCTGTACAAAGGGGTTTTGATTCAACCTGTCAGTTTATATATGAGCAGAATGCATCTTGATAAATATCACCCATTCTATCATTTTCCTGTCAGTTTATATATGAGTACAGTGCATCTTTTTTGTTGCTGGTCATGTGCCTTGAACTCTGGGCCTGGCCACTGTCCCTCAGCTGTTCAGCTCTAGGTTAACACTCTACCACTTGAGCCACAGTGCCACTTCTAGTTTTCTGAGTGGTTTATTGAAGATAAGAGTCTCAGGGGAAGTGGCACTGTGGATCAAGTGGTAGAATGCTGCCCTGAGCTGAGGAGCTGAGGGACAGCGCCCAGGCCCAGAGTTCAAGCTCCTTGATCAATTAAAAAAACAAAATTGTTCTGTTCACCCATGGCTCACGCCTATCATCCTAGCTACTCAGGAGGCTGAGATCTGAGCATGGCAGTTCAAAGCCGGCCTAGGCAGGAAAGTTCTGAGACTCATCTCCAATAAACTACTAGAAAACTGGAAGTGGTGCTATACCTCAAGTGGTAGAGTGCTAGCCTTGAGCTGAAGAGCTGAGGGACAGCGCTCAGGCCCAGAGTTTAAGTCCCATGACCAACAAAAAAAAAAGTCTCATAGCTGGGTGCCGGTGGCTCACGCCTGTAATCTTAGCTACTCAGGAGGCTGAGATCTGAGGATCACGGTTCAAAGCCAGCCCGGGCAGGAAAGTCCGTGAAACTCTTATCTCCAATAAACCACCAGAAAACCGGAAGTGGTGCTGTAGCTCAAGTACTAGAGTGCTAGCCTTGAGCTGAAGAGCTGAGGGACAGGGCTCAGGCCCAGAGTTTAAGCCCCACGACTGACCAAAATAAATAAATAAATAAAAGTGTCATGGACTTTCCTGCCTGGGCTCACTTTGAACTGCGATTGTCAGATGTTTGCCTCTTAAGTAGCTAGTATTACAGGCGTGAGCCACCAGTGCCTGGCTGTACAATGCATCTTGATCAGTGTCACCCCTTCTATTATTTCCCCCTATCTCTCCCAAACTCACCCATCCCCTCAAATTACCTGGTACCATTTTCACACATGTGCATTGAATATTATGACTGCATTTGCCTCCACTGACCTTGTCCCTTACCTTTGGTCTCCTGATAACATTTATTTGTTTCCTGGTGATGAATAACCATGAGGTTTGAACCTCTAGGTGACACCAGTCCATGTAGAATCCAGATAAAGAGCTGCAATATACCACTGGCCACTAGGTGGAGGCCATTAAATTCTATTCCTGAGTACTATGCTCAAAATGACCAAAATAAAATGCCACTCATGTTCTGTTTGCCTCTTATTGACAGAAGGAAGTATTGCTCCATTATGGTCATGCAGGTGTATGTAATGGTTCTCAGATTTCATCCCAACAAAGCAAAAAAAAAAAAAAAAAACAAGCAAATTTGAAGTTAACACAGGCTGATGAAATTATGATACAGTTGAGGCTGATCCTTATGGGCAGAATAAGGAGCAAAAATATAGTTATTATTGATGTTTTGCCAAAGGTAAGGAAGTAAAAATTGGAGGATGGTGCTGGGCCTAGCTGGCTCACACCTGGAATCCTAGTAACTCAGGAGGCTGAGATCTGAGGATCTTGGTGTAATGCCAGCCTGTGCAGGCAAATATGAATCTCCAACTATTTGGAAAAAACTGGAAGTAGAGGTATGGCTGAAGTGGTAGAGCAAAAAAAGTTAAGCTAGAGCACAAGGTCCTGAGTTCAATCCCCCATATCAGGGTGGGAAAGAAAAAGCCAGTTGGGGCAGAAAAGTTCATGAGACTCTGACTCATGTGACTCTGTCACAGCAAGAAAGCTGTGTGAGAGGCTGATGCTCTGAGGTCAAGCTCTTTGGGAAAAATTATGATAGAAACTCTGAAGAGAGTAGGAATATATCTCAGAAAAAAGTCATCTTTTGAATGACTAGTGAAATTAGAGGGCACAAAAACATGAATGAATTCAAATAAAACTCAAATAGACAACAAAATAAGACAATGTGGGTCATGAAAGAAGAATTCGATCAAGTCATTCAAGTTCTGAGAAAAGACCAAATGAAAATTCTAGAAATGAAAATCTCAGTGTAAAAAAACAACAAGCTCTCAGTTGAAAAATGTCTTCAGGAGACTGAGTCAAATTGAAGGTAGAACATCAAGGCTTGAAGAGAGAAGGTGGTTGTATTTGGACATGCAGAAAAAATTAGAGAAAAAAGCTGACACACAAATGAAGCATGAAATACCTCTGGGACACCATTAGAAGCCCTAATGTATGAATTATGTGTATACAAGAAGGAGAAAAGTTACAAGACAAAGCCATAGAAAAATCAATTGTTCTTTTTAAATTCACTCTATTTCTGTGCCTCCTCTTACACTCTCAAAGACGGAAACAGAACCAAAAAAACCAGCAAAAAGAATAAAGAAAAAGTATTTCCATTTCCTGGAGTTCATTTTGAGAAATATTACTTTGTATGATCAGTTGCACATAGGCATTGTGCCTTTCTGTACCTCTCCTAACCATATCCTCCTCTGGTCTCACTGTGTGTGAAGACCTAAAGTCCTGTATCACTTATCAGGTCCCAGTATTTTATCCCTAGCTTTCACATATGAGGAAAAATGTTCCATTTATGTCTCTGAATTTGGCTTACCTCACTTAACATGATTTGTTCTAGTCCATCCATTTCCCTGCAAATGATTATAGTATTCTTTCAAATGGCTGTGTAAAATTCCATGTGTGGAGGTACCACATTTTTTGGATCTATTCATCTACTATAGGGCATCTGGGCTGTTTCTACAGCTTGGCTATTATGAATAGTGCAGCAATGACATGGATAGGAAAATGTCTTTAAGGTATCCTGGCTTGTGATGTTCTGAGTAGATAGCCAGGAATGGTATGGCTGGGTCATAGGGGAGATGTGTGTTTGTTGAACCTCCAGACTATTGTCCAGAGTAGTTGTACTAGTTTACATTTCCACCAACAGTGCAATAGGGTTTTTTCCCCCACATCCCTGCCAACATTTCTTGCTGTTTGAATTTACAATGTTGGCTAGTCTAAGTGGGGTGAGATGGAATCTCAGAGTTTTGATTTGTACTTCCTTAATGGGCAGGGATAATGAGCAATTTCCTCCTGTGTTTCTTTGCCATTCTTACTTCTTTTGAGAAATCTCCCCTTAGCTCCTTTGTGCCTTTGGCAATTTGTTTATTAGCTTTGGGAGGGATTCGTTTCTTGAGCTCCTTGCATACTGGATATTAGGTCTGTGTCTGATGTACTGCTGGTAAAGATCTTCTCCCAGTCTGTTGTCTGTCGTTCTAGTTTAGAAACTGTCCTTTGCTGTGCAGAAACTTTATTTTGTTGTAATACTATTTGTCAAGTCTCTCTCCTATCTGCTGTGCCTGTGGGACTCTTTCCAACAAGTTTCTGCCTATGTTTATGAGTTGTATTTCTCCTACTCACTCTTGCAAGATTCAAAATTTCAGGTCTGATGGTGAGGTCTATGATCCACTTTGAATTGGTATTTGTGTGTGGTATGTACCTGAGCTTTCTCTCTGGGCAGTTTTTATTTCTTTCTATATTAATGGTACATAGATGCTTGGTTTAGAAATCTATCTGGATCCAATAGCATGGAAGTGTCATTAACAGCTCAGGGCCTGACTCAAATATGAAATTGTGATATTTGAACCTGGAGTTCATGGTGTTATAAACACACTTCCCAAGCACAATTGAAGACATAAAAATGAAGAATTATCTCAGCAAGGTAAATTTACTTCTGTGCACAAGTTTGAACCATTAGCCAAAATCTGGCGAGCAAGCCAAAGAGCAGGCAGGCTGCTTCCTATTTATCCCAATTCAGCAGGCCCCACCCATCTGCTCGGATTGCCAGAGCTCTGCTTGTGACTGGCTAGTTTGAAGAGGGCAAGATGTATTTATACAAAGTGACCATTAAAAGGTTTTGAAATAAGATTAGTACACAAGTCATTTCAAAACATAGCCACATCCTCTGCTATTTCTTGACCAATTTGAAGTGTGTCTTCTGAGATGTATCTTAATTCCATTTTGAAATAACCTACATTTTAAAAAAATCCTTCCTTATCCCAAAGCAGTTTCTTTTTGCCTTTGTTTACTTGCTAATATTGTCTAAGCAGAATATAGCAGAATAATCAACAAGAGCCAAGCTGTCAGGCCAAAATATGAACTTCTTTCCTCCTTCTCCTCCTCCTCCTCCTCCTCCTCCTCCTCCTCCTCCTCCTCCTCCTCCTCCTCCTCCTCCTCCTCCTCCTCCTCCTCCTCCTCCTCCTCCTCCTCCTCCTCCTCTTCCTCCTCCTGTTCCTCCTCCTCCTCCTCTTCCTCCTCCTCCTCCTTCTTCTTCTTCCTCTCCTTCTTCCTCCTCCTCCTCCTCCTCCTCCTCCTCCTCCTCCTCCTCCTCCTCCTCCTCCTCCTCCTCCTCCTCCTCCTCCTCCTCCTCCTCCTCCTCCTCCTTTTTGCTGGTCCAGGGGTTTGAACTTAGGGCTTAGACACTGACCCTCTGAGTCTCTTTGTACTCAAGGCTACGACTCTATCACTTTGAGCAACAGCATCACTTCCAGATTTTTTGGAGTAATTTATTGGAGATAATAATCCCACAGACTTTCCTGCCTCAGCTAGCTTCGAACTGTGATCCTCAGATCTCAGCCTCCTGAGTAGCTAGAATTACAGGTGTGAGCCACTGCCACCCAGCTAGCATGAACTTTTAAGCAGCTCACACTGATAGAAAAGATGTCTTTTCTCACAATTATAATTGTGACCCTGGTGACATATCCTGAAAAATAATGGTGCACTATTTGTAGCTCTATGCAAGGACAACTTCCACAAAGGAAATGCTCCCCTCCCCCCCTTTTTTTTGGTCCCAGTTCCAGGGCTAGAACTCAGGGCTTTGATTTTTGTCCCTGAGCTTCTTTTGCTCAAGGCTAACACTTGACCACTTGAGCCACAGCTCCACTTCCTGCTTTTTTGGTAGCTTATTGGATTGAACAGACTTTCCTGCCAAGGCTGGCTTTGAATCCTGATCTTCAGATTTCAGCCTCCTGAGTAGCTAGGATTATCGGCGTGAGTCCTCAGCACCCAGCCTGCCTCTTTGATTACTTGGATTAATGTTGCTTTTAAAAGGAATCACCCCTTCTCGTCACTCTTTTTCAGCCTAAAGATCCATAGTTAGAATCATATTTATGTTCCTCTTCATCTTCTAGCGTTTCCTCCTGCTAAATTATTTCTTTTCATTTTTATCATTCTTTCTCCTTCACTTCCTATTCTTGTTCCTTTCCTCTTGGCTTCAAATGTCATAGGCTTCCTTCCCATTCTGTTTCTGTTAGATTAATGGTTGGGGAAAATGCAGCACCACACTCCTTATCCGTGGAGCAGGATTTCCTCACACAATGGAACTTTTTTCTGTAAGGTGCTTTACATTTTGCACAAAACTACCAACTTTTTTTGGATGAGCTCTTATTTCACTTGGTTCACCTAATTCATTCATGCATCTTTAAACTGATTTTCTTTGGCATTTATTAGGTTTTTAAGTATTTCCTTCCACTTCTGAGCATGTGACTGATAGGGCAATGGATTCAGCAATGTCTGTGAGTGAATACTAGGAAGTGGTTGAGCCTTATGTTAATAGTTGCCAAGAAAGATATGCCATGGCATAAATAAAAGAATCTTTTCTTCCTGGGTGCTGGTGGCTCATGCCTGTAATCCTAGCTACTTAAGAGGCTGAGGTCTGAGGATCCAGCCCTGGCAGCAAAGTCTACGAGACTCTTAGCTCCAGTTAGCCACCAGAAAGCCAGAAGTGGTACTGTGGCTCAAAGTGGTAGAGTGCTAGCCTTGAGAAAAAGAGCTCAGGGACAGTGCCCAGGCCCTGCGTTCAAGCCCCATGACTGGCAAAAAGAAAAAAAAAAGAATCTTTTCTCAATCAGTACAATGAAACTCTGGCCAGTGTGAAAGTGATGAGAGTGAATTTCCTTTCTCCTTTTATGCTTTCTAGCACAACTAACAGGAAAATCAGAGGCTGACATTGTCGTTGATAATGTCAAAGCAGTTGGTGCATGTACTCTTTAAAAATTATATAGTGTGAATAGTTTTATGGAATGTAATGTCTTTTCCTTTAAGAAAGTCTTCCAAAAACTATGTAAAGTGAATTAAGTCAGGTGTAGAGAGGAAAAGGACATATCTTCTCTCTCACTTGTGGAAGTTAAATCTAATTTGTGAATATATATGTAAACACATATTAGCTCATATGCACATGTACACAAACACATTAACTAAAGTTTGTTATATGCAGGCAAGAATTCCAAATGGCATAACTCCTTTCAACAACGAACTCATAGTCTAAACAATGATGACAAGGAACTGGAGGTGTCAGGGAGTGAAGTCAAGGGAAGAATTAGATGAATGAAGGAGGGAGAAAGCAGTCGCCATGTTCAATGTACACCTGTGCAAATGGAACCAGGAAAATTGAGGGGATGGGTGGTGTTGGGAGAGAGGGGAGGAAATGATGGAAGTAGTGAGACTGGTCATGATACATTATAGTCATCAATTGCCAGGTTGAATTGAAATTCCTTTGTACAACTACATAATATTATTATTAATAATAATTACAATAAAGCCCTCCACGTCCCAATTCCTTTACTTTGGAAACACTCAGCAAATGATGGAAAAAGACAAGAAATATTGAGAAGGCTTTCCAATTCCTATTTCTCACAATGTATACACCACACACACACACACACACACACACACACACACACACACACACACACACACACACACACACACACACACACACACACACACACAGAGGAGACCGATTCAAAGGCAAAACTTAGCAGGTACTCAAGAAGTCCACATTTGTTACAGTGATCAACAAAGACAAATACTATAATTTAAAAAAAAGAAAGGAAAATTCTAGCTCTTAAGAGTCACTTTGGTAGAGTCCAAAAAATCATTTGAATATTATTCTATTGACATAATTTAACATTCAGATTTCCATACAGGTATACAGGAAACTCTTTTAGTTTGGCACCCAAACATAAGTAGAGTAGGTTCCTGTTTGAGAACTATGGGAGACAGATTGTTTAAAACAAAAGTGAAAGCCTGGTGCTGGTGGCTCATCCTGTAAGTTCTAGCAGCTCTGGAAACTGAGAATGGAAAGAACCAGCCCACGCAGATAAGTTCATGTATCCAACAAAGAAACAGTGCTATCAGAGTGGCTTAAGTGGTAAAGCACCAGCGTAGTAAGTGCCAAGCCTGTCTTCAAACTCTAGTACTCTTGAAACAAACTGCACTAATTGTACAAATAATCTGATTATTTACTGATTTATTATTTAAAGTTCCAGTATTCTATTTAAAGCAATCTACTGTAGGAAACTTAGAAATATGTCAACACCATAATTACAAATGGAATATCACCTGCAGCTGGAGAAAATGAGATGTTTTTAAGATTAAAAGTTGTTCTGTTTTTTTTTTTTTGGGGGGGGTCCAGTTGTGGGGCCTGAACTCTGGGCTTGGGCACTGTCCCTCAGCTCTTTAGCTCAAGGCTAGCACTCTACCACTTGAGCCACAGAGCCACTTCTGGCTTTTTTCTTTTTGCTTATGTGGTGCTGAGGAATCGAATCCAGGGCCTCATTCATGCAAGGCAAGCGCTCTACCACTGAGCCACCTTCCCAGCCCCTAAAAGTTGTTCTGGAGGGAAAATTGGAAGAGAATGAGGGAAGGGGTGACATTGTCCAAAAAAAAAATGTACTCTAAATGTACTGTGACTTATGTCACTGTAATCACTCTATATATTACATTTGTAATAACAATAAAATTTTAAACTAGATTTGAACAATTATGGTGTGGAGCTCCAGAGTGCTGAATCAAGTTGGAGGTCCCCTGAAGGAGATAGCTCACTTTTAAGGCTTTAGATTTAGCAAGTAAAAATGGTAAAGCAATGTTAGTTGAGCACAAATTTTAGCAGCTCTGTGATGAAAGAGTGGAATCAGAGGAGTTGAGTGTGGGATTCTCAGCATTACCTGGTGGGATTCTCAGCATTACCTGCAGCATCTTTCCTGGATACAAGACTTAAAAATAAGTCAGCTTAGGAAACCCTGAATCAGTTTTACCTTTTGGGGAAAGAATCCAGATAGACCAGCACTACTCGGCATAAATAACTCAGGAGCAATAACACTTGAGTAGATAATCTGATTTTGTTTTTAGAAGAACTTGCTGGATACTTGTTATTGAAACTAAAGAAAGCCAACAATATAAAAACCAATAGGAAGAGTGGTTTTAGGTTTAACTACTTGATGTGGTAGTGACAGCCAAGCAAGAGGGTTACTCTCCCTTGAAGTCACTCCACTTGAATGAAAGCATACATGAGCTGGGAAGGGGGATTAATGAGGGAGAAGGATGGAAGGGCTGACATTGACAAAGATGCATTGGCCTCATACTGTGACTTAGGGAATTACAACCTCTTTGTAAAACTACTTAATAATAAAAATTTTAAAATGAATATATGTATATAAATTAGATGAAATCTTTGCCAGAGAAACAAAACCTGAGTTTATCAATTCATGATAAACTCTAGTATTCTTGCCTTTAAAAAATATATAATGTAGCGAAACATTGGTGGCTCATGTCTATAATCCTAGCTCCCTCCTCTATCTATTTTTACTCTCTCTCTCTCTCTCTCTCTATATATATATATATAAATATATATACATATATATATTTATATATATATATATATATATGGAACTGAAGATGGCTCCTATTTCCTACCTTTCTCTATATAGCTTAACTCTTTTTGGTGCTTTAAAGCCATTATCTCCCATCCTTAATCATCCCTAACAACTTCCTCTTCTAACTTGAAAATGTAGTCTTTCTTTAACCTGATTTTCCTCACTTACTCAATCACTCAGAAGAACCATAGAGCCAGGTGCTGGTGGCTCACGCCTCTAATCATAGCTACTCAGAAGATTGAGATCTGGTGATAGTAGTTCAAACACATCCCAGGCAGGAAGCCCCTGAGACTCTTATCTCCAATAAAGTACTCAGAAAAAGCTGGCAGTGGCACTGTGACTCAAGTGGCAGAAGCCTAGTTCAACCTTGAACACAAAGAGGCTCAGGGACATTGCATAGGCCAGAGTTCAAGCCCCAGGACCAGCGAGAGAGAGACAGACAGACAGATAGACAGAGAATGTGACAGCTTATCCTACAATCTATTTGAGATATATTTAGTTAAAATTAAGAAAAACAATTTAAAAAATAGGTTCCTTTTCTGAATAGGAATCTTGCCAAAGGGCAGTTAGATGGAGTAAAAGGGCAAGATAGTAGAAGAGAAGCACATAGACTGACATGCTTTCTAGGGGGCAGTGTTGAGTCTTGGCCTTGCACAGTGGCACTGGTGGTGTCCATTGCTTGTTACCTTTGCCATCATGAACACCCCTGTCTGCAGAAAGAGAAAGTAGCATCACATTGCAGAACCATTCCTGACAAAGATTTACCTTTCTGTTGCCTGATGATCAGGTGTCCATAGGTCACAAGGTTTTGCCCCAGAAAGGCATTATTGACAACACAAAAGTTCACTTCATAATCAAAGCACCATCAGTGAAAGACCAAACACCATAGGATAATAATAGACAAATGGAAAGTGCAGCGCAAGTAATTTATTGAAGTTTTCCAATTTTCAAAGCTTTATAGTTTGTTTCATGATTGTAGCCCTGAATGATGCCAGGAACAATGAATTCCTAGTTAGGAAAACATTTCACGCCAGCGTTTACCTGAAAACAAACAAAAAGAAAGGGAAAAAATGTGAGATCAGACATAAAGATTCTATAGCAAAGATACTAACAAAAATACATAATCCTAGAGTTTTGTCATACAACAACACTTTGGATGGCAGAAGTCACAAAAATCAGAGTATCTTGGGAAAACTCCTGAGGAGTTCAACAGATAACATCACAAACAATGCACAGGAGAGAGCATCCTTTGGGAAACCACACAAATCCCAGGAGGGCTGACTCAATAATCCTACAAAATGAACAGTGAGGGAAGGCCCCGGTAAGGGAGGGATGGGTGAGAGTATTGAAAGGCGTGACATTGATCAAGCTACATTGTATATTCCTAAACGGCTTTGCTAAATGGCCACTCCTTTGTAAGACCACTAAAGATAACTTGAAAGGTGAAATAATTTTTAATAAAGAATGAGACTGAGGCGTTCTTGGAACTGGAAAGGGGAGGAGCAAAAGAAAAGAACTGCTCTGTGTCCTGCTATGTCCTAGCTGTGAAAAACACTTTCCTCTCTCATGGGAGAGCCAGCATAGAGAGCTAGCCAGGGATGAGGGGGATTCAGAGGACCAGCCCTCTTTGTAGTGGAGGGAATTCCAAGGAGGGAATTGTCAGTCAGGGAAGTGGGCAGAGAATCCAACCCCACGCAGGCAGTGGCTAGCTCCTGTTCTGGCTCTCCCATCTGTTTCTGTTCTTATTCTTCACATTCTGCACAAAATTCTACTGTCCTCAGGAAAGCTACAAGGCAGAGGTAGCAGGACTCAGCCCTGAAAGGTCCCTTCCAGGTGCCAAATTTGTCTTTCTCAGGACATCATAGAGAACATGGCATCTAGGGATGTGCCCTGGGAAGGACAGGTCTACCATAGGGGCTGTGGGTAGCTGGGTTTCAATCAGCAGTTTAATTCAGCTTCCTCCTTGTAGGTCCAGATCAATTTCCCATAGGTGACCAGAAAATCAAGTGGCCTCTCTTCTGTGTGCACACAGGAAATGACAGGCCAACCTCTTTCCCCTGTCCTTGGCTGATTAAACCTCAATGTATAAAGGAGAAAGGAATTACCAGTGCAGATGCCATTAGTGTTCTATCGTAAAAGGGAATTTTATCTATGCATTTCTTCACTTTCAGTAAGGCTTCTGCAGATCCTCTAGGTGAATTGTATTCATCAAGTCGCTGCTTCAGTTTTATTTTGGTACGAATAAGCAAACTGATAAGTTCACGGAGAACATCTGGGCAGAAATCGGCATGCACTGCGGCGTGAGAGTAGAAAGATAATGTTGTTTAGAAAGTCCAAGATTTTCCCACTTACACAGACTTGAGACTAGAAACTGGGAAGAACCACCAGGGCTTTCTGCTCCTGTCTAAAGAGAGGGTCAGGTCGACACTCCAGGCTGGCTTCCCAAAGCTCTCACGGGAACAGGAAAACAAGGATTTTATGATCTCATTTTGACTTTGCTTAAAAAATTCATTCTGAAGGCTTCTCTAGGTGGCTTAAATTCCCTTTACTATGTTGGGGAAAATTATTTATTTCCACTAATGGAGCTGCACATGATTAGTTTTGGATAGTAGATCAGGGGAATTTTAAATGTGACAATTTTAAAATGAATCATAGAGTCATACTCTTACAAAAAAAAAAAAAAAACTACCACAAGACCTTGAGGAAGTAAATTGTTAAATTAGGGAATGTTGAGGTTTAAAATTTGGATATTTTTCGTGCCATTACTGGGAATTGAACTCAGAGCCTGGGGACTTTCCTTAGGTGCTTTTCTCTAGGTTAGCAATCTACCACTTGAGGCACAGACCAAATCTGGGTTTTCTGGGGGTTAATTGGAGGTTGGAGTCTCACAGACTTCTGGCTGCAGTGGCTTTGAACCATGATTCTCAGAGCTTGGCTTTCTAAGCAGCTAGGATTACAAACAGTCATGAGCTATTGGCTCCTGGCTCCTTGACAATTTGGGTGTTTCATCAAGTTAAGTTATACATTTTTTTGTTTGTTGCTCACACTATTAATGTCATCAAATAAATCATTACCTAAATCAAAAAACAATGATATATAAAAAAATAGCCGGGCGCTGGTGGCTCACACCTGTAATCCTAGCTACTCAGGAGGCTGAGATCTGAGGATCGCGGTTCAAAGCCAGCCCGGGCAAGAAAGACCGTGAGACTCCTATCTCCAATAAACCACCAGAAAACCGGAAGTGGCGCTGTAGCTCAAGTGGTAGAGCGCTCGCCTTGAGCTGAAGAGCTGAGGGACAGCGCCCAGGCCCAGAGTTCAAGCCCCACAACCGACAAAAACAAAAAACAAAAAACAAAAAAACAATGATATATAAAAATTAATTCATAATCTAGTCTATGTTCTTAGTTGTAGAGTGGCCTGAAAAGCTAAAATTAGGAATAATATTTTAACAAAAACCAGAGCTTCTTCACAAAATTGGGACATTCTATTACCTTCTATAGATGCCTAGATCATTAATGAGAATGAGAGGAGGAAAATGAATTTATTTGGTTCTTTCTCAAATTGTGGTTACATGAAGAAGAACCATTTTTCAAACCCTGGATTTCCAGATGTCCATGAGACATCTTCTGGTTTTCTTCTTTTACTCAGGTCTGACCACAAACACTTAGACCTCAAGCCTTATCTTAATTGGTATTACAGGTTTTCACCACCAGATCAAGCTCCAAGGTCTGGCATTCACAGGGCCAAAGGTTGATTTAACAGTCTTCTGTAGGGATCCTGACCAAATAACATCATGCAATGGGAAGTATTAGGACAGGGTAAGGCCAGGGACATCTGGGAGAGCAGGAGGGAGAATCCAGAAGTCAAATGAAAAGTAAAAGCCAGTGACACTTGGTTCCTTCCTCATGGTGGGAATGACAGACCACGTATAGTTGAAAGAGTGGCTAGAATTAAATCTGGAATAAATGAAAATCTTTGTAATAATGATTGTACCACTTTTCCTTCCATTGCTATTAGGATTCCCAGAATGCAGGCAGGGCTGTGCTAAATCTCAGAATGTATTGAAGTAGTTTTATTCAGAGATTCAGAGACAGTGGATCTTTTGGGCTGTGGGCCTTCTAGCTACATGGGAAGAATTGAAATTTAGGAGTTCAAAATCTATAGAACCCTGTATTGACACTCTGTTGAACAAAAACGATTGATAATGCCATGCTCATGAACAATCCATGAGGCTTTTCATGCATTCATCTCCCACCCTCATCCGATGTGTCTGTGGCTGTAGCTGTGAGTACTAATAAGGAGAAACTCAGAGAACATGCACATTTGTCCCAAATGTAAAACAGATGGGAAGTGGATAGAGCCTAGACTCCCATTCCATCCACTACTTCTGAAATACAGGTCACAGTCTTGAAGGAGTGACACACTGAATCATCCCTAAAATTTGCTTAAAGATCCTAGTATTAAAGAAATAAAAGACATTATGCTTGGACGGGAGGCCGCCTTAAGAAAGTCAGGAAAATAAAATGGAAAATATTGAAAGTTCCCTTAACTCAACCCCCACCACAAATAAATTATATCTAATGTTGAGAGATGGAACTTACCAGAGCTGGTGCTGGACGGGCTATAAATAACACTTACCTTCGTAGCAGCAGAGGGCCAAAGTGACCAGCAGGAGGAACACCAACAGCCTCATGCTACTTAATTTGCTTTCAGCTATCAGCTTTAGCAAATGCGGAGAGAGAAATTTGGTCTTGAGCTCTCTGTCTTGTGGTGTACATGGAGTTCAAGGTTATTTATACCTAGTGAGCCTCACTGAACCTCCATGTAGAAGCATGTGTCAGGTCCCATGGCTTTGCTGGCACCCCTCCGTCCACAAGGAAGTCAGAACCCATCACTTAGTGGGAATAGCACTCTCTTCCTCCATCCTGTTTGGACCAAAGCCCAGGAAATCAAGCTCACAGGAGCTTTGCCATGTTCACCAGGCCACCATTTATGTTCCCTACTAACAGATTCCACAAAAGTCTCCTTGCTCTTAAGATTTTTATAATAATCTCTGTTTCTGTCTCAGTCTATGTGCACAGGGAGAAATGGACAAGAAGAAGACAAATCCCCAGCACACAAGTGCCGGAGCCTGGCGGCAATGAAAGGGAATCCTGTTTTAGGGGGCGAGAATGAGGGGGAAAAAAAAGACACGAGACAAAAGATGGGGTCAGGAGGTCTGCAGCTCAAGACTGCAGCACCGTTTATTTTTAACTTTCCCTAATATATACTGTTAGAAGTCAAGAAGTAGCATAAGGTTACTATAGTCCAGAAAAACAAGGAAAATTTCAGTAAAAACAGAGTGCAGTAAAAACAAGACAAGGTCAACTGGTTGACAGTAAAACAAACTCTGCAGACATAGCAAAGCAATCCCAGGCACCTGGTGTCTTTCAAGTAAGCCAGTTCCTTGTACATGCCTTCAAGCGATCACAGGGGTCAAGATGACCTTTGAGCTTTACTGTTGGCTCCCAACACACAAGAAAGTGGGGAGCACTTTAGTTGCAAGGGAGATTGTTTATAAGCTGACCGAATTTGGACTCCTCAACTGACATTTGTGACAGCAGTCAAGATGTGCTTCATTGCACATTCCTACACAGAAAGCAACCATCACTTACTTACATCTACTAACACCACCTCCTCACCATCCATGTACCCGAAAAGTTTCTTTGTTTACTTTTCTTTTTTTTTTTTGCTGGTGTTGAAGTTGATTCTTGGCCTAGGTGCTGTCTCTGAGCTCCTTTTATGCTAGGCTAGCACTGTACCTATTGAGCCACATCATCATTTCCGGCTTTTTCTGTGATTTAATTGTAGATAAGAGTGTCAACAGATTTTTTTTCCTGCCTGGGCTAGCTTCAAACCAGGATCCTCAGATATCAGCTCCTGAGAAGCTAGGATTACAGGCATGAGCCAGCACTGCCCCTCATGAAAACATTTTTTGGAAATCTGTTTTACGTGTCTCAGCTCATCTCAATCAATAGACAGATTATTGCTTATTTTTAATTGATTAATTGACATCTTTGAAGAGCTTTACGTTTTCAGTCCAGTAAAATTATTGTCAGGGAGTGAAATCTACTACAAGGAGAGAAAGTAAGAAGCTCTGGAAAGTAGAAATGGCAATAATGCATATTTCTCTCTGGAGAAACAGAAATAACAAGAGATATTTCAATAATTCACCAACCCATTCCCTTCCCAATGCATCATAAACCAACTGGAAGGCCTTTGCGTTCTCAAAAGTGGAAGCAACCCTACTGACCTTCACTAGGTAAATAGATACACTTTGGTGCACCTAGGAATTAAGGTTTTATTGCCAATAAAAAGATTGTAAACAAGTGAAAACAAGCAAATATCAAAAGCTATTGTGTTATCATAGTAATATATTTAAGAAATACAAAATGATGGAGACAGGAAAATGACAAGTGGGGACCAGGGTTCTGGGAAGAATTGGAAAATTAGAGCCCCGAGGATTTGGGGACATGAGGTAATTCTGTGTGACACGTCATGAATGCACATCTTTCTACATATGTCCAAGCTATAAAATACGGAAGATCAAATGAGTTTTACAGGTGAAATCTTGACCTGTGTGGCATCTACATATTATTATGTGTGTGCTCTTGCTATAAGAAAATAGTGCACTGATGCAAGCTGTTCATGATAAGGGATGTAGTCGTGTGTGGCTGTTCTGAAATCCAGCAGAAAGCTTTGTTCCAGTACTTCAGAATGTTGTGAATATAACATTTCCCTTGTAAACACATCGACATCTTAAATTGCCTGGACTAATAATTAAAAATAAAGTGAAAAGGTCATATCCAAAGGAATTTTAAAAACATAAGAGGGTGAAGGAGGTTGAATATTGTCAAAACAGAGGATCTACAACTATGAGAACAGAATAAGGAAAACTGTTGAAATGGTTGATGAAAGCAGGTGGAGTGAGAAACATTTGAGTTTCAATGGAGAAACTATATATGCTTGTGGGAAAGTAATAATTAAAGCCCCCAAGCCTTGTATGATGAATATCAGCTAATTAGTAAATCAATCCATCATGGATTCTTGATCAACCACCACTTATACATAAATAATTGATTGACCACATCAATGCACAGGGAAAAGCTCAAGACAGCCTTACTATAGCAATGCCTTTCTTAACACGTCCCTATTACAGCTCATGCCGGTGGCTCCTGCCTGCAATCCTGGCTACAAAGGAGGCAGAATTGTGAGGTTTGTGGTTCAAAGCCAGGCCCTGGCAGAAAAGTCCTTGAGTCCAAATATCTGCCCAAATAAGGGGGAAATAGAGCTGTGGCTCAAATGGTACAGCACTGGCTTCCCAGGTTCAAGCTAACCTCTGGCAGTCTCTACTCTAGCATCCTTAGCAGTCTGCTTTACCTGACAGCCTCAGTTTCCTCTTCTGTTCAGTAAAGGTGATGCTAAGGGGAGATGTAAGGGGAGGGTAAGGTGATGGTAAGGAATGGAGGGAGGAAGGGTGGATGTTGTCATGGTGTTCCAGTATCCTAAGTAACAAATGAACTATGCAACTTGTGGGCCTGGGCAGAGGGGAAAATGGGGGAAAGCAAAGGCAGGGGTGATACTGACTTAAGATTCATTGCACTCATTACCAGACTTATGGAATTGTCACCCCTTTGTATAACTCCTTCACAAGAATAATAAAGACAAAGCTAATACATGAAATGCAAACTAATAAGTGATGATAACCCTGTGCCATGGGATTTGTCAGGGGATACAATGATCTCAATAAAATCAGCATCTGACTGTAAAGGTCAGTGCTGATGGTTGTGTAACCAAAAGAAAATACAAATGAATCAAGTGAAATGAATAATTTTTTCCCAAACAAAATGGCAAACGCACTCTCCTTTGCCAACAAGGAAGTTTTCTTTGCTCTAAAGGTAAACAGAAGACTGCAAAATCTCCTGTTCAAACACTGCGGCAGGATGTCCTCCAGCTCTCTGACCAGGAATGGTTTTCTGTGATTTTTTTTGGTTGGCTGGTTGATTTTTGAGTGGATTTTTTAAATTAGTAATTTATAGGGTTTGCTGTGGTGGTGGTGGTGGTGGTGGTTCTTGTTGTTGTTCTTGTTTTGCCAGTCCTGAGGCTAGACCTCAGGGCCTGGGCACTGTCCCTGAGCTTCTTTTGCTCAAGGCTAGCACTCTATCCCTTGAAATACAGCACTACTTCCAGTTTTTTCTGTGTATGTGGTACTGAGGAATTGAATCCAGGGCTTTATGTATACTAGGCAAGCACTCTACCACTAAGCCACATTCCCAGCCCAGTTAGTGGGTTTTAACTCAAGGTCTCCTGTTTACTCAACTTCCTTGCTTGGCTGGGGTCTACCTTCTGAGTCTTGCCTTCAGAGTGGCTTTTGCTGGTTATTTTGAAAATGAAATCTGTTGGGCTTTTCTTCTCTGGCTAGTCTCAAGTCATGACTTGCAGGTCTTCTGCAAGGATTGAAAGTGTCAGTCACTTGTGCCTGGCTTCATTCTCACTCTGCCCTACAGTTGATAACAGAATCCATCAGTTTCCTGTTATTTCTACTCTTGTAATGACTACATTGTGTTCTGTCTCTGATCCTGGGGACATGATTGTTTTGATAAGGGAGGATAATTTTCCAGCAGACAAGAAGGTAGAGAGGATTTTGGAAATGGGAGAGCAGGTGCATAAGTAACTCACTATGCACTTACCCCACAAGATTGTATGACAGCCTGGGCATAAAGGTGCTAGAGACTCCATCTCCAACAATAAAGCCATGGCCCAGACTTGAGCAAGTAAGACAAGGAAGAGTATTAGATGCTGAGTTCAATCCCTTGAAGCAGTAGAACACACACACACACACACACACACACACACACACACACACACACACACACACACACACACACACACACACACACACCAAAAAACAAATAAAAAGACAAAAAGAAATTAGATTAACTGAAGTGTCACAATTAACTCTTCAGAATGAATTCCAGAAATTCACAATTTACACTTGGTCAAGTGGCTGCTATATTTAGCTAATTGGCTGAAAAACAATCGAATGCCAGGGCAAATCCTTAACATTACTGAATACCAAATCAGTTCAATAAAATAAATCATTTTCCAATAGCCAATGCATAGCAGTAGATAGCACCTAAAGAAAAGCATTGCTAACAACAGCAACAGCAGCATCACAGAGTTCAAATTGACTTGCATGAAAACTCACATACATGAAGTTGGAAAAACGCAGCTTTCCCTCTGGACATGGCAGGATATCATGGGGGTGCACGCCTTGCTCCTTGTGGAATTATTGGAACAATGTTAAAGGTCAAATTCTCTCAATGTAGCATCCACCAGAATTCTGGTGGGGTTGGTGTATGCTTTGTTTTAATTTCTTTTCTTTTTTTTGGGGGGGGGGGTCCGGTCATGGGGCCTGAACCCTGGGACTGGGCGCTGTCCCTCAGCTCTTCAGCTCAAGGCTAGCGCTCTACCACTTGAGGCACAGCGCCACTTCCGGCTTTTTTCTTTTTGCTTATGTGGTGCTGAGAAATCAAACCCAGGGCCTCATGCATGCAAGGCAAGCGCTCTACCACTGAGCCACCCTTTGTTTTAATTTCTAAACTACAGTTTAGATCTTTCTGAGAAATGGACAATGGGTTGATCTGTGGGTAGACAACCTGGGTTCAAGCTCTTCTGTGGCATTATGCATTGACAGGATCCTCAGCAGATTGCTCCAGCTCGCTGATTCCCCCATCTCTATAATAAATATATTAAGAATACAGCGTACCTCATCGGATTCCCAAAGAGACAGAAGAAGCAATGCAGGGCTGGGCACCCCTGGTTCATGCTTGTTGAAAGGATCCTTCGGGACCTTCCCAGAGGACCATGCAGAGGCAGGCAGCACAGGAGAGACATAAGGTTTATTAAAGGGGCCATATCTCCCGGGAGAGGGAGCACATGGCACCTGCCCCCATCCAAGATGAGGGGGAAGTGAGGGCAGAAGGGAGGTAAGGCGCATGCACTGGTGGGTCTGGGTGGGGAGAGGGAGTGGTCAGCAGTAGGGTGCGAACTCCAGGACAGGGAGGAGCTCAGGTCTGGGTGGAGCTGAGGACCCAAGGTGGGAATATAACTAACACTTGTAATCCTAGCTACTCAGGGGGTTGAGATCTAAGGATCTCACTTCAAAGCCAGCCTGGGCAGGAAAGTCTGTGAGACTCTTATCTCCAAGTAACCACCACAAAAGCTGAAAGTAGAGCTGGGGCTCAAGCGGTAGAGTGCTAGCCTTGTATAAAAGAGTTCAGGGACAGCAAGCTGGAACTGTTTCAAGCCCTAGGCTCAGAAAAAAATATTAATAATGAAATATCATGGGCTCAGAGTTTGGTAGTAAATGTTACTGGTCATAATCATGTAACAAAACCAGAAAATTAGAAATAAGTCCAGCATAATGAACCGATCACCTCCTGCCCAAAGCAAGCAAATTGAAGCTCACCTGTCAAGAACGGGTATTCATGTACCCTAAACGTTAACAAAATGTGCTTGGCTTCCCATCCAATGCACTTTTGGTGTCAAGCTGAGTTAGTTACATTTCACCTCTTGAATGTTTTCTTTTGTAGTCAATTTTAGAGGTGTATGATTATAGATTATTCCGTTCATTTTTTTGTGCTTAGCAGCACTGGAGTTTGAACTCAGGGCCCCCTGCCTGCTAGGCAGCACTGTAACACTGGAGCAATGTCTCTGTGCTTTTAGGAAGGACCTTTCATCTTTGCCTCTGTTAGTCTCTGTGATCCTACTCAATATGGCCTCCAGCACAGCTAAGATGATGGGCAGGAGCCGCCATGCTGTCCTCTGCTAGGATTTCAGTTCTGAATCATGGAAGTAAAGTCCTGTGGGTGGTGGGTTGGGAGTGGATATTTACCCCCAAGTAGATGGAGTGTGGGCCATGCTGTGCACACAGTACAGCTGGCCCCATAGTCCTTTTGGTGGAGGGAATACAGCAGGGATTCTCTGGCTTGGTCCTGGGGCTGGGGAACATGGTGCTTTGGGTGTAACCTTCTGCAGGGTCACTTGAAGATGCCGGTGTCCACGCAGACTTTTCCATGTTCAGTTCCTGTGCAGACACTGAATCTCACTCCTACCTCCCTGTCATAGTCCCTCTGCTGCCTAGTTACACTGCATCCACGGGAATGGGATCAGTAACAGTAATTTCAAATATACAAAGCTCTCATTCTCAGGCTATCAATTTCAAGTTCTGGTTTGTTTTTTTTTTTGGCCTAAGCAAATACTTGTTTTCAATATTTTCTTTTTAACTAGAAGTAAGAATATGGTGGTTCACACCTGTAATCCTCGCTACTCAGGAAGCTGTGATCTGAGCATCATGTTTTGAAGCCAGCCTGTGCAGAAAAGTCACCGTGACAGTCTTATCTCCACGTAACCACCAGAAAATCGGAAATGGAGCTGAGGCTCAAAGGGGTAGAAAAGCAAATATAAACAAATAAACCAAAAAGAGAGAGAACATATTCGTTTACGGCCGGTCCAGAAATCACAGACAAGAATGTTGAGGTAACCCAGAACAATATAACCATATTGTTAGAATATTCCAAAAAGGGAGTGAGGTATTACCAGAGGACTCCGGCCTCCCGAGGTGCTCATTTGTGGTATGCATTTGAAAAGTTAACTGATGGAGGAGGGGGAATGAAGACGGCACCGAGGAAGGCGTCTTGATGCAATCCACACAGCATTCTTTGCATGTCCGGAGGAAGGTTACGGGAATGCACTAGCAGGTGTGAGCCTATTTCAACGACACTGCGCATGCGTACGAAAGCCTCACCAGGAAACTCCTTAGTAGCATTGATGCTTGAAAAACAAAATAAAAACAATGCATTTCGTGTTCGCAGCCAGCGCCGCCTCCCGCTCGCCCAGCTCCAGCCGAAGGAGAAGGGGATGGGGAAGGCCTCCCCACCGCGGCTCGCACCATGCCGCCCTCCCGCCTGCAAGCCCAGCGGCCGCAGAGCGCACAGGACCAGCCTGATACAAAAGCCGCGTGCGAGAGCGCGCCCCCTGCTGGCCGGGTGAAGAAGCTGCAGGGCTGCGGGCCTGGGACTGAGGCGCGGCCATGAGATGAGACCCTCCCAGAAGTCGATTCGCCAGCTTCCTCTCCAGCGGCTGGGCCCAGACCTTGCTCAGGGCTTCAAAACTGTGCTTTGCAGGAGGCCAGTGAGGCCTAGCTGGTTGGCCTCTCTGAAGACACTGATCTGTGTGCTACCCATGCCAAATGGGTAGCAATGGTGCCAAAAGCTAGCCAGCATACGTGGAGAACGGGCTCAAGAATCCACTAAAATAGGAGGCATTTCATTCTCAAAGCCCCCCCCCCCCCCGCCCCTTTTCTTGTTATCAGTAGTCCTGAATAGGAGACTTTTTTCCCTCATAGGGTCAAAATGTACCTAAGTATATATATGATTGCCAGTGGAGAAATAGGAGACAGAAATCAGGTATTGGCAGTTTTTCCATGTTCATTTGTGTGTGAATTTTTAATATGGGGATATAAAGCATTAATGCACGTCAAAATGGTTCAGTGAGCAAGTGTCAGCAGTTCAACTTATTTATTTTTTTTTGTCGGTCGTGGGGCTTGAACTCTGGGCCTGGGCACTGTCCCTCAGCTCTTTAGTCAAGGCTAGCACTCTACCACTTGAGCCACAGCGCCACTTCCGGCTTTTTCTGCTTATGTGGTGCTGAGGAATCAAACCCAGGGCCTCATGCATGCAAGGCAAGCACTCTACCACTGAGCCACCTTCCCAGCACCAGCAGTTCAACTTTATAACAATTATAAATAAGCCTGTTAAATTTTTCTGGACTATGCTAGCATTTGGATTTTTTTTAACATAAGTTTCTTATTGATAGCAACTAAAAAATAATAATAAAATTAAATAATAGAGTAGTTTTCAGTGAACAAAAATGTTAAACTTGCACAGTTCACATTAAAAAGTATTAAACATACAATGTAAAAAGAGCACATTCTTATCACAGTGATGTATTTAGTGACCATATATATATATGTATGTATGATTGTCAATATCAAACACACAATCAGCAAACTACATGACTTATTTTCTTAATTTATCCCTTGTTCTCTGCTGAGGCTGTGGGATCTATGCCCTTCATTTCTTCAGAGTATTGGGTGAGCTGATACAACTAGCCCCTAATCTCCCCTAGACCACTTGTTTATGTACATTCTTTTCTTGCACATTCTCAGAGTTAAGTAACTCTACATTGAGAAAACCCCATTAAACACCTAAGATGATTACCTTGAGCTTGTGCATAAAATCCTGGCACAAAGTTAAGTAACTCTACATTGAGAAAACCTTATTAAACATCTAAGATGATTACCTTGAGCTTGTGCATAAAATCCTGGCACAAAGTTAAGTAACTCTACATTAAGAAAACCTCATTAAACACCTGAGATGATTAC